>NC_041390.1:276895776-277125669 GCF_002162155.2 Triticum dicoccoides
TCGCTGCTCCGCGCCGCGCGCCGCACTCCGCCCCTCCGCCGTAGCCGCGCCTCGCCTAGCCCCTCGCCGCCCCGCATAGCTGCTGCCTCCGGCGCGCCGGAGCGCGCTGCCCTCGCCGGAGCCGCACCGACTTGCCGGACTCGATCCGCCGCCGAAAACCGCCGGTTTTCGACGAAAACCCAACCGGTATAAACCACGAACCTCTCTGGTTTATTTTTTTTCATTTTCGGTTTTATTCAGAAAACCTAGATCTGTTTTTTTAGGTTTAGTTATATAGCGAACGCTCGCTAGTTTAGGGTTTGTAGAGAACGGTTTTCGTTCGTTAGCGTTCGGTAACGAACGTCCGCTATTTAGTCTTTTTCTTTTTATTTTTAGTTTTCTGCCAGGGACCCGTTTGTGAATATTTTATTTACAGATTGGCCCCTGTTCTTCAAACGATCACAACTTTTTACTCGTTAGTCCAAATCCAACGAAACTAACGCCCACTTCTTCGTTATGATCTCCTCTATCCAGTAATCCAACTCAAACATGTTTTTGAAGAGTTCAAAATTTGAATTAGATCAGATTTGTATTCAAACTTCGTTTGATCATAACTTGAGTTTCATAGCTCTGTTTGAGTTGATTCTTTTTGCAAATCGTAGCTCTTGACCTAAACTTTCTGATAAGGCCAAATTCACTTAATTTTGGTACTGTTAGAAATTGTTTTATGTTGCAAGAGTTATTTGCTTGGTTTTGACGTTTTCCGAATTGTTTTCTTTGTTCTCTCCAATCTTTGAGTGATTGCTTATGTGTGGTTACTATTGCTTGCTTACGATAGATTGACCGGAGTGAGACGAGTAGATCTATCAAGAATTTTTGAGTGCGAATCGTCTTCATCAACATTGTAGGCAAGTTCACACTTTGATCATACCTCTTTCATACCCAGTTTTTATTGCATTAGATCAAACCTCAAACATTGCATGGTTAGGATCTAATTAAACTATGGGATGGGAAGTAGATGAGGTAGTACCTATTACCTATTTATTATCAAACCTTTGGGAGTTACTTCTACATTTGCTTATTATGCCATGCTATGCTCATAGACGTTGATTGGGTTTTGAGAGTATCCATGACAGATGTGAGATTGTTAATTAATGGTTTACTTAAGGTGGCAACTTAAACACACATCTGGGTGGATTGAGGCACCTGGTTATTCTAGGATTGCCTGTCTAGGCACCTGGGTAATCCAGGACTCGCCTGTTTTCTTTTGGACCGCCACCCAGGCTCAAAGGGATCATGAGATTTTTCAAACTAGAAACTTCCGTGTGCAGCCACAAGCAATTATGGGCTCTGGCATAGTTGATTAAGTCGTGCGAACTCTTACAGGGTAGACTAGCAGATGTAGGGGAAAGTAGGTGTACCGGTCTATCCAACGTAAGGTGCTAGTGCTTCTGAAAGACTGTGTCTCGGTCATCCATTTCTCAAACACCATGTAGTGCGAGAAATCCAACGGAGGCGATCGAGTCTTGTGGGGAAAAGTGCGCAAACCTCTGGAGAGTGTATAAACTAATCATGATTAGCCGTGTCCCCGGTTATGGACATCTTGAGTATCTAGTTCTTGGATTATCCTGTTGATCTCATCACGTTACTTTAAATGAATATTGTTGGGTTTTAATGATGTTACTTAATTGGGATTGAGAGTGCTGTCAACCATTCTCAATGTTTAACAACCACCATGATAGTTAAATAAAATGTATTCCTTTGCAGTAGGGAAAAATTGGCTTTACGCAAAAACCTTATCACCATAGAGCTTTTCCACCAGCCAATTATGCTTGTAGTGATAGTCTTTATGCATCATTCTCTATGGTGTGAATTTGCCAGTACATTCAATGTACTGACCCTCTGTGGCTGCAACGTCACATGTTGCAGGATTTCCTACGACGAGTAAGTGATACGTTAGGGTTACGATTTCTACACTCAACTTTGCCGTTGGTGTTGATGGGAATCCACAACCTTGTTACTTCCGCTATTTTGGATTTGAGGTAATAGTATTTATGTTACTTTTACATGTGATTTACCTCTGTTATAAATCCTCAAGTACTATGTGTGTCAGCATATCGATCCAGGGATGACACTTAAGCACAGAGACTTGACCCATTCGGGTCGGGTCGCTACACCCCCATAGTGGCATGGACGGCCGCCGTGGACCGCTTCCTTGCACCAACGCCAATCACATCCTCCCACAAGTTGACTCGCTCCTGGAGACCGAATCCAGAACATTCTGGCCTTCCTTGAAGCTAGGGCCGACATCCAGGAGTACGCCAACAACGGCGCAAGACACCGCCGTTGCTGTCGGTCAGTGGCCCGACGACACACAGAGCACGACGGAGGAGCCGCTTCCCACCGCAAGACAACCCTCCGTCGCCACATAATCTAAATTTTCTATGCAAAATGTTCGGATTACCATGCTTAAAATCCGAACGCTTATCATTTCCGTTTATTTTAGATTGATCATCGTATGAATGTAAAGTCGAAGTCAGACTGAATGAAATCTATGGTTTGATCGATTGAATGTTCTGCTAGAGTCGTATCAAATTAAATATAAAACTTCATCAAGCCACATGTATTCCTTCTCATTGCAAACATTTAATATTAAATACCACGTCGATTCCAAATATTTTCTTAGGGAAGTCAATTCCAAATACTTGTAGGGCGTGACCAGTCCCCTTGTTCAAGCACTAGGCAATACATCTATTTATCACTGCATTTTATTATTACGAAGTAGTAGATAAATAGTATTAGATAACTTTTCCATCACGCTCACTTTTGTTCCTAAACTTGTTACATCTATAGTCTATATCCATACCATCTATAACAAAGGGTCAGATCCAATTAATCTGGGCCATTAAATCATGTCAATCCAACGGCCTAGACTGCTTCAATGTCGAGCGCTCAACATATTTAGCGTGCAGTTAATTTCATGCCAAAAATAGTGCTAATCACATAATAACACGCAATTAATATCCCACTTAATATCCGCATGCACTTAATATACTTCCAAATTAACATGCATTGCACATACACATTGACTAGTACTACTAGTACGTGAAACTCGTGCGGTAACTTGTGAACGCGTCCAAATATGGTCAATGGCAACATCGCCTATGAGTTCTTCATGTTTGCCCATGCGTCTAAACATAGAAGGGGAGGAGAGAGAGAGAGAGATCAGACATGGAACCCACCACTAAGTGAACGTGAATAGTACGTGCTAACGAGCCGGTCCCACTAATATACTAAAAATAATATTAGAACATGTTATCCATTAAATAGAATGTGCTAATATAAAAACATTATATCAACAAAGGGGGGTACAACAAATGTTGCTGTACTATGTTGCCTATTGACGTGTGGCTTGAAGGCCCTGGTCGCATGTTCGGTCCTCGTCCTTTTTAATTTTTAATTTATATGTGGGTCCAAATTTGTTTCATAGCATGTGGGCCCTCGGTGTGTAGTTTGTAGCACTTTAATTTGTGGGTCAAAATTTGTTCCAGTACAGGTGGGCTATCAGTCTGTAGAGTTCTTTGCGAAAATACCATGGTGCGACGTTGAAGGCGAGAAAGGACGTGCGAGAGAGCGATGACCGAGCCAGAGGGAAATCAATTGGGGGAGGTTCAGGGGTTGCAACGGTGTTTGGAGTATTTGTGGGCCGAATGCTATGAAAATATAATCTAAACCCACCGGAATAAATGCCTTCACAAGTTAATCCAAGGTTGGCGTCCCCCTCGCAATGTAAATAGCTCCAGCTCTCTGCGAGGGATGGAGAGGTAGCTTCAATGTGTGGACGATACGGTGTGACAAAGCTAGGTCACTCGAGACACGGACAGATGGAGACAAAAAGTGAGTGTGGTCCGACATTTGTTGAAAAGATATATATGCTCTGGAGAGGTATTGTCTGACTGAGCTTTTGGGAAGGGTGAGGGCTGTAAGATAGAGCTTGAGAGATGATCCAGTCACAGACATGTAGACATATTTTGTGCGTGGGAGGAAGCAAGGTTAATCGATTACATATGTAAAGGGAGAGATATTGAGAGAGTGTGGGTCGTCGTGCGATCGAAAGAGTGAGACAGGTTGGAGAGAGTGACCTAGATACACGATGTGTGTGAAAGAGTATACAACATGAATATGTCGAATTGGGCTCAAACATGGAGATATATCGTTTGTGTCCGAGAAAGAGCGAGGTTAATCCAGACATACAGAGAGAGACAAAGACAGACAGAGAGAGAGAGAGAGAGAGAGAAAGAGAGAGATTGAGCGAGCATGGCCCGCCATGAGGTCGAAAGAGTGGGGGCGGCTTGGATGGACTGACCTAGATAGACAATCTGCGGGAGAGAGTATAGCGTGTGTCGATCGAGGCCTAACAGTTAGATATATCATCTGTGTGTGAAAGAAAGCATGGTTAATCAAGAATCAGATAAAGAGAGCGAGATTGAGCAAGTGTGGCCCGCAGTGCGGAAGAAAGAGTGAGACAGTCTCAAGAGAGTGACCTAGATAGATAACGTGCGAGCATGCACATGAGAGGGGGGGCTAGATAGGCAATGCATGTATCTAGCGAGAGAGGGTGGGAGGGAGGGAGGGAGAGAGAGAGCTCAGCATGGGGTGCAATGGCGGGTGTGTGAGGTAGATACATTTGGTAACATAGTGGAAAAAGGGGGTTTTGTAGTTGAGAGAATTAGAGATAGAAACATGGAGAGTAAGAATGAACATGTGTCGGAAACCGATAGCTTCCTAAGGTGGTTAGGAGAGGAAGATTGATCGATAGAAGAAGTATGTAGTGTGTGTCCCGAGGGGGGGGCTAAAAACAACATTCGAATGTAGATAGTACGAGACTTAATATCGATGTTTCAATTTAGTGTACATTGTAAGATTTGAATTGAGGACCATGCATATGGGTAATTATTTCGAATTCGTGCCATAGTAGGTTTGGAAAAGTTGACATTGACTAGATTGTTGAGCTATTTTATAGGTCATATGTTTGAATCCATCCAAAGTTTTCTCACTACCATGGTGTTCATCATATACATATGAATGTGTATTAAAAAGTAGCGTGGATACCGTCAAATGCAAAATCCACATTAGAATTGGAGATCGCTATGTGACATACACTCTAATTCAAATAACTCCTCATTAATTAATTTATAGTATCTCGTTTCGAATGACTAATTATTTGCAAGGAAAACACGGGCATGGTAAAACATATATATATTTGTTTGCAAATGAAAGAAGATTTGTTTGCATTCTCAAGTGTAGGTGCACCAGGAAGACCAGGGTCGTGTGGTGGTGGTCGTGTGTGTCGTACGGACGCTAGCACCCAGCCACCCACCCCCTCCCCTCTGATGTAGGGTAGAACCCTAGATACGCAATCTTTCATGATTGGAGCGGATCCCGCGAAGAGTACAAAGAACATGAGGGGAAAACACGAGGGGAACCACGAGAGGATTCACACAAAACCAACAAGATTCGATTACACAGGTGCTAGATCCTCGAAACACAATGAGATACATGATCCAAATCCAACAAAGGATGATACTAATGGTAACTAGTTCATATCCACGAGGAGGTCTTGAGGGGTCATCCCATGAAGGGGTGTTGAATCCAAGGTGGATCTTCTCCATAGAGGCCACGGTCTATCACTGGAGTAGATCCGGATGGATGAGAAAAGCTCTATCTCAAATGGGCTAAACCTATGCTAACAATAATTAGGAGGAGGGGGAGAAGTATATATAGTCTAAGCCACGAAGGGGTAAGTGGGAAAGGGATACATGGGCCTCTGGCCCGGTTAGGCATGCGCAGGTGCCGGACGTCCGGGCTGGGTGCCGGATGTCTGAGGCTTCGGGACGAGGCGGATGTCTGAGGTCTCGGCCGGATGTATGGGATGAAGTGGAGGTTCAGTTGCTCTCTGGATACGTCGCTGCCAGATTTCCGGGAGAAGGGCCGGATGTCCGGGCTGGATGTCCAGGCTAGGCCGGATGTCCTGGGCCTGGAGTTGGCTTGTGGCTGGTCGGCTGTTGGGGCAGCTCCTGTGCGGCTGCCCATGCACCGGATGTCTGGCCTCTGGTCCGGATGACCAACCGCTGTAGCTTCAGCAACTCCGTCTTCTTCCGTCTTCACTTCCACGCTTCCCTCGCGGATGGTGTAGTTGTTCCTTGGTGCTTGCACCTCTCCTCTACGTTTGTGAAGCTCTAACAATACCTATGCATGCACACGGGAGAAGTGTTATGTAGTATACCATCCTCGAATGGGTCAAGTGAGCACGTGTAAAGGAGATGATTCACCTTTGTGTATGTGAAGTAGATGTCGCATGTATCACTCGCCGAATGAACACTTGACATGGTGATGTCCATAGGATTCTCCGCATCATCCCCCCCCCCCTTGGGAAAGATCCGACCTCGGATCAAAAACCAAATCACCATGGGAAAGAGATGGCTTCACCGTGTAGAAGTGGACGTTCACCAAGTACTCATCATCTTGAAGCTCGAAATGGGCACTCTCCAATGTTTCATTGTCTAGTGATTCCTTCAAAAGGGGTAACGCCAACAAACACTTGGAAAAACAAATGTGGTTAGCGGTAGTGCAAAACCAAGCATTCAAGAGGTGATTCACCAAACAAGTGTTGTCATCAAGCATAGCATAGGGTGTGACAAAGGATTCTTATATGGCATGTAAGCATATCAATCGAGCACAAGCAAATATATCATGGGGACAAGTATGCAATTGTGAGGTAGAGATGCAAATATGTTTGACAAGAGAATAAGCATCTACCTCAAGGTCATAGCAAGCATTCACATATTGATAAATGAAAGGTCTATGGTATTCATAGGAGTCATTCACAACACCAAATAAAATGAAGTGTCTAAACACGTGAGTCAAGTGCAAAACAATCGAAGCATAACGAGCATAGGGTGTAGTGAAGATAGTGTGGCACTCAACATAGTTGAAAGAGCAATTGTTATCATGTGTGAGGCAATCAAGTCAACCATGTGACAATCAATGGGACATGGCATATGTGAAGAAATTAAATTGTTGCAACCAAGCATATGATAGGAGCAAATAATCCAAGAGTTGGATGCAACAGACAAGGCATATATACCATGATCCATGGAACGGTGAAAATGACAAGTCGAGGCAAGATCTCTAACATGTGTGTAATCATGTGGTCCAAGATGAACAATGAGTCCCATGGGGCAAGCAACACAAGTAGTATGATCCATAATATCCATGCTCATGGTTTGGGGGTTCTCAAATGAGAAGGATATCACCTTGAAAGCATGTCCTCGTGCGTCCTTCACAACGCCGAAGCACAAGCAAGTGCGATGTAGAAGCGAGTCATGGTAGAATGTATGAGTCTCGCTCTCAAGATCTCTAATGGTCAACTTACGTGAAGTGGAAGTCAACACAAAGTCCAAGTATCCTATACATGCACAAAACAACAAAGAAAGTATGTGCATGGTAGATAAACACATCATCCATCATGATGGTTCTCTTCTCTTGCACATAACCATTAGAAGCATAAGTGCATGAGTAATATGATGCAACAATGGCGATATTCATGGCACTAGGTATATGGTGCAAAGAAGTAAGACAAGCATGCTTCACAAGGAATATGTCAAAATCTCCAAATATATGTGAGAATGCTACGGTGGCAAACTCATTATCAAGACTAAAGGCATAATTGCACTGAATACATGGCAAGTCATCTAGCATAAGAGAGGCAACATATGGAGATATATGATAAGAAGTAATAAAAATCATGTACAAAGCATGTAGATGGTTGTCATCAACCGCATGAAGCGACCAAGTATGAATCACTGGTGAGGCAACAATGCAAGAAATCAGAGTAATCAAGTTGTGCAAGCTAGTACTGCGAAGATGCAACATACTAGAGCAAATCATGGCAATCATGTCATGTGAGCAAATAATAGGAAAAGGCAATGCACATGACATACCGCAAGCATGAACACAAATCAACATCATAGTATCATCATAGTAATGGGTCATAGGTGGAACATGGCAATAATAAGCAATATCTCCACCAAGCATGCAAATACACATACAAGTACTAGAATCAATCATCATGTGTAATGCAAAGCATGGGTCACAAATGCATGGCAAAGGCATAGGAATGGGAATATGATGCAAAGTGAACATGGCAAGATGGGCATAGAATATGTATTGGACAATAACTCATAGCCAAGTGAGGGCCATGTAGAATAAAAGCGCGAAGTCTTTGCGCGAATGGAGCGGTGGGAAAGACAATCCATGGGATCCCAAGACATCATTGCTCTCTAGAGCTCGTTTTGTCAACTCATGGGATTGCGAGGTTGACAAGTATTCATGGGTACCTACACAAAAAAAAGAAACAAACCGAAGAAATTGTGTGCGTGGTAAATGTACACATCATCCATCATGATGTGTATGTGCATGTGAGAGTTAACACAAGATAAGAATCGCTCAATGAAATTTGATACATGGTATAAGAACATGTCATCCATCTACATGGTTTTGTGAGTTAACACAAGATAAGAATCGCTCAATGAGAGTTAACTCAGAGGAGCATATGGTTTTGTGAGTTGTGGATGCATAGATTAGCATGTCGAACGAGTTCAACATATTTCTTCCGGATAACCCATGCAGAAAGATAGAACTGGCAAAGTCACAATGTAGAATGGAGAACTCATCGAGAGCACTCTTGTTGTGATCTTTTGGTTCAAAGAACTTCTGCCGTAAGCAGTTCATGGTATTTGGAAGAAGGAAATACCACGGACCTCGAGGATTATCACAAGGTTAATATCCTAAAGGAACTAGCAAACACTATCAACAGGAAGTAAGTAGAGTGTATCTCGGGTTCAAGAACCCAGGAATAGAATACCTACTAACTAATAACATCACGGGATGCTTTCGAGAATGATGGCCAGAATCATCACACTAGGAACACAAAACATGGCCATATTACTGGGTGGTTCTCTAGGATATCCTAGTGTCATAATAATAGCTCGAACATATATGTCGAGGCAATGGAGTACCCAACTCAGCAATTAGTGTGGTTAACATAGCCCAAAGGATATCGGAAACAAAGGAAAATATTTTGCAAATGCATCAGATTGTTTAGAAACCTGGGATGACTTGGACAACATAATGACTGTAAATGCTCAAAAAGATTTGAGACATCCTGCAAAAATGGTAGCATAACCACTCAACATCACAATATGAAGTTTCTAGGACCAACTGTTAACACACAGAGGTACTAGAGACTGAACTAAGGCCCGAAACCATCAATCTTATAAGTCTACAGATTAGTAACATGTGATCCTGATAGACAGATAAGAAGCCTAGTTCCTTAACCCCGTAGCAAAGATAAGATGACTCAGATCATAAGGGCATAAGGTAAAGGAGTAAAAAGAGCCTTACGTTCCCTTCCACAATCAATTCCCTTATATAACTAAGCATTTCTAGACTCAACTTCGACCAGTTTGGCTTGGTAATCCTACAGGCAGTCAGGCTCTGATACCAAAGCTGTCAGGACCCCGATTCTAAGTCACACCGATCTAGCTTGTAACACCTCATATCACTTTGCAGCCTCATGCACGGTATTCCCACGGGTGCCACCTTACCTGGCCCGCGACCATTTGCGCCTTTCAGCTCATGTATATGATAGTGTCGCTAGCATCCATATGACAGAGAATCCAGGCCGACATGACTAGTCGTGAACCCAAAGTGGCGCTAGCTTACGGGGACAGGTATACATGAACCAGCATCGAACGTGTCAGTCATCAGCGTGTGAATCCGAGCTGTAGTAACTGGGCTAACAAGACTCCGGGAACCCAGGCTGTAGCAGGCTAGCAGGACTCTGGAAGTCACCGCGTGACATTTCCCCGAAGGGACAGACACATGAATGAAGTGGATCACATGCCGACCAGTCTAAGTGTTCCAGAGCAATAGTAACTGGGCTAGCAGGACTCTGGTAAACCGGGCTGTAGCAGACTACCATGGCTCAGTGGAAGCACTAGACTACATTTCCCCATAAGAGAGGCTACCAAGGATAAACAACTAGGTTGTCGGATCCCACACATACCAAGCATTTCAATCATACACACAATATGCCCGATATGTGTAAATACAACATGGCATCACAATAGAACTCTACAACTCAAAGTATTTATTCATTAGGCTCCGAGGAGGCAAGTATTACAAACATGGGTCTCATGACCCAACATACAGAGCATACAAGCAACAAGCACAAGAGGAAGCTTAACTTGTCTGAGTATAGAAAACTACAAATGAAAAAGGCTGAGAAGCCTGACTATCTACAGGATCCTGCCGAGGGCACAAGATCGTAGCTGAGGTAACAAGCTAAACGTTGAAGTCCACGTGGAACTACTAGCGAGACTGAAGTCTCTCTGCAAAACATAAATTAAGCAAACGTGAGTACAAATATACCCAACAAGACTTACATCAGAACTAACTACATGTGCATCGGTATCAACAAAGGGGGTGGTGGAGTTTAACTGCAGCAAGCCAGCTTTGACTTGGTGGCTATCCTAAACTACGACTGCAAGTAACTCTTTTGAGGTGGCGCACACGAGTCCACATATTCACCATTTCAAAACACCACTATGGATCCGCTCTCGTCTCCCTACGAGAACGCCATCCATAGCACTCACGCTTATCTTGCGCATTTTAGAGTATCCACTTTCAATTGTCTATGAACTGTACAGGCAACTCAGAAGTCCTTTACTGTGGACACGACTATTCGAATAGATCATTTATAACCCTGCAGGGGTGTACTTCTTCACACACGCTCTCGCCACTTACCACCATGTACACGTCGTATATCTCGGCAACCTTCAAGCGGAACCCTAGCGAGGGAGTCGGCCACGACCTGACTAACCACACAAGTCTCTAGACCAGGTTTATTGCCTATTCGGGTTCCATCCGCGAGGAGATCCGGTCGGGGTTTCGCTCACAGCCCCAAACGATGTGTGCAGGGTTCCCGAGACACCAAACGGGCGCCCGGTACATCGTGCCACGGTGTATCTACCGCATCATAGCCCACCCCTAGGGTCAGTGTTACGCACGGCCTCCAACACATATCCTACAAACACCAGAAACTAGTTGCAACACCTGGACAAAGATTTTTATATTTCTTTACAGAGGAGTATCTCTCTGTCAAAAATATATTTGTGTGTAACTAGTTACTCCTGCCTTTCTACTTCCTTTCGCTCATATGTGGGGCATCCAGCAAACAGGGTCCATGTGCCATGCACCAAATTAGAGTGCACAACTGCACGGTAGACTCACGCCGGTCGTAGCGCCACAGTAATGCCCAATGAGCCATCAAATCACAAAAAGCCCAACCTTTCCAACTTTAGCAGTAAGTTGGACAGACAAAGCAACAATATTTCACTAGGCCTGAATCCCCTTCTCCCTCATCTTCTTGTTCCGAGAAATCCCCCCTCGGCCATTCTCATGGAGAAGTAGGTATGAATTCTTCATCCATCCCTGATAAATTCAAGTCCCTTGGTCATGGGTAATCCTAGGATGGGAGCCGCCGCCATTGATGCATTTTTTTCTTCCTACTGAATCTATTGTGTTTCATTTGCAGTGCCCAAAGTGCGAGGACCCTACAGGTTTCTGCGCCCTCGGCGAGACGTCACACTTGTTCCTTCTCATTCTAACACAGGATTTTAAAACGCGCACAGTATGTTCCTAGAATCCTCTTTTCTATCCGATAGGGTGGGGGTTTTTTGAACATGTTGTCGACTAATTTGGAAATCTGGATTGCTATATTTGGATAAAAGGTACTAGTACCATGGTCAACATTGACATGAAAGAGGAAATTATTTCTAGATTTGGATAGGGAATACATTGTGTTCTCATATTATTTTTCCTGCAGTGCATTCTTGCTCTGCCAGAACACATGTACTCAAGATGGTCGGCCTTGCCATAACTGAATACACCAGTTTAATGGTCACATTGAAGACAGGTCATGGATATAAGTTTCGAGTTGGGTTCATGAACCAAGAAGATCACTTCTTTTTTTATGGCCGAACTTGGATAAACTTTCTCAAGTGTTACGGACTTAAAGTTGGTGCACGAATGTTGATGGAAATAGCAGAACCTGGTCTCATCTTCACTGTGATCTTCCACCCCGACGTCGTTCCAGTAGTTCATCCATGTTAGTTTTGTATTTGGTTCTTGCTTGTTGCCTCTATTACTTCTTAATCCACCTATTTTGTCTAACTAATCACAATTTAACTTTAGAAGTAGCAACGATTTGTGATTCCCTTCTCTCACGAAGATGCTACTTCTAACTAATATTTCTTATAATTGGTGGCATGTGTAGGTTATTTCAAAGTTAAGCACGCTACTTGTTTGTTATTCTATAAGAACTCGACTGTTGCTGATGGCACTAAAGTTGACGGGGACAACATCCACAAGTTCCTACACTTTATTGATCGTCTTGAGGTCCGTGTGGGGCGTTTCAATGGTGGAAGGCCACGTGGGATGTGTGTGCCACTGCTGCACACGTTGAACAGGTCCAACTATGTCGAGAAACTTATGGTACAAGATGTTTTCGGTTATATATGTTGTTCATAAACTCTTGCTTATACACAGTTTACAGCTGTGGTCTTCTTGAAACAGAAACTGCCCAGTTCTATTGTTCCTATACAGATGCTTGACGATGGTCGGGTCAGACTTGCACTTGGTTACAACATGATGTTTATGTCGACCTACTCCATTCCCCTTGGAGGTGAAAAGATACTTATTCATGGGTGGTGTCAATTAATGAAGGCCCGCCCATCTTGGAGAATATGACAGAAGGTTTTGCTCATGCTTTTCCATGGCTCAAAAGCGAATATCTTGTTTATTGACCACACTTCGAGATGAAGCCACTTTCAGAACATTGTGGATGCGCGGGGTGGCGCCTGGGCCTTTTCCTGGGGCTTGGTGGCCTCACCCTTGTTTAACTTTAGGCAAAGTAGCATTTTTCGAGGCGTGCTTTGTATGGTAGAACCTGTATAAGTACTCATACAGCTTTCAGCTTTGGTTGTTAAGTGCCCCTGTTGGTTTCAGTTAAGGTTGCTAAGTACTCCTGCTGCTTTTACAGTCTGTCGTGTTTCTTCAGTCCTATCTTCCTCCAGTTGCCAAAACCAAACTAGCACTGGTAGGGCTGCCTGCTTCCGCCTACCACGGCTGGTTGCACCTCAGTGCACACATCGCCGCCCCACCGTCTCCTAAATTGTTAACGCTGACGTCCGAGGCCTCGTCGTTGTCCTCCGCGCCCTTTGGTATGCTCGCCGCAGTGCTTCCCTCTCGCGTTGTGAACATGGTCAACAAACAAGAGGAATCGGAACAGGTCTATACATGGAGAGGATCACAATAGGGGCCCACCATGTCCATGGCCGTGCGCAAGGCGGTTCCTCATTTTTTGTTATATATACTCCAGTGTCAGCATATAGAAAAAGAAAATGCTTCCTCCTAGTGGTCTGCTGACATCTCGGACCCACGAGATTGTCAGCGTATATAGTCAATAGACAAGAGAACATCACAAGATCGGCTGACACCTAGGATGTAGCTGCTCGAGCAGTATTTTTTTGTTATTGTTGAGATGGAGCAGGGTTTCAACTGGGCTATGGCCCGTCTAGCATAGGCATATATTTTACGTTCACCACATGACCAGGCCAGCTATTTTTTCTTTTTGAAAATGAGCCCATTTTTTTGAAGAAAACCCAATCCATGCCTACTTATTTTTCTATGCCCTGATGGGCTACAACTCTTTCTAGACAGCTGCAAATCTTGAAAGTAATATGAAATTGGTTGTAAATATAAAAAACAGACAACAAATTGGAAATTACTTTATAATTTCTGAATGTTTTACATTTTCAGATTCCAATTTCACTAGGCTTTAACCTAATTTAAATATATCTTCAATGTACTTTAAATATGGCTTGACATTTTGGTATTAAAAATAGTTTGGACCCCATAGAAATATGCAAAATTTCGTTTAAATTGTTAACCCTAGCCAACAAAAAAACGGACTGCAATAAATTGCATAAGAAGTTGCAATGTGTTGTAAATTATTAAAAAATAGGTAATGGTCTGACTTGTGGGCCTATGAAGTTGACGCGTATGCAAGATTTTTTTACTTATTATATACGTCAACAAACGATTCTAGCAGACGTAACTGTTGGATGTCAATCCAATGGCCGTCATGCTTCTTTAATCTCTGATCTTCTTGATCCAGCCGCCAAATCCAGCACCGGCAGGACCACCTACTCCCGCCTCCCGTGGCCGACTGTACAGCCGTGCAGGCCTCACCGCCCCCTACTACTCCCACCGCTGGCCAGGGCTTCCCTCTACTCACCCACATCCGTCCACTTTTGTGGCTTCGCCGCCTCTCGGTCATTCCCTTCCTGGGTCCTGCCGCCGTCCAACACGCTGGTGTTCTCAGCACGGCGTGGTCAAAGTTGTCAACAAACAACAACATCGGAAGAGGGATGTACATGGAGAGGTTGACAGCTCGGACCCACATGGTCCGTGGCCGGACGCAAACAAGTACCTCCTTATTATGCCAAAAAGAATGAATCCTCCAAATGACAGCTGGGACCCACCAGCTATATCTTGGCACGGAAAGAAGTGCCTCCTTATTAAGCGAAAAATAATGAGTGCTCCCCATGAAAGCTAGGGCCCACCAGATTTGGAGGCTGACTTGTGGCCCTAATAAGTTGACGCGTATGAAAGGTGTTATCAACCTATTCAAGAAACGATTCTATCACTAGTGACCGTTGGATTGTTAACAACCAATGGTCGTCCTACTTCTTCAACCTCTAATTTTCTTGCTCTAGTCGTCCAAAGCACCGCGTGCTCCTGCCTCCCGTGGCCGGCTATGCTGCCACGAAGGCCTCACCACCCCTACTACTCCCACCGCTTGCCAGGCCATCCCTTTACTCACCGACACCCGCTGTTATTCTGCGACGACGGTAGCCTCACACCGCAGCCGAACCAGTCAACCCTCGCACTCCTCTCCCTGTGGGCATCTACTACCGCGTCTTCACCGGCTCCGCGTCGTCCCCTTCTAGGGCTTGCTGTCGTCCACCGGCTTCGTGCTCTCGGCACGGCGTGGTCAATGTGGTCAAGGAACGACTTCCATCGGAAGAGTACTGTACGTGGAGAGGCTGACAACTGGGTCCACGGCTGCAACAAGGAAATGTAAGCTTATTACGCTTAAAATAATTATTCCTCCACCTGACAGTGGGGACCCACCAGACAAGCCACCGTACTTCATGAAAAAAATGTTTCCTCCCTAACTGCTGGGACCCACCAGCTACATCTTCGCATGCAAGGAAGTGCCTCCATATTACGGGCAAAGAAAATGATTCTCCCCCTAACAATTGGGACCCAACAGCAATAACTTCACACACAAGTAAGTGCCTTCTTATGATCCCTGACAGTCGGGACCCACCTGGTCGAAGCGTACGTTGCATTGTCATTCTGGTCATGAACGTGCACATACATACTAGTCGGTCGGTCTATCTGCAGGCTACAGCGATGAACCGTGGCCGAGTAAGGAAGGGCACGTGTGGTAGTACAGGCGTTGACGTATCATGTCAGGCAGTCCCGTCAATATCGTGTACACGTACGTACAGCCAGGGTGCAAGAAAGTAAATATGGCCACATACGTACATACGGGCGGGGTCTCGAACGCCTACTCGCACATACGTACGGCCAGCGCTTGTGTACATGGCAAGGGCAGCGGAGAGCAGCGACGGCGTCTTGTTCATCGGCAGCCAACCGGCTACGTCGGAACGGAGAAACTGCGTCGTCGTGTTCATCAGGAGGCAACATAATGTGTCGTGTTCATCGGGAGCCAACCGGCTTGGATGGAACAGCCAAAATGAGGCCTGGCATACCGCGGAATGGAGGAAACAACCTTGTGTTCAACCGCCTACCGTCGAAACACGATCCTGTTCAGCGGGAGGGGTCTAGCAAACCGTAAAATGGAGGAAACAGATTTCTCTTCGACCACCTACGGTCGAAAGGAGTTCCTGTTGATCGGGAGGGGTGTGGCATCAAAACAGGGGTCCTCTTCATCGGGAGGGGTGTAGTGTACCGCAAAACGGGACTCTATGAGATACTATTCATCCACCGTATACTGCCTCGCTCCAGCCTCCATGGGCTACTATTCATCCACCGTCGACCTCCACTAGCCACCACCGGCGACTACTCATGCACGGCGTCTCCCTCCTGCCTCCACCAACTACTGTTCATCCACGGGTTCCTGTTCATCCAGCTCCCGCCGGCTACTGTTCAACCAACCCTCTCCACGGGGTCTTGTTCAACCACCTCTCCACGGGCTACTTTTCATCCAGCCCTCCACCGGCTACTGTTCAACCAGCCCTCCACTGGCTGCTGTTCATCCAGCCCACCATGGGGTCCTGTTCACCCACCCCCAACCTGCTCAATCAAGGTCCGGTTCATCCAGCGGCAACAGCCTCTACTACCACGGGGTCTTGTTCATCCAACCCTCACCGGGAACTGTTCATGCAACCCCCAATAATGCTCACTGTTCATCAAGAGGCAGCAGGTTCGATCGGCTTCAGTTAGCAGCAGTAGTGAAGGAATCGCTCGACTGGATTCAGTTAACAGCCAGGGACCGATCGATCGCTCGGGTTCAGTAACGCGTAGCCTGTAGTGCAATCGCTCGTGTTCCATAGGCGAACGCCTTGCTCGGGTTTAGTTAGAGCCCAACACCACGCACCCACGCGCGTACGTGTACGAGAGAAACGTGCAATCCCTCTGTGCATCGCTCGGCCCCGATCACCCACCATACCCGGGAACTATTTTCCTCGCCCTCGCTTCTACCACGGTTTTTTCCATCATGGACGGCCCAAAGAATGTCATGCAGCTGCGTCTCCGTCCCGCCCAGGATGAAAAGCCCATTTTCTGTCATGACTTTTTGTCATAGAAGTAGGAGCCCACCACATCTATGATGATACCGGGTTTTGTCACAATTATCGTCATAGAAGTGTCATAAGCATGACAGGAAAAAAATTCGTTCGTCCCAAAAAGTCACCGATGTGTCTTTTTTTGTTGTGCATGTCAAGAGCCCGTTTGGCAAGTGACACGTGCGACATCTACTTCAGATACATAAAGGTGAGTCAACTCCTTTACACGTGCTTACTTGAGCAATTCAAGGATGGTATACTACTAGACACTTCACTAGTGTGCATGCATAGGTATTGTCGGAACACTACGGACGATGAGAAGGAGTGTGAACACAAGTGTACAACTACACCATCCACAAGTGAAGCCGGGGAGCAACGACAGAAGAAGAAGGAGATGTTGAAGCTACAGCGGTTGGACATCCGGTGCCTGTGCAGCCGCCCAATAGCTGCTGCAACAGACGGTCGAACAAGCTTCAGCAGCCGGACATCCGGCGCGACCCCGGACATCCAGCGCCTCCCGACAGCCCGGACATCCGGCCTTCCCCTGGAAATCCGGCATCACAACAGAATGCACCACAAGTTTGGACACTTCAGCCCGGACATCCCGTCGAGACCCCGGACATCCGGCTCGTCCCGAAGGCCGAGAAATCCGGCCCCAGCCCGGATGTAAGGGATTTCTTCCCCCAGTGTGCATGGTCCCGGTTCGAGTCGGGCTTGCCACCTACAATGGCGGAGAGCAAGCGGAGAGCCTTCCCAATCCCTCCAAAGGAGAGCGGGTATGCCTTGTCCCTTATTTGGTAAGAGGGCTTGGATTCCCAATTCATCCATTTCTCCGGGGGCTCCTGGAGTTCTATGGACGCCAGTTGCGCAACCTTATGCCTGCCTCCATGCTGCATATCACGGGATTCGTAGCCCTTTGCGAGTTGTTCTTCGATTGTGAGGCTCATTTCACTCTGTGGAAGAAGCTGTTCTGCCTTGTGCCCCGTTCTCAGAAGGGGTCAATATATCAAGTGGGCGGAGCCGAAGTGTGGCGTATTGCCGGGACTAGATACCTGTCCGGAACCCCAAAGAAGACGTCCGGAGACTGGCCTTCAGAATGGTTTTATATAGAAGACGTCCCCCTGCCGGACCCTATTCGGATCAGCCTCCCTGGTTCCCACAACGCCCCTTTGAAGAAGCGCTGGAGCTGGCGTCCGCGGAGCCCCCTGGAGGAAGATGACAGGGACGTTCTTTACCTGATGAACCGGATAAGCTTTTTAGCTCGATCCAGATTGACCATGATCGAGGGCATGGCCATATGTATCATGCGGGGGGTGCAGCCGCATCAGTACAGAGGCCACCCCATGTGGGATTTCAACGGGGAGGATGACGCCACCCGCTACGGCCGTAAAGGGCCAGGGTCGGTTGATGATCTAACAAAGATCTTATCCACTTTGTACAAGGGATAAGAGGAGGAATTCCTTCATGTCAACCCGCAGGGCGGATTTTCTATGTACAATCCTCCGATCTGGGTAAGCGGAGACTTTTTCTCGCCCATCTGTTTCATATTTCCGCAGTTAAGTACTCAGTCTAGCGATTTCTATGTAGGAACTGCGCCAGGCTGTAAGGGAGATAAACAACCCCCCTCCACAACCCGAGGACCCTGGACGGTCCCTCGACCCGGCCTCCGAAGAGGATCCGGACATATCTGTGGAGCTGATCGATGGGGTGTTTTACCAATCGAGCAATGATAATGCTTTGGTGGCCATTACGGCCGATTACCCTGGGCTGGTTCCACCCTCACAGGTGACTGAGACCGAAGTCCCAGCACTTCAAAAAGGGATCTGTCCTTGCGTGTTTTTGATCGCCGTATAATAGTCGTGTTTTGTAGGGGAGGTCCTCGAGGCAGACAGCCAAGCCTGTGGCGACTGGCCAACAAGGGGTCGCGAGGCCAAGCAGGCTGAAAAGACCTGTAGTCCGGATTGAGACACCGTCACACAGGTACAACGCGCCGTCTTTATTGCAAGACATGATTCTCAGCGGCACATTAACGCCCATGCATTCTTTTCAGGAAAAAGAGCGCTCGCCGGACTATACCCGGAGAGGCTACCAATCGCGCCTCCACAAGCCAGGCTCCAAGGCCGGATTCTGAGGCGGGAACGAGTACGAGGCGTGCGCCGGGTGCTCCTCCAGCAGAGGATGCGGATTAACTGTCCGCCACCCATTCCGAGGTGGAAAGTGCCATGAACCACAGGAGTCGCCGGACTGTTCTACGTGATGCTTGTTTCTCCCAAGAGGCATTGGATGCCTTCAACTCGGGAGACGCGCACCTCCGTGCTGCTCAAAATGGTTTAGCCAGAGCCACGGAGCAGTATGCAAAAGACATACGGGTGATAAAATTTGGTGATTATATATACCAGTAGCCCCTGAGACTTGAAACAGTTACGATAACTGATTTAAGGATCATTTGTTATGCAGGTTCTTACAGAAAAGAATACTCAACTGTCCCAGGAGCTGGAAGAGTGCAGAGCCCAACTTCAGGCCGCACTGGCCGCAGCAAGGGAGCCCAAAGATCTGGTAACATATCCTTCAAATGAAAAGTATCATATAGAATGCGGCGTGTATGCAGATCTGACGATAAGAATGCAGATGACACTGGAATGAACCGGATAAGCAACAGCTCCAACGCCAGCTAAAGGCCGGTGAGAGCATGCTGACGAGGGTGAGGAAGGAGAAAAATGATCTCCAAGATGCCAACACCAAGCTGGGCGTGGAACTACGAGATATTCGTGCCCAGCTGTCGGACTCTGTTAAGGAAAATCGGCGGCTTCGACGCGGCATATTTAGTAAGTGCTTGAACGAACTTTGAAAAAGAGTTCGGCGAGGAAGCTGGCTGACAGAGTTATGTCTGTAGGTATGCTAACAGGTCGTCCTGCCGAAGAAATGCCCGGTTCAACGGGTGACCTTCTTCCCGAGTTCTCACAGCTGCACGAATGAGTTCGACAGGTGATGCAAGGCGTCGCCCAGGCCTTGTGGCCATCCGTCTCCATACTAGAAGGCCTTGGAGAGCTTGCAGAAAAGCTAAAGGGAGCGCGGCGGCATTTCCGATTATGGAAGATATCGGCCTGCCGTCCGGGCGCCAGGGAAGCCTGGGCAATGGTGAAGACACGGTACACGAAGGCTGACCCAAACCATATGGCCGAAGTCGAACCTGTGGGGCCCGATGGGAAGGAGATCCCTGTGAGCTTAGTGTACGGCCAAGTAGAATTGGCCGCAAAGTATTCCCAACAGGACTGTAAACTAGACAGCTTGTTGGATGGTATTGAAGAGGAATTCAACCAGTCGAATTGACTATGTAATTTTAAAGTGACATGTATAATGCCTTCTAGCCAGATTATAGATCATTTGTCATGGCGGACCTTTTCGCTTCAACCTCGGGACCCGACAGTCCGGAGTGTATCCGAATACCCTCTCGGTTATGTAAGAACCGGGGCATGCGTGGAGACCAGGCGTAGGGGTCATTAGTGCTTTATCAGACAAGTGCCCAACTAGTTATGTTATATTACATGGGTAGTAAGAAACATCTTCCGGGGAGAATAGTTCCGTTAAGGGTTCCATTCCCTGGGTAAGCATGCCCTAAAGTGCATGTCCAGACTGCGACAAGAAGCACAAAAAAAGCATCTGGGGGCGGATATGGATAATAAATAAAAGTCATATTTTGTTCACCGACTGAATATTCCCTTAAGAACGCTAGCTTTCGGCTTCACCCAGTCCGAGGTACACGTCCGGCTGACCCGGCGGTAACAATCGCAGAGGTGCTCCCCTTATGCCCTAGCCGACTTAACGGGAACATAGGGCATAAATACAAGAGCCAGGCAACCCAGCTTGGCCAAAACTTAAGTCATATCGATGCATATAATGGTGAAAAAAGGTACATGCGGAAGTATGACACATGTGTTGGGCATGAGGCCCAGGTAAATAAGTTAAGCTTCTATGAAAGAAGCCCCCAGGTATGAAGTGTGTGGCTAGCGCATCTGTAATGTAGGCACAAGGTGACCCTTGAAGGCCTAGAGAAATAAAAGAAAGTAAGGGAAACAAGATAGATGATGCATATGCAGAAAATGGACAAAAGGGAGGGGACTAACATAGAGTCCGGTGCTAGGATTAGAATCTTTGGAGCCTGGCTGCGTTCCATGGGTTCGGCTCGAGTTGACTAGTCGATGCATCCTGCAGTCGGTACGCTCCACCAGTCAGAACTTGGTCGATAATAAAGGGACCTTCCCATTTGGGTTCGAGCTTGTTCTTTTTCTTATCCGGCAGTCGTAGAACTAGTTCGCCAATGTTATAAGTTTTGGCCCGTACTTCTCTGCTTTGGTATCTGCAAGCCTGTTGCTGGTAAAATGCGGAACGGGCTTTGGCTATGTAGCGCTCTTTCTCCAAGGTGTCCAGACTGTCCTGCCGATCGAGCTCGGCTTCTCTTTCTTCGTACATGCGCACTCGAGGTGAGTCATGAATTATGTTGCAGGGCAGGACTGCCTCTGTGTCGTACACCATAAAAACGGTGTATATCTGGTACTACGATTCGGCGTGGTCTGCAGCCCCCAGAGTATGGAGTTGAGCTCCTCTACCCAGTGCGTATCAGGCTCCGTTAGGGAGCGCACTAATCTGGTTTTGATGCCACTCATTATAAGACCATTTGCTCGTTCAACTTGACCGTTGGTTTGTGGGTGATAGACTAAGGCATAATCGAGCTTGATGCCCATTTTACTGCACCAGAGTTTTACCTTGTCGGTCGTGAAGTTCGTGCCGTTATCAGTGATGATGCTATGGGGGACGCCGTAACGGTGTACAACCCCGGATATGAAATCTATCACCGGTCCGGATTCGGCTGTTTTAACCGGTTTAGCCTCTATCCATTTGGTGAACTTATCCACCATGACCAATAAGTATTTTTTCTTGTGGGTTCCCCCTTTAAGGGTTCCAACCATGTCAAGCCCCCAAATCGTGAAAGTCCATGTAATGGGGATTGTTTGGAGGGCGGTGGGTGGCATGTGGCTTTGATTTGCAAAGAGCTGGCAACCGGCGCAACGTTGGACCAAGTCCTCTGCATCTGCCCGGGTTGTTGGCCAATAGAATCCTGTACGGAAGGCCTTGCTTACAAGAGCTCGGGCTGCAGCGTGATGACCGCCGAGTCTGGCGTGAATCTCTGCCAAAAGGTTCCGCCCTTCCTCTTCGGGGATGCACCTCTGAAGGACTCCGGTAGCGCTTTTTTGTACAATTCTCCCTCATGGACCCTGTAGGCCTTGGATCACCGCACTATGCAGCGTGCCTCATTTTGGTCCTCTGGAAGTTCCTGCCTAGTTAGGTAGGCCAGGAATGGTTCTATCCACGGGGCAATAATGGCCATTATTTCGTGGGCTGAATGTGTTATTTCGGTGGCGGGGCCTCCGATTGTGTCAGAGTCTTACTCCATCATTGGATGGCTCCCCAATGCCTTATCATTATCGTTTTCTTGATTCCGTGCATCATTACTTTTAAGATCCTTGCCAAGCAAACTTTGTTCGGCTACTTGCTCTTATTCTTGAGGCTTGTCAATTTCTATGACATAGAACTCATAGGGCAGGAAGTAGGTTCCATGAAATTCTAAAAAATCAAGCACCGTTGTTTTCCTATGCTTGCCATGCCCTTTCTCAGTGATGCTTGCCTCGTTGGATTTCATTGATTTGAAATATATACTACTTGATTCGGCTTTTTCAACCGAAGCACTTTTACTTTCTGAATCATCATTCTTTTCACCGGTTCTACCAATTTGCCATGATTCTTTAATTTGAGCCAATACTTTTTCTGTTTGTTTCTGGCGGCGAGCGGCAAAATTGGCTTTAAGTTTGTTCTCAATTTCAGCCAACTCCGGGTATGATTGCCCCCCAATGCTTTTAGAATCTTTCGGCAATGACTCATGGGTGTTGCCGAAACATTGCAATTGTGTAGGCAGTGTATAATATGATGTAGTACTAGGTGAAGGCATATGCATTGTTGTAAAACCATATTTTTGATTACCAATTTTATCAATTGGCAAAGATTCATCTTCTTGCAAAAATCTAGCTTTTATTGCCACATAATCAGGAAATAGCCCTTTTTCATATTGTTCAAGGCAAAGAGCACGAATCCTCTTATTTTGGGCTAAACTCTTCAATGCAGCCACCACTAGCTCATCTTCTAAAATATTTGGCACAACCACTCCTGTAAGATTTACATTTATTTGGCTATGACCAGAAAGGTGTGAAGCCGAATTATGAACATATACAGTTGCGTATGGTGCTGAAAAATTACTGTCATGAGGTGTAGCATATGATGGTTGAGAGTAATTAGCCGAATAGCTAGTAGTAGTATGGCCAATTCTCCCATCCATCGGCAAGGTTGGATTCACATATTGCAAATTAGTTGCCAATGAATAAAAGGGTGAAACACTTTCTTGGATGCTATTGGAAATTTTAACATGAGGTGTTTCAAATTGATTAACCGAACCCATCATGCTGTTCATTGGCATATGGATTTGTAGGGTTGCCGATGCATGAGAGTTAGGATACATATGTTGTATGTTACTAGTATCATAAGAAGTTGGAGCATGTAAATTATATTGAATCGGCCTCTGCACATAATTATATGCATTATTGCAAAAACTAGGGCTAGCCAATAGAGTATACTCATTGAATGATCTAGTAACACCACATGAATTATTTGTATCTACGGTAGGGAATTGTGTATTCATATTACCTTTGTAGATTGCAAACCCTAGATGATGATCTCTTAGTAGCAAGAATGGGCTAGGAACCTTTCAAAGCTTCTTCCCAAGCGGAGTCGCCAAAAACTGTGTTCGCACACGAACACGTCACCGTGTACCTCCAACACCGGGAGTGATGCAATGCAGCTCGCATCGAAGGAGACCCATCCGGAACCGCGGTACGCAAGCAATCTGACGAGTGCTTTTAAGGACCTGAAACCCCACACGCCTGGGAGGGACCCCAATAGGGCACACGGCAGCTGTGGGCTGCCCTAGGTCGACCTGATCGCCCCTAGGGCCTCGAGGTTTGTCGCCCTGCAACAAGAAGAACGAATGAAAAACGAGGAAGAAGAAAAACAAGGGAGAGAGATAAAAGTAAAGATAAAAACTGGTAGATGATTTGTTCGATTGTGTGTTGTTCATTTGGCCGTCACCCCTTAGGTATATAAGAGGCGGCTGGACTTCCCGTGCAAGGAAAAGACTTGGATTCACATCCAAAACCCTAGTCAAATTCGGATTGGTTTTGTCCGAACTTTCCAAAGCCACCCGGTTTAAAACTGGCTACACCTTGTGGGTCTTTTTTGTGGCAGTAAACAACCTCTGATGAAAATGTGCCCAACAAAATATTTACTCGCTTCAACAAGAAGAACAACTTTCATGTTGAATGTTTTTCGATTTAAAGCCATCTTCTGTGGCCAAACAGCCGCGCAAAACATCTATTTCTCGCACTATGTGACAGCCTGGTTTTGCCCTCTCTTCCTTTTCTGATTTTTATTTGGTTTTGATTTGAATTTGGGGTTTTGAATCTCTTCAGCTGGACTTAAACACTTGGGAATCACCTTGACTTTCACCCAAGTGACTCATTTCTCTCTCTAGCCATCATTTCTTCTCTGATCAACCTCAAAATAATATTAGGAATATTTTTCCTAAATGAAAAATATTCATTTTCTCCTCTAAAACATTAACCAGCCACTTGTGCTCCAAAGCAACCCCAATTTTTCTTGCCCACAAAAATCTGAGAAAATTCCCAAATATTCTTCGAACCCTAGGGCACCTTCCTCAGCAAAAAAATTGCATCAGTTTTTGGAATATTTTTGCTACAGAAAATATTTTCTGTTCTGGACAAAAATTGTAGTTTCTACAGCAACTACCATTTTACTTGCTGCAATGCTGCTGAATTTTCTTGTGCATCACTACCTTCCTAGATGATTGCTAACCTCCAAAGCTCAGCTCCCAACTCTTAGTAATTTGACCACAGTTAACTCTCAAAGTTATTGTCCAGAAACTTACCTTGTAGTGAAACTCCAACTTACTACACCCGAGCTCGAATCAAAGAATGGGCTCAACCCAAAATACTAAGGACTACATGCCAGACATGAAATTGGGGCCAGCCGTGGCTCTATGCCGAAGTGCACGCGGTGACCACGTGTGTGCATGGTGCCAACCCGCTTGTCACCGCGCTCCGAGTGCCGCAGAGCGCTCTGTTCGGTGTGTGCTCGCTTCCCTGCCTGCCGCACCTCGCCAAACCTCGCCACCATCCCCGTCTCTACTCGCTTAACTCCCTCCTGGTGCTCGCCGATGCCTGAGCTTGCCGCAGCAAGCACGGGCGCGGTCCGGCCAACCCAACAGTGCGCCTCGTACTATGTTCGTCGCTACCCCCCCTTGTTCCTGTGCTCACCTCTACCCGCTCATAGTGCCCGCGTGAGCTGTGTCGCCTTCCCCTCGCTCACTGACGCCGTTCGTCACCGGGCACCGTGTCCAGGTGTTCTTCGGCGGAGCCCAACCCCTCACCTTGCTTGGCTATAAATACAACCCTCCCCAGCCCTCTCGAGCATCACCACTCCTCTCACTCACTCCACAAGCCAGTAGGAAGTTATAGCCCGGCCGGGCTGGCCTCGGGCCACCGTCCCCGAGATTGAGCTTGCCGGCGATCCCCTTGGGTCGTCTCCACAGCTCCAGCTTCTCCCAGGCTCAGGCCACTCTTCCAGAGCCTCCGCCGTGCTTCAGTGGTGCCGTCCGACCCGGTTGGAACCACTAGTGCAGCCTCTGGTCGCCGTCGTCCCCAACTCCGGTGACCTCCGCTCTCTCTCGCTGCTAGAGAGGCCCGTTCCGACGCCGTCCGACCACCCATAGCTAATCTACGGTTACGGGAAGGTGCGCTTCCATCTTCTCCTTCGATCTATCCCTCTAGCTCGGGCCAAGATGCCTTCCTCGTCGGTGTGTGCTCTGGCGCAGCTCCACCGTGCTCTGTTTCCCCCTCCCTCTCACCTGACTAGCGGGGCCCGTTGTCAGCCACTCTGGCCGCGCCCGATGTGGTACGAGTGGAGGCGCCCCATGGGGTTTACGCCCTCCACGTTACCCCCCTAGTTCTGTTTTATTTAAATCAAATTCATTTTTTTCCAGAGAGCTTCAAACAGCCACAACTTTTTAACCATAAGCCCAAATGAATTGATTCTTTTTGCATTACGTTCTTAATGAAAAGATCTAGCAGCTCACCAAAAATGAGATTTTTCTCTCCTGTCTAGATTTTCTGGTGAATTTCAGAGTGGTTCTTGATGTTTTCTTTTTATGTTTATAATTGTTTTTTCAGAAAGTGAAGCTTGTCTTGAGGATCACCAAGAGGAGTGTGACCCTCATCTGCACTAAGGCAGGCCACAGCTACATTATTATGGTGTCATTGCAATATTTGTGATTTTTCAACTTGAACAAATGATTTAATCCATGCATTTAATTCACTAAAAAAATATTCTATTGGATGCTTTTTTAAGTTGATATGTTTAGTCTACAGAAGTTTACAACTAACTAAGTTAGTTTAAGTCATTAGAAGTAATATTTGATTATGAAGAAGTAATATGTTTTTGAAAAAGAATTAGTTGGCTTAATATTTTCTTGAGTGTGAAAAGAATTATGCAAAGATATTGTCATGGTAAATTTGCTAAACAAACGTAACCAGGAAGTTGTTATGAGTTATTGATATCTATGCTTAGTAGTTGATGATGTTGACCCAATTATTTATGATGATATGTGGTGCATATATTAGTATTGCGTTTGAATGGCATATCATGACACCGGTTACTTTCACTTTAAGTTGAACCTGACAATAATTCAACTTGAACACATCGTTGGTCGGGTCATGGTGCCACTGAATCGAGATTTTTCCCAGCGCAACCACACTTGCCTTTGTGGGAAGACCTTTATTCGGTCCATTGTCATGCCTTTCGTCGTTGCCTCCAATGAGGGAAGGTTATGGGCGTGTGTTACCCTGGCCTGATAAGCAGATATAACCTTGTGTGCCCATTGTTGTTATGGTACCTTGTCCCCGTTTGGGACTGTTTATGCTTTGCCACCACGGTGGCCATTGGTGTCTTTGGTAGGCACAGGGCCACCCAGGACTTAGCCTAGTGGGGAGTGAGTCGGAGTGGCCGGGAGAGTGTCATGGCAATGGAGGGGTTATGTCGGAATGCCGTTGGTCCACCCGAATGGGAGTGCAAGGCCATGGGTTCCGTGGTGTGTATACAGTGCACTACCTCTGCAGAGTGTATTAAATCTATCGATAGCCGAGTCCACAGTTACAGACAAGCTCGAAAGTAGATCACACCATGGGTCAACGTTTAAATAATTTTGCACACTAAGATGATAACTTTGCACTGTTGGAGAGAGGATGGTTGAGAAATCATCTTGATGCTGGAGGCCAAGTCATTGTTCAGTTTGTGATCCAAGTAAGATCACCATTTGGTTACGAGGTAACCTAATTAACGACCAAGATGTTGGTCCATTTGTGATCCTAGAGCGATCACCGTTTGGTAAGCAAGTCCGAGGGACTTAAGTCACGAGATCTTGATCACTACATTCCTAATATGATTTTTCATCAATGATTCAATTGGTTAATTGTCATGATATTGTTTGTCATTATGTTTATGCTTGTTGTGAGCTTGCAAGTACATTCAATGTACTGACCTGGCGTGTCATGCCAGCTTTTAGGAAAGTCTCGTTGGAAAGGAGTGCTGACCGAGTCTAGATTGTGTCCACATCGGTGTCCCTGTGCTATGGAGTCCCGCTTCGTCGCCATTCTGCTGCTGCGTAGTTCTCATGATCGGGGCCCCTTTATGTTCACTAAATAATGTACATATTGTTCAGCCGCACCGTGTGTGCCGCTTGGCCTCGCAACTCGTTGTACCATGTTCCGCTAGTAGCAATAAAGCGATTGTATTCTATACCAAGATGTTGTATGTTGCCAGAAGACATGGTCTTTGGGCTGGAAATACAAGGTAAACCGGTTGCTCTAAGCCGGGTGCCACACGCTACCCATCAGACATTTTTCTGGTGGGGCGTGCCATATTTCGCCTCCTGACAGGGCTGCATTCTGATATCTCTAACTTTTGCATCCGAACACCTATTGAGACGATTTCATATCAGAATCAATCATTTCGACAAGAAGAAGACAATTCGTGTTCATTAATTTTCCATATGAGGCCGTCTTGGGGTCGTGATCATCCAAACAGTACTCTGAGTGCCCAAATCCTAATACTTCTAGCACAATGTCGACCCTCGAGATGAGACCGGATGGCGATGGCCCAAACTTCAAAGTTGTTCATTTCAACAATACGGAACTTTTCCATGTATATCACCTCTCCATTTGAGACCATATTAATTAAGCTCTTGACCGTGCCAAAATTTGGTGTCAACACATGCTTAGTTTAATTGATTATGTTGGTTCCGTGGTGGTTTCTTTAATAGAAATCAGAGGGGAAACCCTCTTTTGCTAAAAAAAATGCTTAGGGTTTCCTCCTTTTATGATCACTATACGATCAACATACGTGCTTCGTGTCATATTAGCACTACTCCACCCATCAAGCTAAACAAGGTTAGTTGTTCAAATATGAAGCTGATATTATTAAAATAGAGTCGTTTAATTGGTTAGCTAAATGTTCGTAATTATTTTCTAAAATGCATGTACGCCGCTCGAGTGTGTATCTACAGGGTGCCCACGGTGGGCCGCGGCCCAGCCTGGGATTTTGGGTTGGCCCAGGCCCTGATTCTCCTCAGTTCTGTTGCGCTTCCGATCTCTACTTGCCCCTAGCTGCCTACCTCGCCAGTGACTTGCCATCCCCGGATGGCATGACTCTAGGAAGAGACGCCGGACTAACATGAGGTCAGGAGCCGATCGCGCAACAACATCACCGCTGACCGGGCGCGCCGCTGTGCCTACCTTCCCAGTCCGTTCAGGGCTCAGGTGTGCAGCAGCCACTAAGCCAACCTGATTTATCCTGAGATACGTCCTCAACACTGAGCAACCACTCCTCATCACCCATTTTTTAATTGATTCATTACTCATTAGGCAGGACTTTCATTAGGGTTTGTTGTGTACTGAGTGCTACCTACACTTAATGGTTCAGATGTATTTCAGTTATCTTTAGTACCTATAAAGTTCACAAGGTTTCAAAATTTTGGCCCTAGGAACAGACACTAGTCATTTTGGATTGTTGGTCATAGTAACATTGACCCATATTACTATTGCAGGGCATGTTTATTGACAATTTTTCTTTTCTTTCCTACTCATTCGATATGATATCCAATTATTCACGTCCATTAGTTGCAAACAATAAGTGCTAGACCAACTTCTTGATTCAGATTTTGGATGGTCTCTTACTGCAGTTACAATTCTGCATACTTGTCCTAGTAATCTCACAAGTAATGATTGATTCACTACATCTATGCTTGCCTTGTCATATTTGTTGTCAATATTCTTCTAGGGTGGACCACCCTGTTTCAAAATACTGGAACCGCAGACATGAGTGAATAGTATTTCTCTGTGTGATCTCTTCCGTCATGTGTGGGAAACGAACACTGCATTGTATAGAAAGAAAGTGTCATTTCCACCTTTTACATAGACTACGAAATTTTAAGTGGACTACAATCTGCCTACTTGCTTTGTGTCGCACTACCAAGACTCCACCCTTGAAGCTAAACATTATGCCACTCATAATTCCTTAGTTTATTTGTTCAAATACAAATTTGGTATGATTCTAATGTTCCTACTTCAATTTTGAAATGTGTCTCTGCCTGTTATAAAGACATAAGAGGCTTGTATTTCTGTGTGTGGTCTGGTCAGACGGTTGGGGGTGAACTTTGCATATGCAGGGGTTTATAGGGAGACACTCTTCAAGTTGAATCCGCAATGCATTCCATAGATAATCTGACTACTTTTTATGTTTTCATGAATCTCAGATACTGAACAGTATAATAATGATTATGAGCTTACACACATGAAAAGAATAAAGCACAACAATGCCATGGCTGTCAAACTTGGCATTAAGGCACTGAAATCAAGTCTGGATGCAATGCAATGCAAACGCTCTCCACCTACAAATTCATGCTCAAAATGTGATCCTAATAGTGATTCTGAGCTAGAGGGAGACCTAAGTCAATGTAGCTCCCTAGTGGAGGAGTCAGAGGCAGATGCCCCATCTTATTCACCCATCAAGGTGCTTGCTCTAACTTTCCAAGGTTATATTGGTCCCACATATCTTGCAACTGATGCTTTCCATTGCTTCAACTTTGTTACACTGCCATTAGCTTAGTTTACACATCATGTATGTGAATACGCCCTGCCTATCCATTTTCAGTACATATTGCATCTGTCATCATACCATATTTATCCATTCAAATGTTGTTCTTGTGTATCAGACGTTCAAAAGGAAGGGGGCAATTGCTAATCGCAGAGGAGCACAAGCAAAGTATTTGGAAAAGGTAGTGACACCTGATAAATCAAATAGCCCATTAGGTGTAGTTGCAATATCACTTAACCCACAAAACATGGCCCCATCTCTAGCAAACTCTAGCCCTACTACACTCGTCATCTCTGATGCCCCAACTTAGCAGAACCAACTACAACAAATAGTATGATGATGCCAGTTAACATAGTACTAGCTCTACGACGCAAAACCCCAATTCCAACAAAGAGTACACCAAATCCAGTTGCCAAATCCCTTTTCAAACGAGAGAGAGCCCCAATTGCAGCAAATATGACCCCTCTTCCATTTATTCCCAGTTTAGAAGATGAAGCTTATATTGTTGTTAGTAAATTTGTGTGAATCTTTCCTTCATGGAAACATTATACCGCAGACACAGAACAATTTCCAGTCTTCCTCCGCAACTTACGTGTAAGTAATGTACTATTGTTATTCATGCTAATTACTGCATATGTTTCTGCTAATAGAGGACACAAGATTTCATTCTTTTAAATAGGCGAGGACCAAACTGGATTGTCAAGACAAGCAAGGGTTGGTTGTGCTTTTCAAGCACTCATTGATGAAGTATCGTTCCAACCTGAGGCAAGCGCACTTCGATGGCAAGCCTCTAAGCGAAATTTCTATAAAGTCTCCAGTGCTACATTTATCAAACAGTGATTGGAATAATCTTGTTACACACTGGTCTCGTCTCCAGCATAAGGTACTGTCTATGATATCACATCATAATTTGAACTACATTTCTGCACGTGGCTTAATGTCTCACTTGTACGAAAACTATTCGCAAAAGAACATTCATTCTCAAGGGAACATAGAATCTCGCAACTATACTACACACTACATTGCTCTTGTGAGTACCTCTTGCCCTATATTACCATACTTACTTTCATAGCTGGTTGATTATGTAGCATCACTGCACATGTTAGCCTCGTTATAGTCCATTTGGTGGACATTATAAGATCCATATGGACTCTTACATAAATTTAGAATCAACCCAATGCTTTTGAAGACGTTTAGCTCTGCAGTCCTCTTTTAAGGACTGAAAATCGTCTATCACTATACTTACATTAACAGCTACTCCCTCCGTCCCATAATATAAGAACGTTTTGTATAGTACACCAGTGTTCAAAACACTCTTATCTCCCTCACCCACCATTTATTAAAAAATATCAGATCTATATTTAATATTACCAAAAAGTTGAGTACACAGACAATGCGAGTGCAGAAGTATAGCCCATTGCTCTTGTCAGTACATTTTTTCCTGTACCACTTGTACTTCTAGGGATTGGTAGTTGATTATGTAGCATCAATCTGTATCTTATCTTCATTATCCTCTATCCCTTCCAGTATTACCATATCTATAATTACTATCTACAAAATGTAAAGTACAGGCAATGCTTATGAAGAAGATTCTATGCTGAAATTCCTGAGTTATCCTTCCCTTGACATGGAGAAGGGCATTATAAAGCCGGTGTTAACTGTTAATGTAAGTCAGTCCTTCTAAAGCCTTTATCCTCAACTGCTGTTTAATTTTCTCAGACTCCCTATCATTAACTATTGTTTAGTTTGCTGTTTCTATCAAAATGCATGTTCGCAACAACCGTAAGTTCCAAGTTTTACTTGTAAAACCAAATTCCTTATTCATACCATGCACATTACTCAATACTCCCTATATGTATGCTTGTTTTGTGGATCTTTAATATAGTGTGTGGTGAAGCAGCCCATGTTTGCACCTTGTCATCTCCTGTTTTATCTTACTCATGTGGCTGATGATATGAACAACATGCCATGCACATTAACCAAAATAGATACAATGATTGTCTTTGCCCTTCATATATGCTTGTTATGTTGACATGGTAATCCAGTAGCGTGGTGAAGCTCCCCGCATTATGAACAATGCCAAATTATGATATTGATATTTTGAACTTACTCTTTATTTTCTAATTTGAAATTGGATGGTATTGACAACACAGTTATCATCTTTGTGTATACATGTGCAAAACATGTCATCTCTCTGCTTGTTTCAGAGTGATATGCCTGATGGCATGCACAAGTCTGCTGAACGCTGTGAGACAAACCCAACATATATTGCAGCAAAGAAGGCAAAACATCTTGAAGATAGCGAGACAACCCCAAAGTCTTGTCTTGTTGTAGTGTTCAAGTTACCTGAGACTAGCAGTCAGACAAACTCACAGAATTCGCTGTCTGAAACAGTTCGACTGTTCTAGTCCCAAGTTCTAGCAGAAAAGCATTCTGTAACTCTACTTCGACTTGAAGTCCTATCTCTAAGAAAGATTGCGGAGAACACCAATGAGAACCTCATTGATAAATAGCTACACCTGGAAGCTATGACCGACATGCTTGGCCGGTCTCACAGCCTTGCTCAGCAGCTTGCACAGCAGTTCCCGCGCAAGGCTAACCTTTCTTGAACTATCTTGGAAGTGGTCTTGGTTCAGTATTTTTTTACGCTGCAATGGTGCCGAGTTTTTGTAATCTCCTTATTCATTGCGCTTTATGATCACTGGTGGCAAACTTCGATGCCCATTGGATGTAATTGTAACACCCCGGATGTAACTTTCCCAATTTGTACTCCAACTCTTGCCGTTTCCGGCGTTAAGTTATATTTATTTCCTCGGGTTCGGATTTTGTCTCCGTGTGTTGTTGTCGTTGTCATGCATCTCATATCATGTCATCATGTGCATTGCATTTGCATACGTGTTCGTCTCATGCATTCGAGCATTTTCCCCGTTGTCCGTTTTGCATTCCAGCGCTTCGTTCTCCTCCGATGGTCATTTCTAGCTTTCTTTCGTGTGTGGGGATTAAACATTTCCGGATTCGACCGAGACTTGCCAAGCGGCCTTGGTTTACTACCGGTAGACCGCCTGTCAAGTTTCGTATCATTTGGACTTCGTTTGATACTCCAACGGTTAACCGAGGGACCGAAAAGGCCTCGTGTGTGTTGCAGCCCAACAGCCCTCCATTTTGGCCCAAAACCCACGTAACTCTGCTCCATCATCTAGAGCGTTCGATCACGATCGCGTGGCCGAAAACCGCACCTCATTTGGACTCTCCTAGCTCCCCCTATGCCTATATATACACCCCCCATTCCAAATTCGCGGATCCTCTCCCCCTAACCCTAAAAAAATCCACCGCGCGCGCCGGACGTGTCCGTTCCGGCCGGACGTGCCGCAGCCGCCGCCCGCAGCCAGTGGCAGCGCGCCACGTGGCACCCGGCCGCCGCCGCCGCCGTGGCCCGCCCAGGCCCATCGTGGGCCCCCTCCGCCGCCACCCGGGCCACGCACCCCGCGCCTCTCCCTCCGCCGCCACATGCGCCAAGCCGCCGCCTCCGCCGCCTCCGGCGCCGCGCCGCCGCGGTCCGCCCCGCCGCTGTCGTCGCCACCTCGTCGCCCGGGCTGCTGCAGCCGCCACCGGCCCCGGCCGCCGCGCGCCGCCTCGCCCCGCGGGCCACTCGCCGTCCCGGCCGCCGCCTCCGGCCTCGCCCCCGGCCATCTTCTCCCTCTCCGACGAACTCCGGTGAAGACTCCGGCCGGCGATCCTCGGGCTCCGTGCGATCCCGATCTAGATCTGGCGTGAACAGTAAACCCTAACTCTAGGTCGTTTTTTTCACTAAGTCCCAGAAATTGTAGATCCAAGTGCTCATGTTCGTAGCTCCGTAACTTTGCATCCGTAGCTCCGATTCATGCATATAGCATATCAAAATGTTCATCTCAGAGAGTACATCATTTCATTCCATTGCATCATTTTCATTTGAGCTCGATGCCTGAAATGCTGTTAGAAGAGGGCTACTTGAGTTAATTGTCAGATCTGCTACTCCGTTTAGCACTTTTGTCACTTTTGCCATGATTAATGTTTGCATGCTATGCCCGTGAGTTCTACATATGTTCTGTTAAGGGTTTTGTCATCTCTCCAGAGGTGCAACCCATGTATTTTTAGGATGTGTGTGGTGTCTTGTGCAAGCTTGCAAAGTGGTGCACTTGCTAATTTTGTTTTCAGGGACTTAGTATTTTCACTAAGTCCTGGGGCTGTTTATCTCATGATGCCATATGTTCTTGTTGTTTCCTAGTGATCCGTGCCTCTTTTGAGGATGATCAGTAAGGGAGTTTTGTTAATCTTGTAGTGCTCTATCCATCCATGTCTTTGTTTGAAATTATGGAGTACCCTAGCTTGAGTCAATTGAGCTCTACTTTTGCTACTTTGTGAATCTGGGCAGATTGTCAACTTGTTTGCAATTTTGCCGGTGATGTTGTAGTTGATCCGTGCATACTACGCTATTGTTCTTGCCATGTATAGCTTGCATTTTGTGCCTTCTTTATGGGTCTATGCTTGTCTTGCCATGACTTGCACCGTAGTGAGTGCATCAAGCTCGTAAACATGCCTACTTGAGTTATGTTTCAGCATGTGCCAGTTTTCACTAAGTCTGAAAACTGATTATGTTTTTGCTATGTTCACGTGCTTGCAATTGTATTTTCTGATCCCTTTTGGCTCAAGGTCACTAAGGGACTTTTCTTAAGCTCTTTGAGTAGCTCCATGCCATGCTTTACTTTGCCATGTTCAGGTCCTGTGGCATGTAGTTTTGTTGCTCCGAAGAGGGCTACCTGATCTGAAATTCCAGACAAGTGTTGATTTCACTAAGTCTGAGATCTGTTTGCATTTTGCATTTTTGCCATGCTTGTTTGAACCTGTTAATGATGAATTGGCCATAGCTCAGTGCTAGACTGTTGTTAAGCATCTTGTGTGCATCCCTGCCATGTATTTTTTTGTCATGTTTGGTTGCTGTAGCATGTTCATTTCATTGCATTTAGGTGCCTACTTGCTGTAAATCGCAGACCGGTGTCATTTTGAATCGCTTGCCATTTCCAAACCATAACTCCGATTCCGGCGTTCTTTATATCGTTTTCAAGCGATTTCATCTCATCTTTCCAGTGGCAGACTTGGTTTTCCAAGTTGAGGCCAGGTTCATGCATTTCCTGTCATATCTTGCATTTTGCATCCCGCATCGCATCCCGCATAGCATATCATCATTGCATCATATCGCTTGATCCTTGCACGTGGTTGATTGTGTGCTTGTTGCTTGTTTGTCTTGTTTGGGTAGAGCCGGGAGACGAGTTCACTAACGAGGAGCCCGTTGAGTTTGCTTTCGAGGATCCAGTCAACTCTGACAACTGTGCAGGCAAGATGATCATACCCTCGAAATCACTACTATCTTTGCTATGCTAGTTTGCTCACTCTTTTGCTATGCCAATGCTACGATGCCTACCACTTTCTTGCAAACCTACCAAATTGCCATGTCAAACCTCTAACCCACCATTTACCTAGCAAACCGTTGATTGGCTATGTTACCGCTTTGCTCAGCCCCTCTTATAGCGTTACTACTTGCAGGTGAAGGTCGGAGGCCGTTCCTCGTTGGAACATTTATTTACTTGTTGGGATATCATTATATTATCTTGTTATCTTAATGCATCTATACACTTGGTAAAGGGTGGAAGGCTCAGCCTCTCGCCTAGTGTTTTGTTCCACTCTTGCCGCCCTAGTTTCCGTCATATCGGTGTTATGTTCCCGGATTTTGCGTTCCTTACGCGGTTGGGTTATAATGGGAACCCCTTGATAGTTCGCCTTGATTAAAGCTTTTCCAGCAATGCCCAACCTTGGTCTTACCATTTGCCACCTAGCCTCTTTTTCCCTCGGGTTTCCGGAGCCCGTGGGTCATCTTATTTTAAACCCCCCGGGCCAGTGCTCCTCTGGGTGTTGGTCCAAACTAGAGTCCTGTGCAGCGCCCCCTCGGGGAAACTCGATGTTTGGTTTTAGTTGTATGGAGCGCTCATCTGAGTGTGCCCTGAGAAAGAGATATGTGCAGCTCTTATTGGGATTTGTCGGCACATTCGGGCGGTGTTGCTGGTCTTGTTTTAACCTGTCGAAGTGTCTTGAGTTACCGAGATACCGAGTCTGATCAGAACATCTTGGGAGGAGGTCTATTCCTTCATTGACCATGAGAGCTTGTCATGGGCTAAGTTGAGACTCCCCTGCAGGGATTGAACTTTCGAAAGCCGTGCCCGCGGTTATGGGCAGATGGGAATTTGTTAATGTCCGGTTGTAGATAACTTGAACCTTAACTTAATTAAAATGAATCAACTGAGCGTGTTACCGTGATGGCCTCTTCTCGGCGGAGTCCAGGAAGTGGACACGGTGTTGGAGTAATGTTTGTGCAGGTTTCTCTCTAGTTTCCCGCTCGTGCTTTGCCTTCTCTTCTCGCTCTCTTTTGCGAATAAGTTAGCCACCATATTTGCTAGTCGCTTGCTGCAGCTCCACATATTTACCTTGCCTTACCTATAAGCTTAAATAGTCTTGATCGCGACGGTGCGATATTGCTGAGTCCCTGTGGCTCACAGATTACTATTACACCAGATGCAGGGCCCGATGATTCCGGTCCAGGAGACGCATATGAGCTCAAGTGGGAGTTCGACGAAGACTCTCAACGATATTATGTTTCCTTTCCCGATAATCAGTAGTGGTGCCCAGTTGGGGGTGATTGGGACCGTGTCGCATGTTGGGTTATCATTCATTTTGGCGCCGTAGTCGGGCCATGAGTGTTTGGATGATATAATGTTATTTATGTACTTGATTGACGTGGCGAGTGTAAGCCAACTATTGTTATCTCCCCTTTATTATTTATATTACACGGGATGTTGTGAAGATTGCCTAACTTGCGACATATGCCTTCAATGCGATTATGCCTCTAAGTCGTGCCTCGACACGTGGGAGATATAGTCGCATCGAGGGTGTTACAGTAATATACCATAAATCCTTTAATGTATAGTGTAGGTTTATTCTAAGTTACTATGTCATAATTTCTTTATTGTATAGAGTAGGTTTGTTCTTAATTCCTACTAGTTACTGCCATCATTCACTATCTGAGAAAATGGAGAAAATCTGATGTAGTCGACCGGGCCGAAACATTCGCCTCTAATGGGCCTACGTTTTAGCGGGCCACAATTGGGTCGGCCTGTAACTTTCTTGGGACTAAAAGTCCATTGGGACCTTCACACTTTGCGCCACGCCCACAACTTACATGGGCCTTTATTCGGCCCAAAGTTTAGTTGGGCCTTTAGTGGACCCGGTGCTTAGTTGGGACCATGTAGCTTTGGGCCATTAACAGGCTGAATATTCTGCTGGCCTGTTACGGCCCAGAAGAAACCATGGGCCTTTAGCAAGCCGAAATCCATGTTGGGCCTCGATTTTCACTAGTCGTCGACGGGCCTTCGGCGGGCTAAAATGTAGACTAGGCCTTTTTTGGCCCAGTTATCTGACGAGCCATTACCAGGCCGAAACATATCTCGGGCCTTAGTTGGCCCACTGATATCATGGGCCTTTAAGAGGCCGAAAGCTTAGTACAGGCATCAGTGGGCCGATTTATATGACAGGCCTTTAACAGGCCCAAAGTCACATTGGGTTGAACCATTGCCACCATTATCATGGGCCGTTAGAGGGCCGGATGGTGCGTCGGACCATATATGGCCCATGGGCAGCACGGGTCATTCCCAGGACGAAAGAAACACCAGGCTGAAATGGGCCCATGTCTACATCGGGCCTCTAGCAGGACGAAACGTCACTGGGCCGTAATTGGGCCCAGATATTCGGCAAACAATTAATGGGCCAGATCTGGCTTCGGGCCGTAAATGGGCCATGTTTAAATAGGCCGTTATTGGGCTTGCCCACTAGTACCTGAGTAAATACTACTGGCCTTTGATTGGGCCGGCCTTTTTAACCTATATGGGCCTTGATACGTTTCCAACATATCTATAATTTTTTATTGTTCCATGCTGTTATATTATCAATCTTGGATGTTTTATAATCATTTTATAGTCATTTTATATCATTTTTTGGTACTAACCTATTCACATAGTGCCAAGTGCTAGTTGTTGTTTTCTGCATGTTTTTTACATCGCAGGAATTCAATACAAAACGGATTCCAAATGCAACGAAACTTTACGAATATTTTTTATGGACCAGAACACACCCAATGGGCCAAGGCAACGCCTGGGTGGTGCTCCAAGGGGAGCACAACCCACAAGGGCGCGCCTGGAGGCCCAGGCACGCCCTCGTGGGTTGTGCCCACCTTAGGTGCCCCCCGGGACTGCATCTTTGCTCTATAAATACCCCAATATTCTAGAAACCCTAGGGGTGTCGACAAAAATCAATTCCAGCCGCCGCAGAGTCCAGAACCACCAGATCCAATCTAGAAACCATCACGGAGGGGTTCACCACTTCCATTGGTGCCTCTCCGATGATGCGTGAGTAGTTCTTTGTAGACCTTTGGGTCCGCAGGAAGTAGCTAGATGGCTTCCTCTCTCTCGTTTGATTCCCAATACAATGGTCTCTTGTATATCCATATGATGTAACTCTTTTTGCAGTGTGTTTGTTGGGATCATATGAACTTTGAGTTTATGATCAGATCTATCTTTTTATATCCATGAAAGTTATTTGAGTTTCTTTGATCTCTTATATGCATGATTGCTTATAGCCTCGTATTTCTTCTTTGATATTTGGATTTTGTTTGGCCAACATGATCTATGTATCTTGTAATGGGAAGAGGTGCTTTGTAGTGGGTTTGATCCCAGTGACAGAAGGGGAACCGATACGTATGTATCGTTGCTACTAAGGATAAAACGATGGGGTATCTCTCTACATAGATAGATCTTTTCTACATCATGTCATCGTTCTTATTGCATTACTCTGTTTCTCCAAGAACTTAATACACTAGATGCATGCTGGATAACAGTCGATGTGTTGAGTAATAGTAGTAGATGATGGCAGGAGTTGGTCTACTAATCTTGGATGTGATGCCTATACAATGATCATTTCCTGCATATCATCATGATTATTTGACGTTCTACCAATTGCCCAACAGTAATTTGTTTACCCGCCGTTTGCTATTTTTCTTGAGAGAAGCCACTAGTGAAACCTACGGCCCCCGGTTCTCTTTCTCATATTATTTGCCTTTACGATCTACTTGTCCTTTGCTTTTATTTTCAGATCTACTAAACCAAAAATACAAAAATACCCTACCGCGTTTTATTCTTATTTATTTTATTTGGCGTTCGATCTATCAATCTACTACAATTTTATTCACGTCCGTTTTCCTATCTTGAGGCGCCGCTACCCGAAAGGGATTGACAACCCCTTTTACACGTCGGGTTGTGTGCAGGGGTTGTTTACGTTGTGTTTCTTGGTTCTCCTACTGGTGCGATAACCTTGGTCTCATCACTGAGGGAAATACCTACCGTCGTTGTGCTGCATCATCCCTTCCTCTTTTGGGAAATACCGACGTAGTCCTAGCCGACATCAAAAGGAATTTCTGGCGCCGTTATTGGGGAGGATCATCTACATATACCAGGTTCCTAATCAAAAATCTCATCTCCTCGCAATTTACATTATTTGCCATTTTCCTCTCGTTTTCCTCTCCCCCACTTCACAAAAAATGTTGTTTTATTCGACCCTCTTTTTCGTTCGCCGTTTTCTCGCCAGATCTTTTTTTGAGTGCAATCTTGTTGTGTAGTCATCATGACTCAAGAGAACACCAAATTGTGTGATTTTTCAAATACCAACAACAATGATTTTATTGGCACAACGCTTGCTCCTCCCACCACTAGTGCGAGTCTTGTGATATTAATACTGCTTTGCTGAATCTTGTTATGAAAGATCATTTTTTCGGTACTGCTAATAAGGATGCCACATCCATCTTAATACCTTCGTTGAATTATGCGATATGCAAAAGAAAAAAGATGTGGACAATGATGTGGCAAAGATGAAAGTATTTCCGTTTTCTTTGCGTGATTCTGCAAAAATTTGGTTTTCTTCTTTGCCTCGTAATAGTATTGATTCTTGGAATAAGTGCAAAGATGCTTTTATCACTAAGTATTTTCCAACCGCAAAAATTATTTCCCTTAGAATCAAGATCATGAATTTCAAGCAACTTGAACATGAGCATGTTGCACAATCTTGGGAAAGGATGAAAATGATGGTAAGGAATTTCCCAACTCATGGGTTAAATCTTTGGATGATCATACAAAATTTTTATGCGGGGTTGAATTTTGTTTCTCGTAATCTTTTAGATTCCGCTGCGAGTGGTACTTTTATGGAAATTACTTTGGGTGAAGCCACTAAATTGCTTGATAATATTATAGCAAATTATTCACAATGGCATACCGAAAGAGCTCTTACTAGTAAAAAAGTTAATTCGGTTGAAGAAATTTCTTCTTTGAGTGAAAAAGTTGATGCTCTTATGAAAATGGTTGCTAGTAAAAGTTCTCCTATTGATTTCAATGATATGCCTTTGTCTACTTTGATTAATCAAAATAGTGATGTCGTAGATATGAATTTTATCTCGCGCAACAATTTCAATAACAATGCTTATAGAGGTAATTTTAATCCTAGGCCTTTTCCAAGTAATTCCTCTAATAATTATGATAATTCATATGGAAATCCTTCTTATAATAATAATAGGAACACCTCTGATCTTAAGAATAATATTAAGGAATTTATCAACACGCAAAAGGTTTTCAACACTATCATAGAAGAAAAGTTAAGTAAGATTGATGATTTTTCTACAGGTATTGATAGAATTTCTCATGATGTGGAAAGTCTCAAGATGAAAAATTTTGTGCCTAATGTAGAAGAATCAACTAAATCTCTTTATGTTTCTATGGATGAAAGTAAGAAAACAACCGCTATGCTTAGAGCTAAAAGAGAACTATTAGAAAAACCATTTTCTAGTGATTACTTTAACAAAAGTGTTGAAGATCTTAAAATGATTGTTGTTTCTTATATTGATTCCTTGTTTAGTAAAGTTAAGATTTATGAAAAAGGGACTGTAGAAGAGTCAACTTTAGTTAGAAGGCGTCCTGCTATTTCGAGGGTGAAAATTTTGTTGAGAAAATTGATAAAAGTGGGTTTTAAGAGGTCAAAACTTTAACTAGTGATGTACCCACTCTTTGGGATTACAAAGACTTTAATTATGATAGTTGCTCTTTGATTTATTGTATTTCTTTGTTGCAATCCATGATAAACTCACCCCATGCTTATGAACACAATAAAGGTTTTACTAAACATATTGTTGATGCTATGATGAAAGCTTTAGAAGAAAAGTTAGAATTAGCGTTTCAATTCCTAGAAAATTGCATGATGAGTGGGAACCTACTATCAAAGTGATTAAAAATTATGAGTGCTTTGCTTTGTGTGACTTGGGAGCTAGTGTTTCTACAATTCCGAAATCTTTATGTGATGTGCTTGGTCTTACCGATATTGAAGAATATTCTTTAAATTTGCACTTGGCGGGTGCTACTATTAAAAAGCCCATGGGAAGAATTAATGATGTTCTTATTCTTGCAAATTGGAATTATGTGCACATAGATTTTGTTGTTCTTGATATTTATTGCAATCCGTGTTGTCCAATTATTCTTGGTAGACCATTTTACGCACTATCGGTGCCGTGATTGATATGAAAGAAGGCAATATTAAGTTCCAATTTCCTTTGAGGAAGGGTATGGAATACTTTCGTAGAACAAGAATTAGGCCACCATATGAATCAATCATGAGGGCATCTTATTGATCTCAAAACAAATATGACAAAACTTAGATCCTTGCTTTATGCCTAGCTAAAAGCGTAAAACTATAGCGTTGTTGGGAGGCAACCCAATGAATAAAATTTATTTTTGATTTTTGCTTTCTGTTCTTAAGTGTTTGCACAATTATGCTACTGTTATGATTGTGTTTTTGTGTTTTAATTAGTGTTTGTGCCAAGTAAATCCTTTAGGATCTTCTTGGGTGATAGTTGTTTGATCTTGCTGAAAAAACAGAAACTTTTGCGCTCACGAAAATAATAGTCATTTTTAACCAGAGGGCGATAAAATACCAATTCCTTTTGCAGTAGATTAATATAAAAATTTCCCAGGTCTTCCTATTTTTTGAGAGTTTGTGGATTTACAGAGGTATTCGAATTGCCGAGATTGCTACAGACTATTCTCTATTTGACAGATTCTGTTTTCTTTGTGTTGTGTGCTTGATTTTCTATGATGATTTTTTGCCATAGAATCTGTTTTCTTTGCGTTGTGTGCTTGTTTTGATGGCTCTATGGTCTTATTTGATGAGTTTTTGCCATAGAAAAGTTGGAATACAGTAGATATAATGCAAGAACAAAATATGAATTGGTTTACTCCAGCACTTGTAGTAGTGATTTGTTTTCTTATACTAACGGATCTCACAAAGGCTTTTGTTGAGTTTTGTGTGATTGAAGTTTTCAAGTTTTGGGTTATCTTACGATGGATGAAGCAATAAGGAGTAATAAAAGCCTAAGCTTGAGGATGCCACAGCATCCCAAGCTATTATCCGAAAGAGAGCAAGCAACTATGCTTGGCAATGCCCCGAGTGGCATCCCCTCTTTCTTCTAACGACCATCGGTATTTTACTCGAAGCTATATTTTTATTCGTCACATACTATGTGTTTTGCTTGGAGAGTCTTGTAAGATATGAGTCTTTGCTTGTTTTATTTTGTGTTTTAAGTCTTGATTCCTTGCTATACGCACCTATTTGAGAGAACCAAAATTATGTCATGACTTGTTAGAATTGCCATGTATGCTTCACTTAAATTTTTATGAGCTATGGACTTGCTCTAGTGCTTCACTTATATCTTTTTGAGCATGGTGTGATTTAGTACTTTTGAAGAAATGCTCTCTTGCTTCACTTAGATTTATTTGAGAGTTAGTAAATTTTTTAAGAAATTCTCTCTTGCTTCACTTAAATTAATTTGAGAGAAAAAATATTATGCTCATGATCTTCACTTATATTTGTTTGAGCTTATCAAAAGCAACATATGAAAATTAGTCCCAAAGTGATAGATATCCAAGAAGGATATAATAAAAACTTACATGAAGATCATTGGACAAAATAAACTTGATTCTTAGTAATTGTTTTGAGATATGATGATGTGATATGTGAGTCATCTTGATGAGTAATTATGCTTTAGTAAGAATATTAGTGTTAAGGTTTGTGATTCCCGATGCAAGCACGAAAGTCAATAATTATGCAATGAAATTATATCCTACTTGTGGTGCATTATTCGGTGTTAATTATGCTTAATGCTCGCTTATGAGATTATTCATTTCTTGGTTGGTCGCTTCTCAATCTTTTGCTAGCCTTCGTTTTGCACTAAGTATGGTCACTACTTGTGCCTCCAAAAAACCTATAACTAGTTTTGCCACATGAGTCCCCTATATCTACCTATATGCGGTATTCTTTTGCTGTTCTAAGCAATTTTTTATGTGCCATCTCTAATTTTCAAAATAAACTTCTCTTTTGTGTGTTCGTACTACTCGCGGAGCGGTGAGGGGTGGCTAATATTTTCCATGCTAGATGTGTTCTTCTCACAATGAGTGTTTATTCACTTGTCATTGCACAAGAGCAAGGCAAAGGTATTAGGGATGCCCAGTCCTGAAATGAAAAATGAATTTATTTTATGTTGTCAAATAATAAATTCCTTAGTAAGTGTTGGTATGGAAGGCACCCATGGATACGGTTAGCCATGGAAAGTGAAAGTACGGTGGAAAAAGGAATAAACTTTATTTTCTATTTGGGAACCGCGTATGATATATCTAGGATGAAAAGTGTTGGGAACTCTAAGTCGTTTTTGTTGGTGGGAAGGACACACCTCCCAAAAAAATTTTATCTCTAAGTTTTTCGCTTTGAGCTCTGGCACCTCTACAAATCCCTAGTTCCCTCTGCGAAGGGCCTTTCTTTTACTTTATGCAATTTTTATTTTTGAATTTGAGTCTCCATCATCTCTTATAAAAGCACCAACTAGGAGGCACTATGATCATACTTGAGCAATGGGTGTAGTTAATATGTGAGTTTGTTTCATGAATGGAACAATGATTGAGCATAAGGGGCTAGGGATAGCTTATTTTAACATTGATATTTTGAAAGACATGGTTGCTTGTTGATATGCTTGAGTATTTAAGTTATCATGTCAAAACTAGACTATTCCTTTGAACAATATAAAATTCCAAATGTCCATGCTATAAAGAAAAGGATATGATATGATATGTGAGGCAGCATTCCACATCAAAAATTCTGTTTTATCACTTACCTGCTCGAGTACGAGCAGGAGTTAAGCTTGGGGAAGCTGATACGTCTCCAACGTATCTATAATTTTTGATTGTTCCACGCTATTATATTATCAATCCTGGATGTTTTATAATCATTTTATATCATTTTTTGTACTAACCTATCGACATAGTGCCAAGTGCCAGTTGCTGTTTTCTGCATGTTTTTTACATTGCACGAAATCAATACCAAACAGAGTCCAAATGCAACGAAACTTCACGGCGATTTTTTATGGACCAGAAGACACCCAATGGCCCAAGGCAGTGCCTGGGGGTGCTCCGAGGGGAGCACAAACCACCAAGGCGCCCCTGGAGGCCCAGGCTCGCCTTGATGGGTTGTGCCCACCTCGGGTGCCCCCCGGACCGCCTCTTTGCTCTATAAATACCCCAATATTCCAGAAACCCTAGGGTAGTTGACAAGAATCAATTCCGGACGCCGCAGAGTCCAGAACCACCAGATCCAATCTAGACACCATCATGGAGGGGTTCACCACTTCCATTGGTGCCTCTCTGATGATGCGTGAGTAGTTCTTTGTAGACCTTCGGGTCCGTAGTTAGTAGCTAGATGGCTTCCTCTCTCTCGTTTGATTCTCAACACAATGGTCTCTTGGATATCCATATGATCTAACTCTTTTTGCGGTGTGTTTGTTGGCATCAGATGAACTTTGAGTTTATGATCAGATCTATCTTTTAATATCCATGAAAGTTATTTGAGTTTCTTTGATCTCTTATATGCATGATTGCTTATAGCCTCGTATTTCTTCTCCGATATTTGGGTTTTGTTTGTCCGACTTGATCTATTTATCTTGCAATGGTAAGAGGTGCTTTGTAGTGGGTTCGATCTTACGGTGCTTAATCCCAGTGACAGAAGGGGAACCGACACGTATGTATCGTTGCTACTAAGGATAAAATGATGGGGTCTATCTCTACATAGATAGATCTTGTCTACATCATGTCATTGTTCTTATTGCATTACTCCATTTCTCCATGAACTTAATACACTAGATGCATGCTGGATAGCGGTCGATGTGTGAAGTAATAGTAGTAGATGCAGGAAGGAGTCGGTCTACTAATCTTGGATGTGATGCCTATATAATGATCATTGCCTCGATATCGTCATGATTATTTGAAGTTCTATCAATTGTCCAACTATACTTTTTTTACCCACTGTTTGCTCTTTCTCGAGAGAAGCCACTAGTGAAACCTACAGTCCCCGGGTCTCTTTCTCATATTATTTGCCTTTGCGATCTACTTTTCCTTCACTTTTATTTTCAGATCAACTAAACCAAAAATACAAAAATACCTTGCTGCGTTTTATTCTTATTTATTTTATTTAGCCTTCAATATATCAATCTACTAAAATTTTATTCGCGTCTTTTTGCCTATCTTGAGGCGCCGCTACCCGAAAGGGATTGACCACCCCTTTTACACGTTGGGTTGCGAGTATTTGTTATTTGTGTGCAGGGGATGTTTACGTTGTGCTGCTTGGTTCTCCTACTGGTTCGATAACCTTGGTCTCATCACCGAGGGAAATACCTACCTTCTATGTGCTGCATCATCCCTTCCTCTTTGGGGAAATACCGACGTAGTCCTAGCCAACATCAGGCCTCTGTTGGGCCCTGCTATGTGTCGACGTATCATAGTCATGTCTGCTCCATTGGACGGACGACATTTGTCCCACCGAGGAGCAGACACGTCTTTCCTCCAGCCAATGATGATTTTACATGTGGAAAATACCCATTGGTCCGGGCTGTTAATGGGTTATCGGATCGAAACCGGAACCCGATAGCTTAACGGCGACCCGTTAGGGTGGATGCCATGTGTCGGTTACCATTGACGAAAGCACATCCATGACGCGCCATTTATCGTCATGGAAGTGGACACTTCCATGATGATAATTTTTGTATTTTCATGGAACACTTCTACGACAGCACAGGTATAACTATCTTGATTCTATCATGAAATCGTCATGGATGTACATGCATGACAAAAAACGCGACCTAGTGTGACAAACATGTATCATCACGGATGTGTATTTTTTTTGTAGTGCCATCTCTTGCATAAGGATTAGTTAGCAGTTTCTCTATCATACCCAAAGGAATTTCATAATAAATATTTTCAGTAGGTTGAGGAGCAACTCTTTTGCTCTTCCGGTCAAGGTGAAGATACCCAAAACAAGCTCCTCAAAGGATTATTTTCCATAGGAACAAGTGATAGTAAATTTTAGCACACTATATAAATGTTTCCTCACCAAATTCCACTTACCAAAGGCGCTTCACTCCTCGGCAACTGCGCCAGAAAAGAGTCTTGATGACCCACAAGTGTAGGGGATCTATCGTAGTCATTTCGATAAGTAAGAGTGTCGAACCCAACGAGGAGCAGAAGGAAATGACAAGCGGGTTTCAGCAAGGTATTCTCTGCAAGCACTTAAATTATCGGTAACAGATAGTTGTGTGATAAGATAATTCGTAACGTGTAACCAGTAACAAAAGTAACTAAGGTGCAGCAAGGGGCCCAATCCTTTTTGTAGCAAAGGTGATGTAGGGTAGAACCCTAATCGGCCGATCATTCACGAAAGGAGCGGAATCCCGCGAAGAACACGAGGAACACAAAGGGGAAAGCGAGAGAAACACAAGGGGAAATGAAGAGGAACACTCAAACCAACATGAATAAGTCATACATGTGCTAGATCCTCGGGTACATAAAGTAAGATACATGATCCACAATCAACTAGGGATGATACACGGTAACCGGTCTTCTCCGTGAGGAGGTCTTGATGTTCTTCCCTAAAGAGGGGTCTTGAATCCGCTTGGGGGATCTTCTCCGGTGGAGGCTCGAATCTCCGTGGAGAAGGTATCCAAGTGGATGAGAAAAGCTCTCACACAAATATGAGCTAATCCTTTTCTAACCCTAGAAAGTTGGGCGAGGTGGAGTATATATAGTCTAGGGGGAAGAAGGGATACACGGGCCTCGGCCCTTCACTGTGCGCATACAGGAGAGGCCGGATGTCCGGGCTGGTCGGGCCGGATGTCTGGGCTTTCAGGCGACGCCGAATGTTCGGGCTAGGGAGGCTGGATGTCCGGGCTGGAGTGGTGGCGTTTGTTGTTCTCGGGTTCGGAGGAGCCAGATTTCCGGGCTGGTGGCCGGATGTCCGGGGGCTCGGGAGAGGCCGGATGTCCGGGCTGTCGGGGCCGGATGTCCGGGGCCTGTAGCGTCTGGCGGCTATGCTGCTGTAGTGGATGACGCTCCAGGGGCCGGATGTCCGGGGCCTAGGAGATGTTCTTGGCTCCTTCTGTTGGTTCTCCTCATCCGTGGACTTGGGGACTTGTACATCTTCATGCGCATCTTCGGGAGGGTCCTCTTGGTGCCTAATCATGCACAACACCTCGGACTTAGGTAGTAGCTATGTCTCATGCATAGAAAGTGGACATTCGGAGAGGAGTGGGTTCACTTTATCTTCGATAGCCTTGGCTCGGACTCGTGTCATTGGTCCAAGTGGTGTCGTTGGAGGTGTAGGTGCGTCCATGGGGATGATCTTGGGATGCTCCGCATCATCTCCCCTCCCTTGGGGAAGATGCGTCCTCGGATCGAAATCCTCATCACCATGGTAGGGCGAGAGATTTTTGATGTTGAAGATGTCGCTCATGGAGTACTTGTCAAGAGGGAGGTCTATCTTGTATGCGTTGTTGTTGTAGCATGCAAGCACCTTGAATGGTCCATCCACGCGTGGTCGAAGTTTGGACTTGCGTTCTTGGGGAAAGCGGTCCTTGCAAAGGTGTAGCCACACGAGGTCTCCAATTTTGAATATCATAGGGTGCTTGTTGACATTGAGCTTGGTCGCAAGGCGTTGTACTAGGCACTCGATGGTGTTTCTTGTATCTTCATGCACCTTCTTGACATGGGTCGCTCGTGCACTTGCGTCCAAATTGATGCGCTCTTGGAGTGGTAGAGGGAGAATATCCAATGGTGACAAAGGGTTGAATCCATAGACGACCTCAAAGGGGGACTTGCCGGTTGTTGAGTGTCTTGCTCGGTTGTAGGCGAACTCGGCGATAGGTAGGCACTCCTCCCACTCCATGATGTTCTTTTTGATGAGTACTCAAAGTAGAGAAGAGAGTGTGCGGTTTGTCACCTCCGTTTGGCCGTCGGTTTGAGGATGGTAAGCCGTGGAGAAGAGTAGCTTGATTCCGAGCTTGGCGCATAGGGTCTTCCAAAAGTAGCTAAGGAACTTGACGTCTCGGTCCGAGATGATAGTCTTTGGCACACCATGTAGACGCAATATTTCCCTACAAAAGAGATTAGCAACATGTGAAGCATCGTCTATCTTGTTGCAAGGAATGAAATGTGCCATTTTTGAGAAACAGTCCACGACGACAAATAATGAATCTTTCCCATTTCTGGTCCTAGGCAAACCAAGTACAAAGTCCATGCTAATGTCTTCCCATGGTTGGCATGGAATTGGTAGAGGCATATAGAGGCCATGAGATTGAGCTTTGGACTTAGCTTTGCGACATGTAGAGCATCGGTTGGTGAAACGATTGACGTCCCGAAACATCTTGGGCCAAAAGTAGTTCTTTGAGAGCGTGGCGAACATCTTGTCACGTCCGAAATGTCCCATTAAGCCTCCTCCATGAGATTCCTGCAAAATCACACATGAAGAGAAGAGTCGGGGATGCAAAGTTTGTTAGCTCGCATAATATATCCATCTTTGATGTAATAGCGTTCCCAAGATGTATGCGACATACACTTGGCATAAGGAGTAGCAAAAGTTGCATCATGCTCATACAAGTCTTTGATATGCTCGAAGCCAATGACATCTAACTCAAGTTGTGTAACAAGCATGCATATGCGGGAAAGAGCATCCGCTATGATGTTTTCTTTACCCTTGATGTACTTGATGACATAAGGAAAAGACTCAATAAATTCACTCCATTTAGCATGACGCTTGTTCAACTTGGTTTGACCCTTAAGATACTTGAGAGTCTCATGATCGGTATGAATGATAAACTCATGGGGACAAAGGTAATGTTCTCATTCATGCAAAATGCGGACTAAAGCATATAGCTCTTTGTCATAGATGGGGTAATTGAGTTGCGCTCCGGAAAGTTTCTCACTAAAGTAAGCTATGGGGCGGTTCTCTTGCGTTAACACACCTCCTATGCCATTACCACTAGCATCGCAATGAATCTCAAAAGGCTTGTCAAAGTTGGGTAAAGCAAGCACGGGAGCATGAGTATGCAAATTCTTAAGCTCATTGAATGTGGTATCTTGGGATGGTCCCCAAACAAAAGGCGCATTCTTCTTGCTCAAAGCATGTAAAGGAGATGCAATGGTGCTAACATCCTTCACAAATCGATGATAGAAACCCGAAAGGCGAAGAAAACTACGCACTTGATGCAAGTTGGTTGGTTGCGGCCAAGTCCTAATAGCATTGATCTTGGACTCATCAACATGAACACCCTTGGAAGAAACAACAAAACCCAAGAAAACGAGCTTATCAACACCAAAAAGGCATTTCTCCATATTAGCATAGAGGCGCTCTTTTCTAAGAGTTTGCAAAACGGTGCGGGCATGGGTGACATACTCTTTGATAGATTTGCTAAACACAAGAATGTCATCGAAGTAAACCACAACAAATATACCAATGTAAGGGCGAAATACATGATTCATAAGGCGCATAAAAGTGCCCCGTGCCTCTGAGAGACCCATAGGCATGACTAACCACTCATACAAACCAAACTTGGTTTTGAAGGCGGTTTTTCATTCATCACCCTCTTGTATGCGGATTTGATAGTAACCACTCTTAAGATCAATTTTGGAAAAGATAGTGGCACCGCTAAGCTCATCAAGCATATCATCTAGGCATGGAATGGGATACCTGTAGAGAATGGTGATAGTGTTGATAGGTCTACAATCGGAGCACATGCGAAAGCTACCGTCACGTTTTGGCACAAGAATGACCGGGACGGCACATGGGCTCAAACTTTCACGCACATGTCCATGGTCTATGAGATGATTTACTTGCCTTTGTATTTCTTTGGTTTCTTCGGGGTTGATGCGGTATGGAGATTTGTTCGGAAGAGGTGCTCTGGGGATGAGGTCGATTCGGTGCTCAATGCCTCGTAGAGGAGGTAGACCCGGAGGTAGCTCATCGGGGAAAACATCATGAAATTCCTGCAGAAGAGAAGATAACACTAGGGGAAGAGTGTGAGAAGTGTTAATTTGTGGTGCATTGTCCTTGCACACGAGGATTTAGTGTAGGACACTAGATGGGTTCTCACACACTTCTCTTATCTCACGTTTGGTGGCAAATAGAACTAGGTTCTTGTTTTCGCTCATCGTGGAGGCACTCGATTTGGGCTTGTGGCGCTCACTCTCTTTTTGGTGGCTCGCTCTCTCACTATGATATCCATGACTGGTGGCTTGCTTGTCGGCGATCACTTGACTTGGCGACATTGGACGGAGGACGTACTCCTTGCCCTTCATCTTGAAGAAGTAGTGGTTCGTTCGGCTGTTATGGACGACTCCTCTATCGAATTGCCATGGCCGTCCAAGGAGAAGATGACAAACGGTCATTGGAACGACGTCGCACTCCAAGGTGTCTTCGTAGGCGCCGATTTTGAAGGAAACTTGTACTCGGTGCTCGACTTGGATGGTACCGGAGTCGCTAAGCCATTGCACTTTGTATGGATGTGGATGCTTCGTCTTGGGCAATTGGAGCTTGGAGCAAAGTTCTTCACTTGCGAGATTATGACAACTCCCTCCATCGATGGTGACCTTGATGGATCGTCCATTGATGTCGGCCTTGGTGTGGAATATGTGGCATCTTTGGTCTTCTTCTTGGTGATGTTGGAGAGTCAACACCTTGGAAACAACAAGGGCGGAACTTGAATCTTCATCGCAAAAGACTTGTTCTTCTTCATTGTTCACTTGGCGGTGCATGGAGACTTGCTCAAGGGCTTCCATTTCGCCGTCACTCATGGAGTCATAAGTGCCATCATCGTTGAGGACCATGGTCCGCTTGTTGGTGCACTCATAGGACTTGTGGCCTCGGCCTCCGCAAGTGAAACACTTGAAGGAACTTGTCTTAACGGTCTCATCGGTTGGGGTTGATGATGATGAAGCTCTCGGCTTGAAGTTGCTCGTAGTAGGATGGCTTGTAGTGGACGAAGCTTTCTTGGAACTCGACTTGTCGATGTTGGTAGTAGAAAGCTTTGCAGTCGGTGTTGGAGTCGTTGAAGCTTGGTTGTTGGAGAAGCCATAGGACTTGGATGAGAACTTGGCATACTTGAAATCATCTTGCACTTGGCGTTCCGCTTTGGTAGCTTGGTGCACTAGCTCGATGAGATTGGAGTATGGTTGGAAGTCGGCGATCTTCTTGATGGGATGATTGAGTCCATTCAAGAAATGTGCCATTGTTTGCTCATCATCTTCCGTGACATTGGCTCGTATCATTGCAATCTCCATCTCCTTATAGTAATCTTCAACGCTCTTTGTTCCTTGCTTGAGTAGTTGGAGTTTCTTGAAGAGGTCGCGGTTGTAGTAGGTAGGTACGAAGCGTGCTCTCATGACATCCTTCATTTGCACCCAAGTAGTGATGGGTGGTTCACCTCTTTCCTCTCGGCGCTCTATGATTTGTTCCCACCAAATGAGGACATAGTCTTGGAACTCAAGGGATGCCATCGCGATCTTCTTCTCTTCTTCATAATTGTGCAAATGGAAGATCTTGTCAACTTTCAATGCCCATGAAAGGTACTCTTCAGGATCGTTGCTCCCGTTGAACTTGGGCATGGTAAACTTGAGCTTGCCATAGTGTTTCTCTTCATTGTGTTGGGGTCGAGGATGATGACGCCCATGTTGTTGATGATTGTTCAACTCGTGCTGCTCTTGGCGCGGAGGGTTGTCATCCTCATGTTGCTCTTATCGTGGAGGATCTCCATTGTCTTCATGCTCTGGATTAACTTGTTGTTCTTGGCGAGCTTGTGGAGGAGCTTGTCGAGCTCGAGGAGGAACTTGACGATGTACGCGAGCTTGAAATCTTCTTTCTTGAATTTCTTCACGAAATGCTTCCTCTTGTTCACGGGCTTGTCGGCCTTGGTCGGCTACGGCTCGACTTCAATCACGTAGAGCTTGTTGCGCCGCAAGTGCTTGAGCGTCACGGAGTTGTTGTTCTTGATGTTGTGCCTCGGCATCTTGAGCATTTTGGTGTAAACGCGTTCTCGTGGCGTTGTCATTGCCGTTCTCGTGCTAGCGCAAAGGCCTCTTGGGTTTGATGTTGTCGGTGCTCTAGCGAGTCGGTGTCGCATAGAGGATTGAGGCTTGCTTGACGCTCGTTGCGCGCGGCACGGCGAAGAGTGTTCGATGTTGGTGTACTTGAGCTGAAGAGGGTGAAGTCAGAGCGGCGGCTTGAGCGGCTCCTTCTTGAAGTGGAAGAAGAGCGATTGAGCAACAAAGCATGAATCTCGTCCATCCTTGCGTCATTCTCTTGCTTTTGATCGTCGAGCTTGTGGTCAAAGTAGTCCCTTGTACGTTGCTCGGAAAGTCGCAAGTCGGTGGCAAGGTTGTTGATGCGTTCACTCATAGCTTGTTGCTCTTGATGCAAAGCACGTTGTGCACCAAAGAGGTGACTCTTGGTGACGAAGGAGTTCATGTCATCGTCTTTCTCCATGAAGAGTGGGTTGGTAGAAGTACTTGGCCTATCCATCATTTCAAGACAAATGTGAGTGGTAGAAAGAGAAGAACGAGTACCAAATGTACCTTGACCGAAGTTGAAAGTGGACCGAGGATCACTCCAATGTAGGACAAGGAAATAGCACAATTGGTACTAGCTCTTGTCGGTTTCTCACACCTACACAAGTAAGAGCTTTTGGTGGAGCTTGGTTAGGATGGTGGCACAAAATTTGATGCAATTGTAAGTGAGCTTCAATAATGTTGGAAAAGATTCGCAGGATGCAATGTAACAAGTAGACCAAGCATATAAGGTACACGGAAACACACACGCAAAAATATAAGTGGGTTCGTGCAACCAAGGGTGAGCCAAAATGTGGAATCCACAAAATGCTCTTGTTGCACAACACTAGAGAGACGCTAGCACGATTGCACAATAGGCGGATACAAGAACTTGTGCACAACCTACTTAGCAAAAATGCAACGACTTCTATCCCAAGTATGCTCTATGCAAGGTGTTGCTATGGTATGATCCAAGATGACCGAGTATGACAATCTTAATGTTGTATGATGCTATGGTTCTTGCTTAAAAGCTCTTTGCTTATCTTTCCTCTTTGCTTAAAAGCTTGTTTGGCTCTTTGATGTTGGAGCTCTTTTCTCATGCAATGCTTGACAAACCGATATAGCAAGTGAGTATGCGATGACAACTTTGTGACACAAGAGATGATACCAATATATGCAGCAATGATATATGGATGATATGAGGAGTATGATCACTAATGTGCACAAGTCTCATTGCCGGCAATACTCAATGGCTAGTCTCGATGGGTAAGCAACACAAAGGAGTAAGGCTACGATGGCTATCAATGTAATGGCAAGAGTGATATGTCCAATACCAAGATGAGGTTACCGGTCTTGCTTCCGATATGGTGTCAAAATGGTGGCACGAATACCAAGGTGTAGTCGAGGTGGTCGTTGTTGATGACGACGTAAGATGGCGTCTGTGGCAAAGATGAGCGGCGGTGCTGTCGATGTCGAACCATACCTAGATGGCCGAAACACAAAAGGATACGGTACCGCAAGTCAAATTCTCAAACCTCGAAGTAGAAAATGTGTCGGAGAGCGAAACGGTCCAAAATGGTTGGGTTATGCGGAAGTGGTTGAGGTATGCGGAAGTATATGTGGGATATGGTGGGCACCGGAACAAAAGTTGGTCAAAAAAATGGACGGAAAACGGGGCAGTGGATGGAGATGTTGCAGCCAAGGGTCGGAAATCCGGGTGGAAGGCCGGATGTCCGGGCTTGTCGGGGCGGATGTCCGGGCTCTGGATCCGGGGATGAACGGGATGAACACCGCGTGGAGAGGTCAAATCCGGGCGAAATTTGGAGGAATTTGTGGATGGAAATTGGGGGGGAATGGATGGGAAGCTAGATCCACTCAAAACAAAGCAAATCCACGGATCCAAACCAACAAAATCTCAACACACCATGAAATCAAAAAAAATTGGGGCTATTTTTGGTGGGGAATTTTCGAATTAGGACGAAAAACAACAAAACAAGGCTAGAAACACAACGGGGAGGCTCCGAAATCGTGATCAACGTGGCTCTGATACCAAGATGATGTAGGGTAGAACCCTAATCGGCCGATCATTCATGAAAGGAGCGGAATCCCGCGAAGAACGCGAGGAACACAAAGGGGAAAACGAGAGAAACACAAGGGGAAACGAAGAGGAAGACTCAAACCAACATGAATAAGTCACACATGTGCTAGATCCTCGAGTACATAAAGTAAGATACATGATCCATGATCAACTAGGGACGATGGACGGTAACCGGTCTTCTCCGTGAGGAGGTCTTGATGTTCTTCCCTAAAGAGGGGTCTTGAATCCGCTTGGGGGATCTTCTCCGGTGGAGGCTCGAATCTCTGTGGAGAACGTATCCAAGTGGATGAGCAAAGCTCTCACACAAATATGAGCTAATCCTTTGCTAACCCTAGAAAGTTGGACGAGGTGGAGTATATATAGTCTAGGGGGAAGAAGGGATACACGGGCCTCAGCCCTTCACTGTGCGCAGACAGGGGAGGCCGGATGTCCGGGCTAGTCGGGCCGGATGTCCAGGCTTTCAGGCGACGCCGGATGTCCAGACTGGGGAGGCCAGATGTCCAGGATGGAGTGGTGGCGTTTGTTGCTCTCGGGTTCGGAGGAGCAGGATTTCTGGGCTGGTGGCCGGATGTCCAGGGGCTCGGGAGAGGACGGATGTCCGGACTATCGGGGCCGGATGTCCGGGGCCTGTAGCTTCTGGCGGCTGTGCTGCTGTTGTGGATGACGCTCCAGGGGCCGGATGTCCGGGGTCTTGGCCGGATGTCCGAGGCCTAGGAGATGTTCTTTGCTCCTTGTGGGGACCCTGACTCATAAGTTGTGATCAACGAATGCACGTGTACAGTGATCCCAGAGATCAATGCTCACTGAACACACAGAAGCTGAATAACAAGAGTCTTACATCCATACATACCGTCTTACATAAATTATGACCATTATGGTCCAGTCTTGAGTATAACTTTGCAGCGGAAATCTTCAGCGATAACTTGGACCCATGCCATCTGCCTTAACCCTACAGGCATTCTGACTGGGAAGCGTCCTAGCTCGTATGTTCATCACCAAGGTACTCTTCATTATATCCTATTCTTTCATGCTTGGCCAATAAAATAACCAGTGGCAAGCCAATGAGTACTTTGAATGTACTCGCAAGCAACCCATGTTTTTGTTAAAGATACAACAATGCATGATATAGGTAAATTTTTGCGGAAAGCTAGTTTTGAGTGCAATGACATGTTCAACAACTTGTAAGACATGCATCAGGAGAATTCAATTAACCATGAGGACAGGTTACAGATATCAACATAAATAGAGTGGGCATCAACCCAACTCAATCATGTCAAGTCCTTTGACTTGACCCAAGTAGTTCTTCCCACACAGACACACTGGTTTGTAAACAAGTGGACGTAGCCCAAGAGCGGTTACCCAGCTGTCCTTGACCATGGACACGGCTATTCGAATAGTTTTAGACTCTGCAGAGGTTGCACACTTTACCCACAAGATCCGGGGAACTTCTGTGTCATCCACGACCCGCGGTACCTCAAGTACCCGGGGTAAGCACCCGATCACTATCTTTCCCTAGACGAGACTAACATAGAGTCCACTCGATTGGCAGTAACCCCCGTGCCCAACATTTCACATCTTAAAATTGTGGAGCCTCGCTCCCATTTTCATCACATACCATAAGCACGGGGTACCAACGGTGTGTCCGGTGCCCTGTGAAGACAGTCATGGCCGCCCTACCTGGCACGACCCCATCCCGAGAGAGAGCACCAACTCTCCCCCGTCACTAGTAATGCGGGCTCCAAGCTAGTATCGGCCTAGGTAATCAATAATGCCCTTTCCCATACAAGGGTAGAGTGGTTGCGCATGTAAGGTTGGAATAACGGTCGCAACTTAAACCAATCCGTTTTTGAAAACAACACACACACTTGCCTCAGTACACCACTTTGTCATCAAGTGGCTACCCAACTCATCATCTCCCTCGGGCATAAGTGGCACCCGACGGGGCTTTCGAAAAGTCCTTTGAAAATACTTTGCCTCCATCACCATGCATATACCCGTCCCTTTTTGCGTAGCACTACTTAGCATCCTATCTACTCCCACCGGCATAACCCTCATAAGGAGGTAGGGTCATGCACAATGCAAGTATCAACGAGGAAGTAATAGAGGCAACCCATTAAAGTGGTTACCATCTCATCATGATTCCGATGCAACACTAATAAAGTGCTATATGACATGCATAAAAAGGGTTTCATAGACATGGTCAAAGGGCTGCTTTCCCGTTTTAACAAAGTCTTCGAGGTCTTCAAATATCTCTGGTCCAACTTCGAGCATTTCGTCTACTTCGTCAACTATCGTCGAAAGCAACCATAATAAGCAACAACAAGGTAGAAAATAAAAGTGCTCTAAAAATGTGACTTGGACTTTTCGAGGATACCTCTAGTCATATGAGGAATGACCAAAGTGATTCCAATGGAATTGGATAAGTGAATATTTCTAAACGTTTTGATATGATGGAATCGAGGGGTTTATGGATTTGCAAGAAGTGTATAGAAACATATTTTTGAAAAATGAGCAAAGGCACCCATTTAACAAATCATGATTTTAGAAGCATCTGGGAGTTGGTTTCACTGGATTTGGAGTTCAAATGAATTTCCTATGAATTTGCAAAGTTGACAAATATGAAGAAATGGCTCATTATTTTATGTGGGATAGAAAGTATTAACAAAAATGTTCATAAGCTAAGTTATGAACTTAGAAGCATCTAGGAATTTTAATCATGGCATTTGGATCAAATTTGAGCCCTCTGTGATTTTCTAAAGTTTATCATAGAAATGGAAAATGGGATTTTATTTAATTTGTGTGAGGAAAATTGTTCTAGAAAAATGTGCATGCTGCACCAACAGGTATATCATGATTTATGGAGTCACCAGAAATTTGAATCATTCAATTTGGAGTTAATATGAATATTTGGGAGATTTTACAAATTTCTGGAAAAGGAAAAGACAAAGGAAGTGGGGGGGGAGTATACCTATACCGCGCACCGAGCACAGCATAGCGCCGCAGTGCACTGGGCCGACCCAGTGGCTCGGCCATGCGGACGACAGGGTGACGCCGAAGGCGTATTAGGGGAGTACGCTTCCCTGCCGGGAAGACGGTTCCCGCAGATCCCGCCTCCACTTAACCCGAGTGGGTCCGGCTGGACATGTCGGCAGAGGTTGACCGGTGGGGTCGCCGATCCACCGGCCGGCCTTCTTCTTCCTCGCGCGGCCTACCGTGCCGCAGGAACAGAGGGGCGAGGCCAAGCTCGTCCCCGGCGACCAGGGGCGCTGCTGCGGGTGCCCGGCGCACCAGCGATCTCGGGGGACTGCGCCGCACCCGCTCCCCCCTGTCAGCACGTCCAACGGAGGACGAAGGCGAGTGGGGCCACGGCCACGGCGGAGGGTGGCGTCGGCTATTGCCAGCTTCGAGCGCAGGGGCGTCCCGATGAAGGATGGAGGCGATGGGGGCTTCGTGGTGGTGGTGAGGGAGTACTGGAGTGGGTAGGGAGAAGAGAGAGGGGCTATGGTGCCCGAATCCGAGCGGCGGTCGGCGGCGGCACTCCGGCCATGGAGAGGGCAGGAGAGCACTAGGGGGAGAGGGATGTTGTCTAGGAGATTGCTGGGGAAGAGGGAGAGCGGGAAGAAGCCGTAGGAGAGCTCGGGAGGGCCTCTAAATAGAGGGGCAGTGGTGCACCGTGGACGCGGCCTACGGCGCACTCAGGCGGGCTCCATGGAGGAGAGAGGGGAGAGGTCTAGGAGGGGGCCGGCAGCTTGCCGTGTCCCATACGTCGAGGCGGCCTCGTGAGACATGGTGGGAAGGCCTGAGGTGGCCGGAGGCGGTTGGCAGGGGGTGGCTACAGTGCGGGAGCGCACTATAGCGCGCTCTAGAGCGTGCAAATGGCCGGCATGCCATTTTTTGGCAAAGTGGGCATGGAAAAGCATGTCTGGTAGCTCTAGGGAGGAGTAAAGAATGTGGGGAAAGCCTTGGATGCCTTGGGTGGGCACTGGAGTGAGGAGGGAGGTGAGGAAGAGGGGTGCAGGGGCTGTCCAGAGGGGTAAATGAGGTGGTTTCACCCCTCAATCATTGAGCTGAGATGCAACCATTGTTACTGGAGGTAGAGGAGGACTAGGAGGAGATGTGGTAAAAAGTTGAGCTCAAGGAGAATAGTGTAAGTGTTCAAAATGGTGATTTTTGAAAAGTGACAGCAGGTGTTTGATGCAAATTTGGGCAAGCAAATTAACTCCACTTGACATGAGAATTAACAGGATCAAGTGTCACACATAATTGAGGTTGACCACCAAGTTTGGGTCCATTTGGAGAAAGTTGCCAATGTAACTTTGGTAAACCCTAGAAATCAATAGAAATGGCTTTACCAAGATTTAGTCATGCAAATCTATTCTCCTTGATGCACCACTTGGTGTAGTGTCATCATTTGAGGTTATGAACATGTCCACAAAAGTTGAGATCAAAAGGAGAAAGTTGCCAATGTAGAGTTGTTCAAATTTGGTTCTGAACAGGAAGGGTTTTGGGGTACTTTGATCAAGATAACATTCTCTCCAACTTGTGCCATTTGGTCTAGATGAATAATTAGACCATTTGAGCATGTTCACAAGGTTTGAGAACATTTGGACATGTTTGGCAATGTAAAGTTGCTCAAACTTCAAAATGGACAGAAATGGTTTTGAGGAGATTTCATGGGGTTATACTATTCTCCATGACATGATACTTGGCAAGATCATGAAAGATGTCATACGTGACATGTTAGAATTTTCTTGGAATTGCTGGGGAATATTTCCTGTAGAAATATTTCAAATCCTTGGAATGGGCAGAAATGGTTTTTGAGGGATTTGACCAATATTTTGAACATGACCATGTGTTGGAACTCTTATATATGGACAATATATGTCCATTGAGTTTCCCTGATTTTTGTTAAATATTTTTGAAACAATAAAATAATTTTTCCCTATTAAAGACCATTTCTGGCCTTAAGAAAAGGCTTTTAAATAAAATAGGAAAATAACTTTTAAAATTATATTTTTGTGGTTTCTGGGTATCCTATATATAATAGGAGTCAAATATATTTTTGGAAAGATTTTTACTTCCCTTAATTAAGTACTTGCAGTGCAAGCCTTAACTCAGGGGTTTTTGGAAAACCAATTTTTGAAAATACTGTTGGGCCAAATTATTTTGCAAGAAATTATTTTTATGTCCTATACACATGGCATGATCATTGCTTCAAGAGTTTGGAGCAAGGAGATGAAGTATAGGAGTTGAAGGATTTATTTGATTTTTAGAGCACTTGCAAACAATAGACAAAAATCCAATCAAGGCAAGGTCCAAAACACTCAAAAGTTTTTGTCAAACCACATTTTATCATGATTGTTAGCTTAAGTGTTGTGGCATGAAAATCAGGGTGTGACACTCGTTCCGTTGGTTCTCCTCATCCGTGGACTTGGGGACTTGTACATCTTCATGCGCATCTTCGGGAGGGTCCTCTTGGTGCCTAATCATGCAGAACACCTCGGACTTAGGTAGTAGCCATGTCTCATGCATAGAAAGTGGAAGTTCGGAGAGGAGCGAGTTCACCTTATCTTCGATAGCCTTGGCTCGGGCTCGTGTCATTAGTCCAAGTGGTGTCGTTGGAGGTGTAGGTGCGTCCATGGGGATGATCTTGGGATGCTCCGCATCAAAAGGACAAGCCTGGACGAACTCTTATATAAAGCAAAGCGCTCCCGAGGACACATGGGAATTGTTGTGAAGCTAGTTTTCATCAGGCTCATATGATTTACGTTCGTTACTTTGATAACTTGATATGTGGGCGGACCGGTGCTTGGGTGCTGCCCTTCCTTGGACAAGCCTCCCACTTATGATTAAACCCTCTCGCAAGCATCCGCAACTACGAAAGAAGAATTAATATAAATCTAACCATAGCATGAAACATATGGATCCAAATCAGCCCCTTGTGAAGCAACACATAAACTTGGGTTTAAGCTTCTGTCAGTCTAGCAACCCATCATGTACTTATTACTTCCCAATGCCTCCCCCTAGGACCAAATCATGGTGAAGTGTCATGTAGTCGATGTTCACATTACACCACTAGAGGAGAGACAACATACATCTCATCAAAATATTGAACGAATACCAAATTCAAATGATTACTTATAACAAGACTTCTACCATGTCCCCAGGAACAAACATAACTACTCACAAAGCATATTCATGTTCATAATCAGAGGAGTATAAATTATAATTAAGGATCTTAACATATGATCTTCCACCGAATAAACCAACTAGCATCAACTACAAGGAGTAATCAACACTACTAGCAACCCATAGGTACCAATATGAGGTTTTGAGACAATGATCGGATACAAGAGATGAACTAGGGTTAGAGACGAGATGGTGCTGGTGAAGATGTTGATGGAGATTGACCCCCTCTTGATGTGAGGATCGTTGGTGATGACGATGGCTCCGATTTCCCCCTCCAGGAGGGAAGTTTCCCTGGCATAACATCTTCGTCGGAGCCATAGATTGGTTCTGGCCAAGTTCCGTCTCAAGACGGCGGCACTTCATCCCGAAAGCTTCCATCTGATTTTTTTCCTGGTCAAACACACCATATAGCAGAAGATGGGCATCGAGGGCCTGCCAGGTGGCCCACGAGGTAGGAGGGCGTGCCCAGGGGGGTAGGGCGCGCCCTCCACCCTTGTGGATGGCAGGTGGCCCCTCGCTGGTGCTTTCTTCACCCAATATTTTTTATATTCCAAAATAATTCTCCGTGAAGTTTCAGGACTTTTGGAATTTTGCAGAATAGGTCTCTAATATTTGCTCCTTTCTAGTCCAGAATTCCAGCTGCCGGCATTCTCCCTCTTCATGTAAACCTTATAAAATAAGAGAGAAAAGGCATAAGTATTGTGATATAATGTGTAATAACAGCCCATAATACAATAAATATCTATATAAAAGAATGATGCAAAATGGACGTATGACGAAGCTGTCAGTCTTTTTTAGCATCTAATACAGAGGGATTGCCTTCTCACCAAGGTGGCTTACGAACCGGCTCAAAGTAGCTATATGACCCGCCATACGCTGAACATCGTTGATGTTGGCCCAGCTTGGAAAGGGAGGTCACCGCGTTGATTTTCTCTGGATTAGCTTTGATTCCTTGTTCAGACACCAGAAAAGCCAACAATTTGCCTACTGGAACAACAAAGACACACTTGGTCAGATTAAGCATCAACTTGTACCACCGAAGGTTGTCAAAGGTCTCCTTGAGATCATCCAGCAAAGTCTCCTTCTTCTGAGACTTGATGACGATATCCTCAACATAAGCATGAACATTGTGCCCAATCTGATTGTGAAAACAACTCTGCACGCAGCGCTGATAAGTCACCCCGGCACTCTTCAGCCCAAAAGGCATCGAAACATAACAGAAAGCCCCAAAAGGTGTGATGAAGGTCGTCTACTCCTAGTCCTCAATAGCCATCTTAATTTGGCGATAGCCGGAGTAAGCATCCAGAAAGCATAAACTCTCACACCTGGCGGTGGAATCGATGATCTGATTAATGCGGGGAGGGTGAACGGGTCTTTGGGACAAGCATTGTTGAGATGTGTGTAATCAACACACATACGCCAAGTATCGTTCTTGTTTAGAACATGTACTGCATTGGCCAACAACTCAGGATGGAATACTTCCATGATGAACCCGGGAGCTAGGAGCCGGGCCATTTCTCCCTCAACAGCCTTGTGTCTCTCCTCGTTAAAACGATGGAGGTATTGCTGGACTGGTTTCATCTTTGGATCAACATTAAGGTGGTGCTCAACGAGTTATCTCGATACACCAGGCAAGTCAGGACGTTCCATGCAAAGATGTCCCAATTCTCATGGATGAACTCGATGAGCGCGCTTTCCTATCTGGGATCCTTTCCAGTCCCAATAGTGAACTGCTGAGATCAGTCGCCCGGGGTGAAGTCAACCTATTTCATGTCCTTGGCTGATTGAAACTTGAGGGGCGGGTCAGATTCTGTGGTAGGCTTCTTCAGATACGTCATATCGGCTGGGTCAACATTAGATGTGTAAAATTTCAACTCCTCTGCTACGCAGGCCGACTCGGCATAAGCCACGTCCCCTCCTTCACACTCACGAGCAATCTTTCTTTCCCCATTGACTGTGATAGTACCCTTAGGCCCAGGCATCTTAAGTTTGAGATACACATATCAGGGCCGAGCCATGAAGTAAGCATAAGCCGGCCGCTCTAACAAGGAATGATAAGTACTCTTGATCTTGACCACTTTAAATGTTAAAAACTCTGTTCTATAGTTTTACTCTTGCTGAACGCAACCTCTAGCTTGATCCGCCTGAAGGTGAGAGTTGCTTTTCTGACAATTCATACACCTAAACGTGTCATAGTACAGGATGTTGATACTGCTTCTTCCATCCATCAGTACCTTTGTGAGCTTATATCCATCAACTTGAGGCGCCACTACCAAAGCCAGGCCATTGGAACTTTCGACCTGTGGTGGGTGATCAGCCCAACTCCAAGTGACTGGTTACTCTGACCAATTTATTTACTGAGGAATTGTCGGCTCAACCATATTAACAGCATGTTTCTTAACCTTGTTGTCCCACTTGTAGGTACTAGTGGTAAAGACGTGATACTGCCCATTGTTTAACTGCTTAGGATTGCTCTGAAAACCTGTCTGATTGTTCTGATGTTGATAGCCACCATGATTGCCCGACCCCTGATATCCAGATCTTGAGTCGCCCGAGCCCTAATAACCTTGGTTTTGATAGTTACCCGATGAGCCATCTCCTCGGAAATTTGAGCCGCCAATCCCTGATTGTCCAGGGATGCCACCACCACCACTTTGATGGTTCTGGTGGACTTGATTGTGATAAGCCTAGCCTGCATGATATGGCAGTTTTCTCAAGAGTGACTTGTCAATTTATCCGGGGTACTATGCTTAGGACAAGGCCCTTTGAGGGCTTCCTAGAAATTGCAAGCTTTATTTGCATTGAATGGCCTCCTAGAATTATTCCAGCTCTGGACCTTGAAACCAGTGTTGGTGTTAGCAACAAAAGCTAAGCCGCCCTCTGGATTTTTGCGCTTGCCGTCATTTTATTGACCACCATGGTTGCCCTTGAACCCCAGGCTACCCTACTCCTGACGTTGTTGCCACCATTCTTCTTTCCTTTGCTGGTCTGATCATCGTCTGGGTTAGGATCCTTTCTGGTGTCTGACTGTCCATACCAGGTCAAGACATCCATGAGCTCACCCATGTCCGCAACTGTCCGCTTGAGTCAGTCGAGCTTCTAAACAAGGGGGTCAAAATGGAAGTTTTTCTCCAGGATCAAAATGGCTTGAGCTGGCAATATACCATCGGAGGACTGGATGATGTGTGCAACCCAGCGAGACCAATGATGAGCTGACTCGCCTTCACATTGGACATAGTGATGTAGATCAACAATGGTCATAGGACGCTTGCAAGTTCCCTGGAAGTGTTTGATTAAGCGCGCCTTCAACTCTTCCCAAGTGTTAATGGAGTTAGGTGGCAAGCTTTTCAACCAGGTACGAGCATGATGGTCAAATAGTTGGCACATACCGTGTCGCTGACATCCAGCATGTCCATAGCAATTTCATAACTCTCAATCCAAGCTGCCGGCTCAAGGTCGGGTGTGTAGTTGGAAACCTTTGAAGGGCCCTTGAAATCCTTGGGCATATGCTCGTTACGCAGAGCTAGCACCAGGCATGGAATCTCGATGGTTCGGGTGCTTGATCCGACACCTTGCGAAGCCAAGGGGGTCACAGGAGGCGATTGATAAGCCGCAACATTGGCCGCCTATGCTTCCCGTCGTGCCCGGTTTGAGTCGACGATCTCCTGGGCATCCAAAGCCCCCTGCCGGGGCCGGTCATGTTGTTGCTCACATAGCCACTGGGAATTGCTAGAAACGGATGGCGACTCAGCGTGGCGACTCCGGCTGTGGCTTGGTGCCGAGTAGAGTGGAGTCGTTGCCCGACTATCAGAATAGTTTGCCTGTTGAGCAACCAAAATTTTTAATGGATCGATGGCATGCAAAGCCTCTCTCCCCATAGGGGTAGCGCACATGATTGGAAGTGCAACGAGGTTAGTAACTGCTGCCACCAGGTTATCAACAGGGTTGGAAAAGTGACCCCCTGGCGTCACGAAGCGATATGGAGTCGTTCGAACAGGCGACGGGTTCGGGGTTGGCTGGTGAGGCTAAGCCGGAGATGATCCGCATTGCCGTTTTGTGGCACGACCTGTCGTGGGTAACCACGACCACCTATGGGGCCAAAAAGGCCCTTTTGGTTTGGTGGGGGGATGGGCACGTTGCAAAAAGAGCGGAGAAGCGAAACACAACACGACAGAGATCACACGGGTAATTTTACCCAGGTTTAGGCCGCCGCAAGGCATAAAACCCTACTCCTGCTTTGGTGGATTAATGGTGGAAAAGCGCAGCGCTCTCGCCGCCTTAGGGCGAGAGTGGCTACGCGCATATGAGTGTGAGGGGGTCCGAATCCTTTCTACGGTTGCCATGGGCCTCCTTTTATAGATCAATGGGTCACCACAATGGCAAATCAGTCTTTACGTACTGATTAGATAGCAAACAGTGCTATCATACCTAAATCTGCAGGCTGATAGAGCGCATTAAATGCGTCGCTCAGTGTCACAACACAGCTCTCCTAGCAAGCCCTGCCGAGCTATTTCGCTAGCTTCGCGCCTGCTTGCTTAACACGTCTCAGGACGGGTGTTGCTTGGAGGTATTTTTTGTAGGAAGTGGCTGCCATGAGGCAGAGAGTAGCCACTTAGTCACTTAGGAGCTTGACACCACACTGATCGACGATGTGCGTCACTGTGGGGTGGTGGGGTGGAGTGGTTTGCCTCTTTGAGCCCCGACAGGCCTGCAGGGGCGATCTTTGGAGGCTCGCTTCCTGGGTAACCCCTGCCTTGCTAGGCTCGCCTGCCTGACAAGGGAGGTCTTTCTCATAGTGGAATCTTGCCTCTCTAGCTAGTCTTGGTCTTCTTGATCTACACGATGGTCCTTCAAAGAACTGGTCTGTAACATCCCAAATTTTCAATTTGGATGTTATACATAGATCATTATATGCATATCCTATTTTATTTGCATTTTGGTTGTGATCCTAGAAATCTTAAGCAACTCAAGGACCCAAGGAGAGAGTTGGAGTTTTCGTTTATTTTCATATTTGAATTTTCTCAAATTTGAAAAGAGGATCATTTTGATTTTAATAATTTTTTTCTCTCCAAAATATTTCCAATATTAAAATAAATGAGTGGAGATAATATGACTTCTCCAAATCAGAGGGGGATATTGGAGGAAAGATTTGAAAATCAAATTAATATTTTATTTGGATTTTATTCGAGAGTTTATTGTTGGGGAACGTAGCAGAAATTCAAAAAATTTCTTACGTATCACCAAGATCTATCTATGGAGAGACCAGCAACGAGTAGAAAGGAGAGTGCATCTACATACCCTTGTAGATCGCTAAGCGGAAGCGTTCAAGTGAACGGGGTTGATGGAGTCGTACTCGTCGTGATTCAGATCACCGATGATCCTAGTGCCGAACGGACGGCACCTCCGCGTTCAACACACGTACAGCTCGACGATGTCTCCCACGCCTTGATCCAGCAAGGAGAGAGGGAGAGGTTGAGGAAGACTCCATCCAGCAGCAGCACAACGGCGTGGTGGTGATGGAGGAGCGTGGCAATCCTGCAGGGCTTCGCCAAGCACCTACGGGAGAGGAGGAGGTGTCACGGGAGGGAGGGAGGCGCCAAGGGCTCAGGTATGGATGCCCTCCCTCCCCTCCACTATATATAGGGGCAGGGGAGAGGGGGGAGGCGCAGCCTTGCCCCTTACTCCAAGAAAGGGGTGCGGCCAAGAGGGGGGGAGGAGTCCATCCTCCCCAAGGCACCTCGGAGGTGCCTTCCCCCTTTAGGACTCTCCCCTTTTTCCTATTTCTTGGCGCATGGGCCTCTAGGGGCTGGTGCCCTTGGCCCATGTAGGCCAAGGCGCACCCCCTACAGCCCATGTGGCCCCCCGGGGCAGGTGGCCCCACCCGGTGGGCCCCCGGGACCCTTCCGGTGGTCCCGGTACAATACCGATGACCCCGAAACTTGTCCCGATGGCCGAAACAGGACTTCCTATATATAAATCTTTACCTCCGGACCATTCCGGAACTCCTCGTGACGTCCGGGATCTCATCCGGGACTCCGAACAACATTCGGTAACCACATACAAACTTCCTTTATAACCCTAGCGTCATCGAACCTTAAGTGTGTAGACCCTACGGGTTCGGGAGACATGTAGTCATGACCGAGATGTTCTCCGGTCAATAACCAACAGCGGGATCTGGATACCCATGTTGGCTCCCACATGTTCCACGATGATCTCATCGGATGAACCACGATGTCAAGGACTCAATTAATCCCGTATACAATTCCCTTTGTCTAGCGGTATGGTACTTGCCTGAGATTCGATCGTCGGTATACCGATACCTTGTTCAATCTCGTTACCGCCAAGTCTCTTTACTCATTCCGTAACACATCATCCCGTGATCAACCCCTTGGTCACATTGTGCACATTATGATGATGTCCTACCGAGTGGGCCCAGAGATACCTCTCCGTTTACACGGAGTGACAAAATCCCAATCTCGATTCGTGCCAACCCAACAGACACTTTCAGAGATACCCGTAGTGTACCTTTATAGCCACCCAGTTACGTTGTGACGTTTGGCACACCCAAAGCACTCCTACGGTATCCGGGAGTTGCACAATCTCATGGTCTAAGGAAATGATACTTGACATTAGAAAAGCTTTAGCATACGAACTACATGATCTTGTGCTAGGCTTAGGATTGGGTCTTGTCCATCACATCATTCTCCTAATGATGTGATCCCGTTATCAACGACATCCAATGTCCATGGTCAGGAAACCGTAACCATCTATTGATTAACGAGCTAGTCAACTAGAGGCTTACTAGGGACATGGTGTTGTCTATGTATCCACACATGTATCTGAGTTTCCTATAAATACAATTCTAGCATGGATAATAAACGATTATCATGAACAAGGAAATATAATAATAATCAATTTATTATTGCCTCTAGGGCATATTTCCAACAGTCTCCCACTTGCACTAGAGTCAATAATCTAGTTCACATCGATATGTGATTAACACTCAAGGTCACATCCCCATGTGACTAACACCCAAAGAGTTTACTAGAGTCAATAATCTAGTTCACATTTACCATGTGATTAACACTCGATGAGTTCTGGGTTTGATCATGTTATGCTTGTGAGAGAGGTTATAGTCAACGGGTCTGAACCTTTCAGATCCGTGTGTGCTTTACAAATCTCTATGTCATCTCCTAGATGCAGCTACCACGTTCTATTTGGAGCTATTCCAAATAACTGTTCTACTTGGAGCTATTCTAAATTGTTGCTCCATTATACGTATCCGGTATCTCTACTCAGAGCTATCCGGATAGGTGTTAAGCTTGTATCGACGTAACCCTTTACGACGAACTCTTTTACCACCTCCATAATTGAGAAAATTCCTTAGTCCACTAGTTACTAAGGATAACTTTGACCGCTGTCCTGTGATCCATTCTTGGATCACTCTTGTACCCCTTGACTGACTCATGGCAAGGCACACTTCAGGTGCGGTACACAGCATAGCATACTGTAGATCCTACGTCTTATGCATAGGGGACGACCTCAGTCCTTTCTCTCTATTCTGCCATGGTCGAGCTTTAAGTCTTAACTTCATACCTTACAACTCAGGCAAGAACTCCTTCTTTGACTGATCCATCTTGAACACCTTCAAGATCACGTCAAGGCATGTGCTCATTTGAAAGTACTATTAAGCATTTTGATCTATCCTTATAGATCTTGATGCTCAATGCTCAAGCAGCTTAATCCAGGCTTTTCCATTGAAAAATACTTTCCAAATAACCCTTTATGCTTTCCAGAAATTCTACGTCATTTCTGATCATTAATATGTCAACAACATATACTCATCAGAAATTCTATAGTGCTCCCACTCACTTCTTTGGAAATACAAGTTTCTCATAAACTTTGTATACACTCAAAATCTTTGATCATCATCAAAGCATACATTCCAACTCTGAGATGCTCACTCCAGTCCTCAGAAGGATTGCTGGAGCTTTGCATACTTATTAGCATATTTCAGGATGGACAAAACCTTCCGGTTGTATCACATACAACCTTTCCTCAAAAATTGTCGAGGAAACAATGTTTTGACATCCTATCTGCAAGATTTCATAAATAATGCAGTAATTGCAAATATAATTCCAACAGACTCTTAGCATCGCTACGAGTGAGAAAGTCTCATCGTAGTCAACTCCTTGAACTTGTCGAAAAACATCTTAACGACAAGTCGAGCTTTCTCAATGGTGACACTTACCATCATTGTCTGTCTTCCTTTCAAAATCCATATGTACCTAACAGCCTTACGACCATCAAGTAGTTCTTCCAAAGTCTACACTTTGTTTTCATACATGGATTCTCTCTCGGGTTTTATGGCCTTGAGCCATTTATCAGAATCCGGGCCCACCATCGCTTCTCCATAGCTCGTAGGTTCATTGTTGTCTAGCAACATGACCTTCAAGACAGGATTACTGTACCACTCTGAAGTAGTACGTATCCTTATCACCCTACGAGGTTCGGTAGTGACTTGATCCGAAACTTCATGATCACTATCATAAGCTTCCACTTCAATTGGTGTAGGTGCCACAGGAACAACTTCCTGTGCCCTGCTACACACTGGTTGAAGTGATGGTTCAATAACCTCATCAAGTCTCCACCATCCTCCCACTCAATTCTTTCGAGAGAAACCTTTCCTCGAGAAAGGACCCAATTCTAGAAACAATTCATATTGCCTTCGGATCTGAATTAGGAGGTATACCCAACTGTTTTGGGTGTCCTATGAAGATGTACTTTATCCGCTTTGGGTTCGAGCTTAATCCTGAAACTTTTTCACATAAGCGTCGCAGCCCCAAACCTTTAAGAAACGACAACTTAGGTATCTCTAAACCATAATTCATACGGTGTCATCTCATCGGAATTACGTGGTGCCCTATTTAAAGTGAATGTGGTTGTCTTTAATGCCTAACCCATGAACGATAGTGGTAACTCGATAAGAGACATCATGGTATGCACCATATCCAATAGGGTGCAACTATGATGTTCGGACACACCATCACACTATGGTGTTCCAGGCGGAATTAATTGTGAAACAATTTCCACAATGTCTTAATTGTGTGCCAAAACTCGTAACTCAGATACTCATCTCTATGATCATATCATAGACATTTTATCCTCTTGTCACAATGATCTTCTACTTCACTCTGAAATTACTTGAACCATTAAATAATTCAGACTTGTGTTTCATCAAGTAAATATTCTCAACATCTACTCGAATCATCTGTGAAGTAAGAACATAACGATATTCACTGCATGCCTCAGCACTCATTGGACTGCACACATCAAAATGTGTTGCTTCCAACAAGTTGCTATCTTGTTCCATTTTACTGAAACCGAGGCTTTTCAGTCATCTTGCCTATGTGGTATGATTTGCATATCTCAAGTGATCCAAAATCAAGTGCGTCCAAACGATCCATCTGCATGGAGTTTCTTCATGCGTATACACCAATAGACATGGTTCGCATGTCTCAAACTTTTCAAAAATGAGTGAGTCCAAAGATCCATCAACATGGAGCTTCTTCATGCATTTTAAACCAATATGACTTACATGGTAGTGCCACCAGTAAGTGGTACTATCATTACTATCTTTTGGCATGAAAATGTGTATCACTACGATCGAGATTCAATCAACCATTCAGGTTTAATGCTAATCTTGATGGTAGAGGGAGCGTGCGATGTTTGATTACATCAAACTTGGGAACACTTCCAACATATATTGTCAGCTCACTTTTAGCTAGTCTCCGTTTATTCCGTAGCTTTTATTTCGAGTTACTAACACTTAGCAACCGAACCGGTATCTAATACCCTGGTGCTACTAGGAGTACTAGCAAAGTACACATTAACACAATGTATATCCAATATACTTCTATCGACCTTGCCAGCCTTCTTATCTACCAAGTATCAAGGGTAATTCTGCTCTAGTGGTTGTTCCCCTTATTACAGAAGCACTTAGTCTCGGGTTTGGGTTTTACCTTGGGTTTCTTCACTAGAGCAGCAGCTGATTTGCCGTTTCATGAAGTATCCCTTCTTGCCCTTGCCCTTCTTGAAACTAGTGGTTCCACCAACCATCAACAATTGATGCTCCTTCTTGATTTCTACTTTCGCGGTGTCAAACATCGCGAATACCTCAAGGATCATCATATCTATCCCTGATATGTTATAGTTCATCACGAAGCTCTAACAGCTTGGTGGCAATGACTTTGGAGAACCATCACTGTCTTATCTGGAAGATCAACTCCCACTCGATTCAAATGATTGTTGTACTCAGACAATCTGAGCACAAGCTCAACAATTGAGCTTTTCTCCTTAGTTTGCAGGTTAAGAAAGTCATCGGAGGTCTTATACCTCTTGACATGGGCACGAGCCTGAAATCCCAATTTCAGCCCTCAAAACATCTCATATGTTTCGCGATGTTTCAAAACCGTCTTTGGTGCCTCAACTCTAAACCGTTTAACTGAACTATCACGTAGTTATCAAAACGTGTATGTCAGATGTTCGCAACAACCACAGACAACGTTCGAGGTTCAGCACACTGAGCGGTGCATTAAGGACATAAGCCTTCTATGAAGTAATGAGGACAATCCTCAGTTTACGGACCTAGTCCGCATAATTGCTACTATCAACTTTCAACTAATTTTTCTCTAGGAACATATCTAAACAGTAGAACTATAGCGTGAGCTACGACATAATTTGCAAAAACCTTTTGACTATGTTCAGGATAATTAAGTTCATCTTATGAACTCTCACTCAGATAGACATCCCTCTGGTCATCTAAGTGATCACATGATCCGAGTCAAACTAGGCCGTGTCCGATCATCACGTGAGACGGACTAGTCATCATCGGTGAACATCTTCATGTTGATCGTATCTACTATACGACTCATGCTCGACCTTTCGGTCTCCGTGTTCCGAGGCCATGTCTGTACATGCTAGGCTCGTCAAGTTAACCCTAAGTGTTTCGCGTGTGTAAATCTGTCTTACACCCGTTGTATGTGAACGTTAGAATCTAACACCCGATCATCACGTGGTGCTTCGAAAACACGAACTGTCGCAACGGTGCACAGTTAGGGGAGAACACTTCTTGAAATTGTTGTAAGGGATCATCTTATTTACTACCGTCGTTCTAAGCAAATAAGATGTATAAACATGATAAACATCACATGCAATCAAATAGTGACATGACATGGCCATCATCACTTTGCTCCTTTTGATCTCCATCTTTGGGGCTCCATGATCATCATCGTCACCGGCATGACACCATGATCTCCATCATCATGATCTCCATCATCGTGTCTTCATGAAGTTGCCTCGCCAACTATTACTTCTACTACTATGGCTAACGGTTAGCAATAAAGTAAAGTAATTACATGACGTTTAAGTTGACATGCAGGTCACAAATAAATAAAGACAACTCCTATGGCTCCTGCCGGTTGTCATACTCATCGACATGCAAGTCGTGATTCCTATTACAAGAACATGATCAATCTCATACATCACATATATCATTCATCACATCCTTTTTGGCCATATCACATCACATAGCATACCCTGCAAAAACAAGTTAGACGTCCTCTAATTGTTGTTTGCATGTTTTACGTGGCTGCTATGGGTTTCTAGCAAGAACGTTTCTTACCTATGCATGAACCACAACGTGATATGCCAATTGCTATTTACCCTTCATAAGGACCCTTTTCATCGAATCCGATCCGACTAAAGTGGGAGAGACAGACACCCGCCAGCCACCTTATGCAACTAGTGCATGTTTGTCGGTGGAACCGGTCTCACGTAAGCGTACGTGTAAGGTTGGTCCGGGCCGCTTCATCCCACGATGCCGCCGAATCAAGATAAGACTAGTAATGGCAAGCATATTGAACAATATCGACGCCCACAACTACTTTGTGTTCTACTCGTGCAAAGAATCTACACAATAGACCTAGCTCATGATGCCACTGTTGGGGAACGTAGCAGAAATTCAAAATTTTTCTTACGTATCACCAAGATCTATCTATGGAGAGACCAGCAACGAGTAGAAAGGAGAGTGCATCTACATACCCTTGTAGATCGCTAAGCGGAAGCGTTCAAGTGAACGGGGTTGATGGAGTCGTACTCGTCGTGATTCAGATCACCGATGATCCTAGTGCCGAACGGACGGCACCTCCGCGTTCAACACACGTACAGCTCGACGATGTCTCCCACGCCTTGATCCAGCAAGGAGAGAGGGAGAGGTTGAGGAAGACTCCATCCAGCAGCAGCACAACGGCATGGTGGTGATGGAGGAGCGTGGCAATCCTGCAGGGCTTCGCCAAGCACCTACGGGAGAGGAGGAGGTGTCACGGGAGGGAGGGAGGCGCCAAGGGCTCAGGTATGGATGCCCTCCCTCCCCTCCACTATATATAGGGGCAGGGGAGAGGGGGGAGGCGCAGCCTTGCCCCTTCCTCCAAGGAAGGGGTGCGGCTAAGAGGGGGGGAGGAGTCCATCCTCCCCAAGGCACCTCGGAGGTGCCTTCCCCCTATAGGACTCTCCCCTTTTTCCTATATCTTGGTGCATGGGCCTCTAGGGGCTGGTGCCCTTGGCCCATGTAGGCCAAGGCGCACCCCCTACAGCCCATGTGGCCCCCCGGGGCAGGTGGCCCCACCCGGTGGGCCCCCGGGACCCTTCCGGTGGTCCCGATACAATACCGATGACCCCGAAACTTGTCCCGATGGCCGAAACAGGACTTCCTATATATAAATCTTTACCTCCGGACCATTCCGGAACTCCTCGTGACGTCCGGGATCTCATCCAGGACTCCGAACAACATTCGGTAACCACATACAAACTTTCTTTATAACCCTAGCGTCATCGAACCTTAAGTGTGTAGACCCTACGGGTTCGGGAGACATGTAGTCATGACCGAGATGTTCTCCGGTCAATAACCAATAGCGGGATCTGGATACCCATGTTGGCTCCCACATGTTCCACGATGATCTCATCGGATGAACCACGATGTCAAGGACTCAATTAATCCCGTATACAATTCCCTTTGTCTAGCGGTATGGTACTTGCCCGAGATTCGATCGTCGGTATACCGATACCTTGTTCAATCTCGTTACCGGCAAGTCTCTTTACTCGTTCCGTAACACATCATCCCGTGATCAACCCCTTGGTCACATTGTGCACATTATGATGATGTCCTACCGAGTGGGCCCAGAGATACCTCTCCGTTTACACGGAGTGACAAAATCCCAATCTCGATTCGTGCCAACCCAACAGACACTTTCAGAGATACCCGTAGTGTACCTTTATAGCCACCCAGTTACGTTGTGACGTTTGGCACACCCAAAGCACTCCTACGGTATCCGGGAGTTGCACAATCTCATGGTCTAAGGAAATGATACTTGACATTAGAAAAGCTTTAGCATACGAACTACATGATCTTGTGCTAGGCTTAGGATTGGGTCTTGTCCATCACATCATTCTCCTAGTGATGTGATCCCGTTATCAACGACATCCAATGTCCATGGTCAGGAAACCGTAACCATATATTGATTAACGAGCTAGTCAACTAGAGGCTTACTAGGGACATGGTGTTGTCTATGTATCCACACATGTATCTGAGTTTCCTATCAATACAATTCTAGCATGGATAATAAACGATTATCATGAACAAGGAAATATAATAATAATCAATTTATTATTGCCTCTAGGGCATATTTCCAACAGTCTCCCACTTGCACTAGAGTCAATAATCTAGTTCACATCGATATGTGATTAACACTCAAGGTCACATCCCCATGTGACTAACACCCAAAGAGTTTACTAGAGTCAATAATCTAGTTCACATTTACCATGTGATTAACACTCGATGAGTTCTGGGTTTGATCATGTTATGCTTGTGAGAGAGGTTATAGTCAACGGGTCTGAACCTTTCAGATCCGTGTGTGCTTTACAAATCTCTATGTCATTTCCTAGATGCAGCTACCACGTTCTATTTGGAGCTATTCCAAATAACTGTTCTACTTGGAGCTATTCTAAATTGTTGCTCCATTATACGTATCCGGTATCTCTACTCAGAGCTATCCGGATAGGTGTTAAGCTTGCATCGACGTAACCCTTTACGACGAACTCTTTTACCACCTCCATAATTGAGAAAATTCCTTAGTCCACTAGTTACTAAGGATAACTTTGACCGCTGTCCTGTGATCCATTCTTGGATCACTCTTGTACCCCTTGACTGACTCATGGTAAAGCACACTTCAGGTGCGGTACACAGCATAGCATACTGTAGAGCCTATGTCTTAAGCATAGGGGACGACCTTCGTTCCTTTCTCTCTATTCTGCCATGGTCGAGCTTTAAGTCTTAACTTCATACCTTACAACTCAGGCAAGAACTCCTTCTTTGACTGATCCATCTTGAACACCTTCAAGATCACGTCAAGGCATGTGCTCACGTCAAGATCACGTCGGTATACCGATACCTTGTTCAATCTCGTTACCGGCAAGTCTCTTTACTCGTTCCGTAACACATCATCCCGTGATCAACCCCTTGGTCACATTGTGCACATTATGATGATGTCCTACCGAGTGGGCCCAGAGATACCTCTCCGTTTACACGGAGTGACAAAATCCCAATCTCGATTCGTGCCAACCCAACAGACACTTTCAGAGATACCCGTAGTGTACCTTTATAGCCACCCAGTTACGTTGTGACGTTTGGCACACCCAAAGCACTCCTACGGTATCCGGGAGTTGCACAATCTCATGGTCTAAGGAAATGATACTTGACATTAGAAAAGCTTTAGCATACGAACTACATGATCTTGTGCTAGGCTTAGGATTGGGTCTTGTCCATCACATCATTCTCCTAATGATGTGATCCCGTTATCAACGACATCCAATGTCCATGGTCAGGAAACCGTAACCATCTATTGATCAACGAGCTAGTCAACTAGAGGCTTACTAGGGACATGGTGTTGTCTATGTATCCACACATGTATCTGAGTTTCCTATCAATACAATTCTAGCATGGATAATAAACGATTATCATGAACAAGGAAATATAATAATAATCAATTTATTATTGCCTCTAGGGCATATTTCCAACATTTATTTGACTTAGAAAAAATATGCATTTTTCAAAATTGCATTCTTAGGCCAGAAAAATGTTCACCTCGTTCTAAATATTTTATTTAGAAAGTGAAAATTGTTTTTGGCATTTTTAGAATTTTTTATATTTTATTAGGATTTTTGTTTACGGTGGAATTAAAAGAAACATTTCGCCCAACTCGGCCAAAGGCCCAGCCGAGCCGGGCCGCCGCCGTCCTTCCCGAGCGAGAACCGCCCCGTCACCGCTAGCCGTGTCCGGCTCGGGCACGCCTCCTGAGGCCGGTGCCCCCTCGCCCGAGCCACCGCGCCGCCGCCTCGCCCCCTCTTTATAAGGCCTCGCCCCGGCCCCCTCTCCTCCCCACATCGCCAGCCGCCCCCGCTGCCCGAAGCAGCAGCAGCAAGCGCCGCCGCCGCCCGAAGCAGCAGCAGCGCCGCCGCTATCCGCTGGCCTCGCCCAACGCCCCGCCTCGCCGTTTCCGCGACGGAGCCGCCGCCCGCCGCCGTTCGGATCAGCTGACGCAACCTGTTCTTTCCTCCGGTTTTCTTCGGTTTATTTCGGTAAACCCTAGATCTAACTAGGTTTTTTATGTAGATCGTTTTCTCGGTTTTTCTTCGGTTTAGCTAATTAGTGGACGTTCGCCCGAACGCCTCTGTTCGCGAACGCGTTCTTTCGTTTGTCCGAGCGGAAGAAAAATAAAAAGAAATACTAACCGGACTCCAAAAATTCTGAAATAAATTTTCATGGGCTTCTAAAATCAAGCCGCACAAGGTGAACATTTATTTGGGCCCTAAATGCAATTTTGAAAAACACACTTTTTTCCTAAATTCAAATAAAACACCGAAAAACTCCAAAGTAAAATATTATTTGATTTTATTATTAAATCCTCAATATTTCTTTATTTCGGGAAAGTCATTTTATTCCCTCTCTCATATTTTTGTAATAGAAATAATTGACGATAAAATAATTAAAATCAAATGATCCTATTCTCAAAATTTGAGAAAACTCAAATATGAAAATAACGAAATCCCCAACTCTCTCCGTGGGTCATTGAGTTGCGTAGAATTTCTAGGATAAACCAAAATGCAAAAATAAAAAATGATATGCATTGATGATCTAATGTATAACATTCCAAATTGAAAATTTGGGATGTTACATTTCTGCTGAGCAATTCATAGAAAAGCGCAAAGTTATGATGATATCTAAGGCAATGATCATGAATATAGGTATCACGTCCGTGTCAAGTAGACCGAAACAATTTTGCATCTACTACTATTACTCCAAACATCGATCGACTCCTTCCTGCATCTAGAGTTTTAAGTTCATGAAGAACAGAGTAACACATTAAGTAAGATGACATGATGTAGCGGGATTACCTCAAGCAATATGATGAAAACCCCATCTTGTTATCCTTGATGGCAACAATACAATACGTGTCGGTTCCACTTCTATCACTAGGATCGAGCACCGCAAGATTGAACCCAAACCTAAGCACTTCTCCCATTGCAAGAAAAACCAATCTAGTTGGCCAAACCAAATCAATAGTTCGAAGAGACTTACAAAGATAATAAATAATGCATAAAAGAATTCAGAGGATATTCAAATAATATTCACAGATAAGATGATCATAAATCCACAATTCATCGGATCTCGGCAAACACACCGCGAAAGAGTATTACATCGAAAAGATCTCCAAGAACATCGAGGAGAACATGGTATTGAGTATGAAAAGAGAGAAAAAGCCATCTAGCTACTAGCGATGGACCCGTAGGTCCGCGGTAAACTACTCACGCTTCATCGGAGAGGCAATGGTGTTGATGTAGAAGCCCTCCGTGATCGAATCCCCCTCTGGCAGGATGTCGGAAAAGGCCCCAAGATGGGATCTGACGGGTACAGAAGGTTGCGGCGGTGGAAAAGTGGTTTTCTGGCTCCCCTGGAAGTTTTGGGGGTATAAGAGTATATATAGGAGGAAGATCTAGGTTAGGAGGCCACAGAGGGGGCCACAAGGTTGGGGGCGCGCCCCGCCACCATGGGCGCGCCCTCCACCCTTGTGGCTGCCTCGTGGCTCTTCTGATGCGGAGCATCCTACGGACATCACCATGTCAAGAGTCCATTCGGCAAGTGACACGTGCGACATCTACTTCACATACACAAAGGTGAATCATCTCCTTTACACATGCACACTTGACCCCTTCGAGGATGGTATACTACGTGACACTCCACTCGTGTGCATGCATAGGTATTTTCGAAACACTACGGACGATGAGGAGGAGTGCAAGCGCCAAGGAACAACTACACCATCCACGAGGGAAGCATGGAAGCGGGGACGGAAGAAGACGGAGATAGCTCCCAGGACCCGGACATCCGGCCCCTGGACGTGTCACCAGCAGCAAGGAGCCAGCGGCCAAGTCTACACGGCCCGGACATCCGGCGCGTCCCGAGCCCCCGGACATCCGGCCTCCAGCCCGGAAATCCGGACCTCGCCATTCTAGAGAGCAACAAGGCTGGACCCTGCCAGCCCGGATATCTGGCCCTAGCGCCCGCACATCCGGCGTCTCGGGAAGGCCCGGACATCCGGCCCCCTACCTGCGTGCAGCGCATCTAGGCCGTGGCCCATGTACCCCTTCGCCCCTTAGACTATATATACTCCGCCTCCACCTACGTTTTAGGGCTAGCGTTGTGATAGCTCATTTGAGAGATAGAGCTACGTTCATCCATATCGGATCTACTCCACGAGAGAGACTGCGGCCTCTACGGAGAAGATCCCTTTGGATTCAAGCCCCCATCTAAGGGAAGATCCCCTCGTGGATTCAAGACCTCCTCACGGAGAAGACCGGTTACCGTGTATCGTCCATTGTTGACTTTGGGTCGTGTATCATTCCTATGTATCCGAGGATCTAGCATATGTGTGATCTATTCATGTTTGTTTGAGTGTTCCTCTTTGTCTCCCTTTGTGTTTCCCTCGTTTTCCCCTTTGAGTTCTTCGTGTTCTTCACGGGATTCTGCTCCTTTCGTGAAAGATGGGGCGATTAGGGTCTCTACCCTACATCATCTTGGTATCAAGAGCCACATTGATCATGATTTTGGAGCCCCCCTCTTTGTTTTCTAGCCTAATTTTGTTGTGTTCTTCCCCAATTTCGAAAATCCCCACCAAAAATAGCCCCAATTTTTTTTTGTGATTTGTTGGTTTGACGAAGTTTTGTTGATTTTGATCCATGGATTTGCTTGGTTTTGAGTGTTTCTAGCATATCCCCAATTTTTCACACTTTCCATCCACGAAATCCATCAAATTTTACCCTTGGAATCATCAATTTCCGCCCCCAATTCAAAAATTTCCACCCCAAACGAGATCTGGAATCGTCGGGCCGGACATCCGGGCCTCAGGCTGGACATCCGAGCCATCGGGCCGGACATCCGGCTCCTGGAGCACAAATTCCGCACGGTTTTGGACATCAGGTCCTGGATTTCCGGCCCCGAGCCCGGATGTCCGGCCCCTGACATCTCAGCCATCCCCGTTTCACCGTTTTGTCCATAACTAATTCATCCGGAGTCCGATTTTCGCGTTTTTAGCTCGTTGAAAAGCTCTTGGCATCCCCTTTCCCACAAAAATACTACCATCACAATTTAACTCCATCAAATTTTTGGAACTTTGGCATCTTTGCCTGGGGCTTCCACCACAACCTCCGCATAACTACCACCGACCTCCGCAACCTAACCAATTTTGTTCCTTATAGCATTAGTGGTAGTTTAAGTTGTGATTTGAGTCTCCTAAGGTGTTTAGGCTACTTAGGGATGATTGCTTCTTCATAAACCACCACCACCACCATAACTCCCGCATAGGATTCATCACCATACACTTCCACCACCCCAACTTAACCCAATTTTATTCATGTTGTCAGTTGTGTCTCCTAAGGTGTTTCGGCTACTTAGGGACCGTTCTTCCAACTCCGACACCATGTATAGTACACCACCTTACCCTCCATTCTGCATTGCGTACTCCGCAAACCATCATTGACATTTCATAGATACATTGAGCTTCCGCCACCACCACATCCCGCTACCACCATTTTGACATTTGACGTTTGAGATTTTGAGTTCCTGGTTTTTCCGTTTCCTAATGTGTTTCGGGTACTTAGGAATGAGTCTCCATCATCTTGGTATCCCCATCAAGACACCGCCACTCATCATCGCCAAGGATGGTAACCTCTATATCAACTTGGTATCGTGGTATCCCTCCATTGTATATTCCCTTGCCATTGCATTGTTAACCCCTAGCCCATTTTGCATCACTTGCCTATCGAGACTAGCCATTTGAGTATTTCCGGCAACATTACTTGTGCACATTAGTGATCTACACCATACATTGCATACATACCATATCATATTGGTATCATATCATCTCGTGTGCCTCAAGTTTGTTCCCTCTTATACACAATTGCTATCTTGGTTTGTGAATTTCGCAAAGTGGCCATGTACAAAAAAAAGCTTTTAAGAAAAAGAAAAGGAGAAAGAGCAAAGAAGCTTGTAAGCAAGTGCCATAGCATCATATCACATTGCATATAAAATCATCTCGGATCATAACACCGGGAGCCATACATACATAGCATACTTGGGATAGAAAGTTCATACATTTTGCATCTTATAGGTTGTGCACAAGTGTCATATCCTCCTATAGAGAAATCGTGCTAGCGTCTCTCTTGAGTTGTGAAACACGAGCGTTTTCCGTGGATTCCACATTTTGTGCTCATCCTTGGTTGCACAACCCCATTTATCTATCCGTGTGTGCGTTTTCGTGTGCCATTCATTGCTATTGGTCTACTTGTTTCACTTGCGAATTTGTGAATCTCTTTCAACATTATTGACTCTTGCTAACATTTTGCATTAAATTTTTGTGCCACTATCCTCACCGAGCTCCACCATAAGCCTTATTTGTGTAGGTGTGAGAAACCGACAAGAATTGGTACCAATTGTGCTATTTCCTTGTCCACATTGGAGTGATCATTGATCCACTTTCAACTTCGGTCAAGGTACATTTGGTATTCATTCTTATCTTTTCCCACTCATATTTGCTCGAGTCTTGTGATGGATAGGCAAGGCATTTCATCTTCGGTCTACAACAACAACGATGAGTTCGATGCCACACAAAACTCCACCGACGCCAAGATGCATGCTCAAATGGAGGAGATCAAAGCCCTCATCAAGTCCTTCAAGTGATCTTCCTCATCTTCGAGAAGACACTCAAGTACACATGCTTCCAAGCTACCATCTCCAGCAAGGTCACATCGGCATCGACACCATCACCACCACGAACGTGAAGGTCAAGAGCTCAACACCAACAACCGCTCAACGACTTCACCATCTCCCTTGGCATCTTCGCCAAGTGACTTCAAGGCATCTTCGCCTACGGACATACAGCATCTTCGCCCACAAGCACTTCAAGAGAAGCTCCCCAAGCTCAACTCCGTGACTTCCACGAGCTACTACGACCTCGACATCGACTATGAGATTCCTTTCTATGGGACTCTAGAACCCGAGGAGTATCTTGAGTGGGAGCATTTGATGGACGACTACCTCAAGCTACATCAAGTTCCTCCCGAAGATCAAGTGAAGTGATCCACAAGAAACTTCCACGACTACGCGTCCACATGGTGGCTTCACGCACCTTCGGAGACCTACGACATGAGTTGTCCCAAGAAGAGGAGAGCTTTGCGGCAAGAGTTCGTGCCTCCAACCTACATGGAACAACTTCTATGCCAATTGGAGAACACCACCCAAGGATCCAAGTCCATCGACGAGTACTTCAAGGAGATGAAGATTGCCTTGCGACGAGCCAGCATGGACAACCCCATTTCAATGAAGTTCCACTTCATGATGGGAATGACATCTCCAAGACGATCTTCCTTGAGAACTACAAGTCCCTTGATGACAACTACATTGGTGCTCTCAAAGCGAAACAAGAACTCATGAAGGCCAAAGCTTCTCCACCCCAAGCTCACTTCGTGACGACCAAGCTCCATGAGAACGAGCATGAGGCTAGTACCACCATGATGCCCAAGCCTGACGAGCTCCAAGACGATGCTCCCAAGTTCGAATTCACTGCAATCCCTCTTTGTGGCATTGATGATGCCAAGTCCTCCATGACTCTTTTTCAAGACGGTGCGGCGATGAGTACGACTACGGAGACCCTCAAGGAACAAGCTTTGGAGGCGAGAGACATGGTGACGAGCAAGGATGATGCTTCCATCTTAGGAGGTGAGAGTGATGATGTGCCATCTTCGGCCTTCACCCACAATGACGACAACGAGATGGTTGAGCATGGGATTTTCCCTTCGACCATGACGATGCATGATGACTTGAGTGACTTTTGCCACCATATTGAGAGTGAGAGTGACTTCACCACTAGCCCCATATATGATGTGTTGCCCCAATTCCCATGTGAGGAGAGCCACAACCCCCATCACCTTAGTGAGATGAGTGACTCCACCATACGTGAGATTGAGTGCACCTATTTTGTGGGAGTGAGTGAACCACCACATAGAGAGAGTGAGATAGTTGATAGGTCATGTGAGGCCACTTTCAACACTAACGACTTGACCTCTACCTCTATTGTGTCTTCTCATTTGGTGCTAGGTCCCATCTATGATGACGCGCCGATTCGCGATGACTTCGTCCTCCCTTTGGACAAGACGATGGCCATGGTGGAATATGATGCACCCCCCACATGGTTCCATCAAGATGAAGATGACCACTATTTGGTCTTTCCCACCTCACCTACACCACTTGAGTGGAATCACAAAGGTAACATAGGTGAAGGTGATGCTCTAGTCCCACTAGTGGACATTCATGACATTGATTGCTTGCATGATGTTGATCCCCCTATTGACATGCTTCATGCTAGTATGATTTCCCCATGCAATGATTTACCCATTTATGATGATCGACCACATGTCATATTTGCAATCTCTTCATAGTGACTATGCATTTGCCATTAAGATTAACCCAATTTGCACTTATGGCATAGATGACAAGCCCATGGTTATTGGCATTTGTTTTTCTTGTGATGATATTGATACACTCCCTTTGCATCATTCATCTCATATGCCATGCCATGACCACCTAGCTTCGGATATGCATTGTTTTGGATGTTGTCCATTTTCTCCATATGATGTTTCCAATATTGTTCATGAGGAGACCCCCATAGTTTCCACATATATTTTAGGAGATTTTGATTCATCCCATTCATTGCATGATCCCGATACTTATGTGCACCATATGCTCCCCATGAATAATAATGATATTGTTGTGCCATATACTACTATGCTCAATTTGTGTCCCCATCGTGTTATACACAATAACTATTCTTTCATGATGGATGAGATGTTCTTATACCATGCATCAAATTTCTTTAAGCGATGCTTATCTTGTGCTAAGTCTCACGTGCACATACACATCATGATGGATGATGTGTACATTTACCACACACACAATCTCTTTCATTTGTGTCTCCTTTGTGTAGCTACCCACGAATTCTTGTCCACCTCGCAATCTCACGAGTTGACAAAACGAGCTCTAGAGAGCAATGATGACTTGGGATCCCATGGAGTGTCTTTCCCACCGCTCTCTTCGCGCAAAGACTTCACGCATTTCTTCTACATGACCCTCACTTGGCTATGGTTTATTGTCCACTACATATTCTATGCCCATCTTGCCATGTTCACTTTGCATGATATGCTCATTACTATGATTTTGCCATGCATTCGTGACCCATGCTTTGCATTACACATGATGATTGATTCTCATACTTGTATGTGTATTTGCAAGCTTGGTGGAGATATCACTTGTTAATGTCATATTTGCTTTGTGCCTCATGCCTATGATGATACTATGAGCTTGCTTTGTGTTCGTTCTTGCGATATGTCATGTGCATTGCCTATGCCTATTATTTACTCACATGACATCATTGCAATGATTTCCTCTAGTGTGTTGCATCTTTGCTCCACTAGTTGGCACGACATGATTGTTATTGCTTATTGTCATATATCTCCATATGTTGCCTCTCTCATGCTAGATGATTTACCATGTATTGTGAAGCATCCTTGTCCTCCTTCTTTTCACCATATATCTCGTGCCATGAATATTGCCATTGTTGCATCATATTGTTCATGCACTTGTGCTTCTAATGGTTATGTGCAAGAGAAGAGAACCATCATGATGGATGATGTGTTTATCTACCACGCGCATACGTTCTTTGTTTTTTTGTGTGCATGTGTAGGATACTTGGACTTCGTGTCAACTTCCATGTCACATGAGTTAACAATCCGAGCTCTTTAGAGCGAACCACTTTCTACCACGACGATTCTACATCGCACTTGCTTGTACTTCGGCATTGTGACAAACGCGCAAGAACATGCTTTCAAGGTGATATCCTTCTCTTTTGAGAACCCCCAAACCATGAGCATGCATATTGTGGATCACTACTTTTGTTGCTTGCACCATGAGACTTATTTGTCATCTTGGACCCCTTGCTTGCGCACATGATAGAGATCTTGCTTCAACTTGTCATTTTCACAATTCCATGCATCATGATATATACGCCTTGTGTGTTGCATCCAATTCTTGGATTACTTGCTCCTATCACATGTTTGGTTGCAACAATGTCATCACTTCACATATGCCATGTCCCATTGATTGCTACATGCTTGCCTTGATTGCCTCACACATGATGAACAATTGATCTTTCTTTTGTGTTGAGTGCCACACTATCTTCACTACACCCTATGCATGTATTGCTTGGATGGTCTTGCACTTGATCCATGTGTTTAGACATCTCACCTTCTTTGGTATTGTGAATGATTCATATGCCTACCATAGACCTTTCATTGAGCAATTTTCCCATGCTTGCTATGAACTTGAGGTAGATGCTTCTTCTCTTGTCACACATATGTGCATCACTACCTCACATTCACACGATTGTCCCCACGATTTCTTTGCTTGTGCTCGATTGATATGCTTACATGCCATGTCACAATCCTTTGTCACACCATATGCTTTGCATGATGACGACACTTGTTTGGTGAATCACCTCTTGTATGCTTGGTTTTGCACTAACGCTAACCACATTTGTTTTTCCAAGTGTTTGTTGTCTTTGCTCCATTTGAAGGAATCCCAAGATTGTGCGACATTGGAGAGTGCCCATTTTGAGCTTCAAGATGACGAGAACTTGGTGATTTACCACTCCTACACGGCGACACCATCTCTTTCCCATGGTGATTTGGATTTCGATCCGAGGTCGGATATTTTCCAAGGGAGGGGAGATGATGCGGAGCATCCTACGGACATCACCACGTCAAGAGTCCATTCGGCAAGTGACACATGCGACATCTACTTCACATACACAAAGGTGAATCATCTCCTTTACATGTGCTCACTTGACCACTTCGAGGATGGTATACTACGTGACACTCCACTCGTGTGCATGCATAGGTATTTTCGGAACACTAAGACGAGGAGGAGTGCGAACGCCAATGAACAACTACACCATCCGCAAGGGAAGCATGGAAGCGACGATGGAAGAAGATGGAGACATCTCCCAGGACCCGGACATCCGGCCCCTGGACGTCTCACCAGTAGCAAGGAGCCAACGGCCAAGTCTACAGGGCCTGGACATCCGGCGACCAGCCCGGACATCCGGCGCGTCCCGAGCACCCGGACATCCGGCCTCCAGCCCGGAAATCCGGACCTCGCCATTCCAGAGAGCAACAAGGCTAGACCTGCCAACCCGGACATCCGGCCCCAGCGCTCGGACATCCGGCGTCTCGGGAAGGCCCGGACATCCGGCCCCCTGCCTGCGTGCAGCGCATCTGGGCCGTGGCGCATGTACCCCTTCGACCCTTAGACTATATATACTCCCCCTCCACCTACGTTTTAGGGTTAGCATTGTGATAGCTCATTTGAGAGCTAGAGCTACGCTCATCCATATCGGATCTACTCCACGAGAGAGACCGCAGCCTCTACGGAGAAGATCCCTTTGGATTCAAGCCCCCTTCTAAGGGAAGATCCCCTCGTGGATTCAAGACCTCCTCACGGAGAAGACCGGTTACCGTGTATCGTCCGTTGTTGACTTTGGGTCGTCTATCGTTCCTATGTATCCGAGGATCTAGCACATGTGTGATCTATTCATGTTGGTTTGAGTGTTCCTCTTTGTGTTTCCCTCGTTTTCCCCTTTGTATTCTTCGTGTTCTTCGCGGGATTCCGCTCCTTTCGTGAAAGATCGGGCGATTAGGGTCCCTACCCTACGTCATCTTCCAACTTGCACTCCAAGTCTCCTGGGTGTCTTCTAGTCCAAGAAAAATCACCGCGAAAGTTTTATTCCATTTGGACTCTGTTTGGTATTCCTTTTCTATGAAACTATAAAACAAGGAAAAAACAAACACTAGCACTAGGCTCTAGGTTAATAGGTTAGTCCCAAAAATCATATAAAATAGCATATTAATACATACAAAACATCCAAAACAGATAATATAATAGCATGGAACAAACACAAATAATAGATACGTTGGAGACATATCAAGCATCCCCAAGCTTAATTCCTGCTCGTCCTCGAGTAGGTAAATGATAAAAATGGAATTTTTATGTGGAATGCTACCTAACATATTTATCCATGTAATTCTCTTTATTGTGGCATGAATGTTCAGATCCGTAAGATTCAAAACAAAAGTTTAATATTGACATAAAAACTATAATACTTCAAGCATACTATCAAAATAATTATGTCTTCCCGAAATAACATGGACAAAGAAAGCTTATACCTACAAAATCATATAGTCTGGCTATGCTCCATCTTCATCACACAAATTATTTAAATCATGCAAAACCCTGATGTCAAGCCAAGCAATTGTTTCATCCTTTTGATGTTCTCAAACTTTTTCAACTTTCACGCAATACATGAGCATGAGCTATGGATGTAGCACTATAGGTGGAATAGATGGTAGTTGTGGAGAATACAAAAAGAAGGAGATAGTCTCACATCAACTATGCATATCAACGGGCTATGGAGATGCCCATTAATAGATATCAATGTGAGTGAGTAAGGATTTGCATGCAACGGATGCACTAGATCTATAAGTTTATGAAAGCTCAAAAAAGAAAACTAAGTGGGTGTTCATCCAACTCGCTTGCTCACGAAGACCTAGGGCATTCTGAGGAAGCCCATCATTGGAATATACAATCCAAGTTCTATGATGAAAATTCCCACTAGTATTTGAAAGTGATATCATAGGAGACTCTCTATCCTGAAGATCATGGTGCTACTTTGAAGCACAAGTGTGGTAAAAAGGATAGTAACATTGCCTCTTCTCTCTTTTCTCTCATTTTTTGGCCTCTTTTTTTGTATGGAGTCTCATCCCGACTTGTGGGGGAATCATAGTCTCCATCATCCTTTCCTTACATGGGACAATGCTCTAATAATGAACATCGTCACACTTTTGTTTACTTCCAACTCCATACTTCGAACAAAATATGACTCTATGTGAATGCCTCCGGCGGTGTACCGGGATGTGCAATGAATCAAGAGCAACATGTATAAAAAAATGATGAACAGTGGCTTTGCCACAAATACGATGTCAACTACATGATCATGAAAAGCAATATGACAAAGATGGAGAGTGTCATAATAAACAGAACGGTGGAAAGTTGCATGGAAATATATCTTGGAATGGCTATGGAAATGCCATAATAGGTAGGTGCATTGGCTGTGTTGAGGAAGGTACGTGGTGGGTTTATGGTAAAGGTGAAAGTTGTGCGGTACTAGAGAGGCTAGAAATGGCGGAAAGGTGAGAGTGCGTAGAATCCATGGACTTAACATTAGTCATAAAGAACTCACATACTTATTGCAAAAATCTATTAGTCATCGAAACAAAGTACTATGCGCATGATCCTAGGGGGATAGACTAGTTGGAAGAGACCATCGCTTGTCCCCGACCGCCACTCATAAGGAAGACAATCAATAAATAAATCATGCTCCGACTTCATCACATAACGGTTCACAATACGTGCATGCTACGGGACTCACAAACTTTAACACAAGTATTTCTCAAATTCACAACTACTTACTAGCATTAATCTAATATCACCATATTCATATCTCAAAACAATCATAAGGAATCAAACTTCTCATAGTATTCAATGCACTTTATATGAATGTTTTTATTATATCCCTCTTGGATGCCTATCATATTAGGACTAATTTTATAACCAAAGAAAATTACTATGCTGTTCTAAAGACTCTCAAAATAATATAAGTGAAGTACGAGAGTTCATCAATTTCAATAAAATAAAACCACCGCCGTGCTCTAAAAAGATATAAGTGAAGCACTAGAGCAAAATTGCCTAGCTCAAAAGATATAAGTGAAGCACATGGAGTATTCTAATAAATCATGATTCATGCGTGTCTCTCCCAAAAGGTGTGTACAACAAGGATGATTGTGGCAAACTACAAAGCAAAGACTCAAATCATACAAGACGCTCCAAGCAAAACACATATCATGTGGTGAGTAAAAATATAGCCTCAAGTAAAGTTACCGATAGACGAAGACGAAAGAGGGGATGCCTTCCCGGGGCATCCCCAAGCTTAGGCTTTTGACATCCTTGAATATTACCTTGGGGTGCCTTGGGCATCCCCAAGCTTAGACTCTTGCCACTCCTTATTCCATAGTCCATCAAATCCTTACCCAAAACTTGAAAACTTCACAACACAAAACTCCGACAGAAAATCTCGTAAGCTCCGTTAGTATAAGAAAATAAATCACCACTTTTGGTACTATTGTGAACTCTTTCTTTATTTATATTGGTGTAATATCTACTGTATTCCAAAATTTCCATGGTTCATACCCCCTTATACTAGCCATAGATGCATCAAAATAAGGAAACAACACGCGAATAACATAATCTGTCAAAAACAGAATAGTTTGAAGCAATCTGGGTATTTCGAATACTTCTATAACTCCCAAAATCCTGATATATTAGGAAGTCCTAGACAATTTGTTTATAAATCCTCTTAAAAATATTCAGTATTTTATCGCGCTTATGTATAAAATGAAAACTAATCTCTTGGGCGCAAAAGTTTCTGTTTTTCAGCAGGATCAAATCAACTATCCCGTAAGCTATCCCAAAGGTCTTACTTGGCACAAACACTAATTAAAACATAAAACCACATCTAACAAAAGGCTAGAAGAAATATTCATTGCAAAACAGGACCGAAAAAGCGAGAACAAAAATAAAATTGGGTTGCCTCCCAACAAGCGCTATTGTTTAACGCCCCTAGCTAGGAAAAACATGAATAGTTCTAGGTATAATTGTAATAATGATAAGGCAAATCTCGAAAAATCATCTCATAATCCCTTCTTTCAGCAGCAAGTTTTCTTTGAGGCAAGCAAAATTAATCAAAAGGGCTAAACTTAATGGGATAAGAATCCCCAAGATCGATCTCAGGAGGAATTTATTCCTCCTTCGGCCCCTCATATTGTATGATCAACTCATCATTATAAGCATTCTTTTGGGAAAAAGTCATGAGCTTGTGTCCAAGAGAGAAAACCAATCCATTGCTTTAGCAAAATCATCGTTAAGCTCAGAAATTTTACTGACGAAAACATCGGTAGGAACCCAAACCATTGCTTTGAATAACAAAATCATCATTAAGCTCAGACATCGTAAATGCATTATATCCTCTTGATTAAAGAGGATTCCCTCTAAGGGAGGACGACCACCATCTACTTTATAATGAGCGAAAATTTCACTAGCTTCTTTCATAATAAATCTAAACTCATGAGCTAGGAATATAGTGGTGGCGTGCTTAACAGAAGAATGCTCAATATTAGAAAACTCTAGAAAAATCCTTTGTATGGATGGATGCATGTGAACAAATTGTCTTTCAAGTTCAACAATTAGCAAAGATATAGCATCCGCAAGGATACTAGTTATATGGAGGATAGATCCACCCATAGTGGGGAATGCACGGGCACAAGTAAAGAAATCTTGAATAACCCCTTTTCCAATAATATTTTCGCTACCTATGCGGAATTTGTTAGCATGCAAGATAGTATTTCTTCATGAGGTTTAGAATTAACAAAAGTATAAAAGTTTCCCTCATCCTTACTACTATCCTTTTCAGCGATAACCTCCCCAGTTTTAGACATGGTGGTGAAAAAACGAGCAACGAAAGAGGGGCGAAGAAAAAGGCAAATCTTTTCGAAAATCGTTTTAGATGCGGGGGAGAGGAAAATGAGAGGCGAATGCCAAATAATGTGATGTGAGGGATGAGAGTTTATGATGGGTACTTGGTCTATCCTGGCTTGGCATAGATCTCCCCGGCAATGGCGCCAGAAATCCTTCTTGCTACCTCTTGAGCTTGCGTTGGTTTTTCCCTTGAAGAGGAAAGGGTGATGCAGCAAAGTAGCGTAAATATTTTCCTCAGTTTTGAGAACCAAGGTATCAATCCAGTAGGAGACAATGTGACAAGCCACCGAATACTTGCACAAGCAAATACCAACTTGCAACCAACGTGACAAAGGGGTTGTCAATCCCTCATGTTTATTCGCAAAGTGAGATCTGATAGAGATGGATAAACGGGAAAGTAATATTTTGGGTACTTTTGGTTTATGGAACAGAAAGGAAAAGATTGCAAAAGAAAGTAAAGAGGAAACTAGAATTGTAGATCGGAAACTTATATGATTTAACATAGACCTGGGGGCCATTGGTTTCACTGGAGGCATCACTCAAGAAAGGAATTATTACGGTGGGTGAACAAATTACTGCCAAGCAATTGATAGAAAAGCGCAAAGTTCTGACGATCTCTAAGGCAATGATCATGAATTTAGCCATCACGTCTGTGTCAAGTAGATCGAAACGATTCTACATCTACTACTATTACTCCACACATCGACCGACTCCTGCCTGCATGTAGAGTATTAAGTTCATGAAGAACATAGTAACACATTAAGTAAGATGACATGATGTAGCGGGATTAACTCAAGCAATATGATGAAAACTCCATCTTGTTATCCTCGATGGCAACAATACAATATGTGTCGGTTCCCTTTCTGTCACTAGGATCGAGCACCACAATATTGAACCCAAAGCTAAGCACTTCTCCCATTGCAAGAAAAACCAATCTAGTTGACCAGACCAAATCGATAGTTCGAAGAGACTTGCAAAGATATCAAATAATGGATAAAAGAATTCAGAGGAGATTCAAATAATACTCATAGATAAGCTGATCATAAATTCACAATTCATCGGCTCTCAGCAAACACACTGAAAACAGTATTAGATCGAATAGATCTCCAAGAACATCCAGGAGAACATGATATTGAAAATCAAAGAGAGAGAAAAAGCCATCTAGCTACTAGCTATGGACCCATAGGTCTGTGGTAAACTACTCATGCTTCATCGGAGAGGCAATGGTGTTGATGTAGAAGCCCTCCGTGATCAAATCCCGCTCTGGTAGGATACCGAAAAAGGCCCTAAGATGGGATCTCATGGGTACAGAAGGTTGCGACGGTGGAAAAGTGGTTTTGTGGCTCCCATGGAAGTTTTTGGGTATAAGAGTATATATAGGAGGAAGATCTAGGTGAGGAGGCCCCGGGTCAACTTGCCCCTTGTGGTCTTTTTGCTTCTTCATTAACTTGACCCCGTGCCAGTTTACAACTTTCCCACACATCATGAAACGCCAATCGTGGTGGGGCCACTCTTGTAATGGCCCGTGAATGACTTTAACGCACAGGCGAGTAACTGCCAATTCACTCTTCCCACCATGCCCTTATCCTTAGCCACGTATGCTGCATGCACCAATTGTGGTAGGTAACGGAGGCGCGTGGTGCGGGAGAGCATCACGGTAGGGGCCCGATCTTCTCGGATTGGTGGAGGAGGGCAGTGGTTACTTGTCATGGGATTGGCTCCCTTCCCCGGCATGCCTATAAAAGGAGGGGCGGGGAGGAGCGGAGGCATTCATCCTCACATCCCTTCTCCTCCATCCTCTGCTTTCTGCTGGTCATCTCGAAGGGGAGAGCCCGGGGCTAGGCCCCGGGCCATACCTTGAATTCGGCAATGTCAAATGCTCATGCTGATGCTCGGGGAGTGGGTCTGGTCCAGGCCCAGAGGAGGCGCGGCGGACAAGCCATACGTGGTGTGGGAGATACCAAGCTTTCCCATTGTGGTGAAATACTTGTCTCCTCTGCCTTGGTCGGCCGTCCGTTGGGGAGCGTGGCATCTTGCCATGATGCGATGCCGCTTGTTGTCCTAGCGACCATGTTCTTGGAGCCTTCGACGCCCGTCCGGGATGCGGGGCTAGGGGTTGTTGGTAATCCTAGCAATGCTCCTTCCAGCGGAACCGAGGCCGATGCTGAATAGAGGGGCGCCTTCTAGCCTGCCAAGGTGGGGAGCGGTGCGCCCCGAGCCCCCTGGCCGGCTTGGCCCTTGGTTGCTTCTCCGGGGAAGGTGCCAGACCGAGAGGTCAGCGCTTCCCTGGAGTCGTGTTGATGTAGATGAAGCCAGGGAAGACGGAGAAGGTGGGAGGCAGGCCACCAGGTCGGAGTACGATAGCACCAACGCGTTTGTCTCGTACCGGCAACCTGCCGCCTAGTCTTTCCGTCCTTCCCCTCCCTTCCCCGGCACCGTCATGACCGGCCTCCTGGTCGCCGGGGAGGGGGTTGCTCTCTTGGTGCCTTTGCCTCCTCCAATAGTCTTCCAGCTGTGCTCCGACAGCCTTCCCAGCGAGTGCTTGTGCTGGGGCTTCTGACTGGCCTTGGAGGTGGTGACCAGGGCACCGCTGAGCCGCTCCTTCAGCCCCTTCCTTAGCAGCCTTGCCACTCCCGATCTTGTCAGGCTGTGCCCGGTAGACCCTGACAAGATTGGGGTGGCGTCTGCTTAGGTACCCCTTTTGCCCCTTCTCTTCCCACCGCAATACTGGGATAAGAGGGATAGGGAGAGGAGTTTACGGGGCACTTATCTTTTTTCAATCTTAAATCTGTGGGCACTTGCCAAATTTTAGTTCAAATAATGTAATCTCTTGAATCCAAGTTCGTGTTCTGTAAGGTCTGTACTTGTTTGATCAGCATATTAATGAAAAAGATAAACCTTGTCGGGGACTCGTGCATGTATACGTCCATGCAGAGGTGGGGTGCCTCCATACTTTTAACTAAACAAGTTTCTGCCGATAGGATATCCTGCCGGTACCCTCTATTTTGTTGTCGTCGAGTTAGGCCTATCGGGCACAAATCATGAAGAGGGACCAGACCCCCGCCAATATTTTTTCACCAAAGGCCACTACAACCATCCTGACCAGAGAAACGTTTGACTCAAGGGATGGGAGCACCTAAGTTTCAAAAAGCGGCGAGGTTTCCTTATGCACAAGTCTCTACTTACAGAACACGTATGGATAATAGAAAGAACTTATCTGTTTGGCCTGCCGAAGATCGCAGTATAAGCTCACCTTTCCATTTCCTTTTGGATAGCAAGTCTTCGGTAGGAGCCTGCAATTTATGCAGATGAAAATGATGACAGCTGGGATCTAATCTACGTGAACATGCGATGCTCATGAAATGCTAATGCATGCATGCAACTTGTCAGGGCCCCCTCAGTGCTTAGTTTATTTCTCTGTTGCTCAGGGTCAGTGTGACGACTCGATACCGACTCTCCAGATGCCTTTTATGTTTTGCGTGTCAGCTGTATTAGTTAATTGTTTGTTGCATTCATCATGTCATCATCTGTATTGCATCGGCACTCCATTGTCGATATTATTTTAAAAACTTGCATCCGCTCATAGTTGCCGCTTCTACCTTGTTTTGGTTGACCTCCTCTCAGGTCAACCGGACCGCTCTCTTCTATCTCTTCTCTGAGCCCGTCAAACCCCCTTATCTTCATGGCCTTTTATCATACCACCTCGCGTGCGTGTCTGAAACTTCTCCCGAACCTGACCCGCTCAGTGATCACCGTTGGGTCCAGATCATCCCCAAACATCCCTAAAGTATCTTTAGTTTTTCATTTGGACTCCCTAGCCTATATTTTCTTCGTCCGTCTGATTTAAATCAAAGGGCTTCCATTAGTCTACATTTAGATCCACCTGCTATATAAACCAACCTACCCTAATCGTAGTCTACACAGTCCCATCCGCGTCGCCGCCGCTATCTTTCTTCCTCTCAGGATCCATCCCCACCAATCGCAACCTCCAACCAGATCCATGGTTTTCCACGCAGCTGCCCGAGCATCTCGATCCCGAGTGGATCGAGCGCTTCACCTCCAAGTCCAGCCTCCCCTGCTCATGCCCCGAGCCTCTCGTCGTCCAGGAGCATGAGCTCCCTCGCCTCACTGCCACGCCAACCGGAGAAGCAGCTCAGCCGACCATCCCCATCGTTGCCGAACCTCGCCACCTCGCGGTAGCCCCAAGACCTCGCATCAAGCCCCTCTGTTGTGTCGCCCGCCTACGACCTCCTCTGCTTCGAGCTCGACCTCGCCCTGCCTCGACCTCCACAGCCACTTTGCTGGGCCTCCACATCTTCTCCCGTGCTCCCTCCGATGAGATCCACGCCGCTGACCCTTCCCTTTCTTTCTCTGTCTCCCTCTCATCACACATGCCCCTCCCTCTCTCTCTTTCAAATGCAGCCATGGCCACCCGTCCATGGAGCTCCACTTCCGAGAGAGAGGAAGCTGCAGCCCTGGCCTGAGCAGGCCAGCGTCTCCACCAGCGACCACGCCACCCGGACCTTGCGGCCTCAGCCCCTCGCCGCCTCGCACCGGCCTCGCGTTGCCCTACCCGCAGCCAAGCTACCACCGCTGGTGATGCCTCTGCTTTCCGCCTCTGCATCGAGCAGTACTGGAGCCGGTCGCGCCCGTTGACCGCATCGCCCTGCCTCTGCATCTCGTCGTGAGGAGGAGGATGAGCGCTAACCTCGCCGACTTGATCTCCTCCCTCCTTCACCCGCGCGTCGCCAAGGCCCAGTGCAGGTCGCCTCCGTCATCCTCTGTTCGGGAACGAACTCAGCCCATGCGTCCTCTGCATCGCAGCTGCGCCAAGGCCTCTGCTTCTTCTGTGTTGACTGTGTCTTCCCCCATGTGCCCGCTCGATCCTGCCAGCACCCTAACAGCCAGCCTCCTCCACCAACGGTCTGAATCCCATGGGTGAGCTACCCCTATTCCTATTCGGCCTGACGCATTTTTTCCCCTCTGGACGATTTTAGCTACTTATCCAGAGAGTGCAGTTTTACAGAAAAAACCCTAGTGTTCATGCATCTAATAACTAATTAACCGTGCATCATATGTAAATAATTAATATATGTAAAATGCTTAGAATTTCATCTAGTTTCATATATGCAACTTTCATCCATGTAAAAATGTTTAAACTTACTGTTTGCATTCTTTTGCATTAAAGTCATGTTAAAATGGTTTATTCGACAACTAATTAACTGTAGCTCCGAATTACATAAACTTTATATGTAAATGGGGTAGAAAAATGCATAGATTAACATGGTGTCTTTAGTTTGCATGTTTAACAATTCTAAAATATGATTTAGGGAAGAACAGTACCAAATTCAAAATATGCATATGTGGTTTCCCCGGAATTGTTGTTCGTTGTTCCGGCCTCATTCAAACTTGCCTAGATAGGTAGTTTTATTATGCTCACCCTCTTGCCATGTTTGTTGGGTATATAAATGGGAGTGAACTAAATGATTGAATGTGGTGTTTCATCAATATGCAACTCATTGCATATTGAGCTCCACTTCATTTATAGTATTGTTTGTTTCACTTTGTCATGCCATGCCTCGTTAAACCTGACATGCATCATACTTGATTATGCATCATGCCATGTTTATGTGATGCGTGTTTACCATGTTGTTTGCTTCTTTCCGGTTGTGCTTCTTCTCCATAGTTCCAGTTTTGTTGCGATTGTGAGGATCCGTTCGACTACGCCCGTTCGTCTTCTTCACAGATTTGGTCTTCTTCCTAGCAGGATTCCAGGCAAGATGCTCGTTACCCTGGATACCACTACTATCTTTGTTTTGCTAGTTGTCTCGATGCTATCGCTATGTCGTGCTACGCACCACTTTTTTTATCAAGCCTCCCAAATTGTCATGATAGGCCTCTAACATTTCCACCATCCCAGCAAACCATTGTTTGGCTATGTTACCGCTTTGCTCAACCCCTCTTATAGCATTGCTAGTTGCAGGTTGTTCCATGTTGGGACATGGATATCATGGGATATCACAGTATCTCTTATTTAATTAATGCACATATATACTTGGTAAAGGATGGAAGGCTCGACCTTTGGCCTGGTGATTTGCTCCACTCTTGCTACCCTAGTTTCTGTCATACCGGTGTTATCTTCCTTGATTTTGCGTTCCTAACACGGTTGGGGTTTATGGGCCCCCTCAATAGTTCGCTTTGAATAAAACACTTCCAGCAAGGCCCAGCATTGGTTTTACCATTTTCCCAATAACAACTAAAATTTGCATAGGGACTTCCCGGGCCCCGAGGATAATTAATCAACAACCCGGGCCAGTGCTCCTCATGAGTGTTTGCCCACCTACCTAGCAGTTGGTAGTGCCGCCTCGGGGTAACTCGATGGTATTTTGGCTATTGTACCTTGTCCTAAGAATGACATGCGAGCGGCTCTTATATGGGTGTCGACACACCGAGTGGTCTTGCTGGACTTGTTTTACCATTGTTAAAATGTCTTGTGAGTCAGGATTCCGAGCTTGATTGGGCTGTTTCGGGAGGAGCATTTTCCTCCATTGATCATGAGAGCTTGTCGTGGGCTAAGTTGGGACACCCCTGCAGGGTTTAATTTTTCAAAGTCGTGCCTGCGGTTATGTGGCAGATGGGAGTTTTTAATATTCGGTTGTAGAGAACTTGACACCAGATCTGAATTAAAATACACCAACTGCGTGTATAACCATGATCGTCTATTTTTGACGAAGTTTGGGAAGAGAACACGGTTGGGTTATGTTTGAACATAAGTAGTTCAGGATCACTTCTTGATCATTACTAGTTTGCGACCGTTTGCGTAGTTTCTCATCTTACTCTTGTACTCGTATGTTAGCCACCATACAATGCTTAGTCGCTTGTTGCAACCTCACCACTCATCCATTCCATACCCATTAAGTTTTTCTAGTCTTGATACTCATGGTAATCGGATTGCTGAGTCCTCGTGGCTCATAGATTACTACAATAACAGTTGCAGGTATAGGTAATGCGATGATCGATCTGACGTGAGAGCGATGCTTGATTGTTTTTGGAGTTCTCTGCTTCTTCTTCTTTGATCAAGGGATAGGTTCCGGGTTGGGAGCCTGGGATTAGCAGGGTGGATCTCGTTCTCCTTTTTTGTTTGATTTCATCCGTAGTCGGATCCTCTCTTCTGTATGATGATTGCTATGTATTGATGAACTATTGTACTCATGTTGTAGCTCGTGGCGAGTGTAAGCCTCTATCTTGTGTTCTCATCTATTCATTTCATGGTATGTTGTAATGATATCCACCTTGCTATGCGCTCAAAATGTGATTGTTCCCCGATCATGAATTCATCATGTGATTAGGATAGAATCGCATCTTGGGCGCTACAAGTTGGTATCAGAGCCTTACCGACCTTAGGAGCCCCTTGATTGATCGTACCACTGCCGTTGTTGAGTCTAGAAAAAAAACAATTTGAGTTTAGTTATATATCGAAGAGTAGGATTTCTTTTTACTCCTCACCCCCTTCGTTGCTCTAGTGAGGACTCTTAACGTAGATGTTTTAACTTTACTCTCCTCTTTTTCACTCAATTTTTTTAGGATCACGCGGGTATCTTGGAATCGGTTCGATATCATTGTGACAGGAATTCTGTCTTGGTGCCTCATGACATTTAGGGGTTATGGTAGTGTCCCGGGGAGTTGAGCTCCAAGGTGTTTTCATCACAGTGCTTATCGTTTCAATTCTGGAATACCAGAGGTCGCCGACATCGAAAACACTTCTATACTCTTTGTGGTGAGAGTAGTTTGGTGCCACCCAGTACTCGGAGCGCGATCAGATGTATTGCCACAGCTAGTATATCAGATATTTTCAAAGGTCTGAGGTACATGATTTCCGAGGTTTTCTTGGTTATGTGTTGACGAATGGATACAGTTGGATTGTATTATTTGTTAATTGTGTGAGATATTTGTGCCTCCCTATATCCCCAACACCAGATTGCATAACTAGAAAGTTTCAGGAGTTAATAGGTGGGAATTCAATTAGTTACCCAGGATTTCTTTTTGACAGATGTATGATTTGAGATTGGGGTCCAACGTCTAGTGGTTCGTTTTTCACGATCGATTTACAGTGGTCGCGAGGCATCTTAAAGAATCCTTGGCTATGCTGATTCGGGGACGTCTCGTTTGTCATTTATGATGTCCGCTGTACGTCGTGCCCGTGGGGCCTCATCACGAACACTTTGGGTGAAATCTCTATCATATGTTTGTTTCTGGCTTATTTCCCAAGCCAAGGTAATCCTTTGTTTTGTTTTGAGTTATGGTATTCGAGTTGCTTCAAAGTCAAGCAAGAGCTTCAAGTTCATCATTCTTCGTTCTTTTTCTTCTCCCGGTGGATTCAATTCAAGCTTTCGGTGTTGACCGTATTCCTTTCCTTGTTTAAAATGCTTTCTCATGCCGGTGCACCTCTTAATCATTTACTTCTCGCTATTCATTTGCTCTGGAGTGTTGAAGATATCTTAGAAGGTTCACATTTCCATTCTCAATCTGTTCAAGCTATTCCGAGGGTGTTATCTCATTCAACCCGTTTAATTCAACCGGTGCAATCTTTCCTTAAATTTGTTTCAACGGTGTTTGTTTGAGTGGGCCCTAACCAACAAGACTTTTCCCAGCATCTTACCTGACTCTTCTAATTTTCCTGGAGTTATTCTCAACTCCTTTCAAGGTGTGATGTAAGAATGAATTTTCATCAGTTAGATGCCTTCTCGAGGACCGCTTTCAAATTATTTTCATCCTTCGCTCAACCTTTCTTTACTTATTATTCCGGAGTGCCTCAACAAGTCATGGTGGTGCTTCTCGTCGTCATTCTAGGATTTTGAAGACCGAAGAAGAGTTCGTCTTAAATCCTTACCTGTTCTTCCGAAGATTCATGGTTCTAGCTTCATGCCATCCTCATAATTACTCCGATCATCAAGGATTCTTTTCATACCCATCCGGAGCATTTTAGGAGTTGTTTCATTTCTTGATCATCCAAAGGCTATCATTTCAGAAGATTTACTCATTCTCATCTTTCAACTTCATTCCCGCAATTCTTCTCAATTCATGCCTCTTCGTCCATCTCCATATTGTTTCGGTGCTTTGTTCAATATTCTCTAGTCAGCTTGTGGTCTCTTCGTGCTCTTGTATCTAAATTCCCTCAAGTTTCTTCGTTCGTTCTCTAATTCTTCCCGGTGTTTTGTTCTCTTTTCTTCATTCGTTTCAGATGCTTATGGTGGTTGGTTGAAGAGTTCTCTTCCTTGGTTATCATATCAATTCATTCGTCCTTCCCAAATCATACCGGTGGTTAGTTGAAGATTTTCCCAAGTCTGCGCTATATCTCCCCTTAACCCCTTTCAACGAGAATAAGTAGTATGGCAAATCCGTTGCTTGTCATAAATTTAAATTGATGAAGGATAGGCATGACATAATTCTTATTCTTGTTTCTTCGAGATGATTTAATTCTTTCTACCGGATTTCGTTCGTGATATCAATTTCAAATCGTTACAAGGCTTCTACCGGAATTCTTTTCAACTTTCCTTTCGTTTGATCATTCTTTTATTACTGGAGTTCTCATGAAGGCTCAACATGGTGGTTCGTCAAGGATTCCTTTCATTCTACAATTGTTCTTCAAGATTTCTCTCGAAGTTATGATCCGCCAAGCTATACTCTACAATAAACATGGTGCTGAACACATGTTTTGTTTTGAGGAGTTCACGCATTCTTCATCTTGCATCTGAAGTGCACTTCCTTCTATCTCATCTTTTGAGGTGGTGTTATGTCATTCTTGATAATTTTCCCTTCGTGTTTCATGATTCACAAGTTTTCAAGAGTGACATATTTTAAACCATCATTTTCAATTCGTTCATGAGATCTTTGCAACCCAACAATTTCTTTGTTGGTGTCATCTTGGTATAGATTTCACTTAAAGCCTTCCCTAAGGAATGTTGCTAATTGTGGTGTCTATTGATAATCCAAGTTTCCTCCTATTCTCACGATGAAAGAATGTTTTCATCTCTTTGGTGCTCTCAATAAAATCAATGGTTTCCATTAGTGACCATTTGTCACCTCATAATGTTCAGATGTTTCCATAAGCCCACTACAAGCTTATTCTTTGCGTTGTTGGTTTTCCAACAACTCTGTTCTAACCTTCTTTGAAGGATTCTTTCCAAATAAATTATGGTAGAAGTTTTCATTTCCTTTTCCGTTCTCTTATTACGACGATCTAACTTCTATTCGTTCGTTCTGAAGGCATTGTGATGTTTTTCTCTCCATCCCATCATGTCGTTTTGCCAAGATCATGTTCTTTTCTTTTCTTTGCTTATCCATTTAACGAGAGTGTTGTGTTCTCATTTAAGTTCCTTTCATCTTATCAAGTCTTGCCTCTCTTTTCAATCAGAGTGTTACCCAAATTCTATCCTTCCCATTCGTTGTCTACCTCGTTTAAACCTGAGTGGTTCTCAAATTCTTTCTTGTCCCTTCTGTTCTTTTCATGCCCTTGCAAACTTTAAGGTTCTTTGGTTTCACTCGTTTGTCAAAGAAGCAACTTTGTTTTACCTCTTCCTCTTCCGATTCTCTCCGGTGTCATCCTTAGATCTCGGGACAAGATCTCTTGTAAGTGGGGGAGTGTTGTGACGACTCGAGATCGACGCTCTAGATGCCTTTCATGTTTTGTGTGTCAGCTATGTTAATTAATTATTTGTCGCATTCATCATGTCATCATCTGCATTGCATCGGCACTCCGTTCCATCATTGTTTTCAAAACTTGCATCCACTCATAGTTGCCGCTTCTTCCTTGTCTTGGTTGACCTCCTCTAGGTCAATTGGACTGCTCTCTTCTCTCTCTTCTCTGAGCCCATCAAACCCCTCCTTATCTCCATGGCTTTCTCTTGGACCACCTCGCGTGCGCATCCAAAACTTCTCTCGAACCCTACCCACTCAGTGATCACCGTTGGGTCCGGATCATCCCCAAACATCCCTAAAGTATCTTCAGTTTTTCATTTGGACTCCCTAGACTATATTTTCTTCGTCCGTCTGATTTAGATCAAAGGGATTCCATTAGTCTAGATTTAGATCCACCTGCAATATAAACCAACCTACCCTAACCCTAGTCTACCCAGTTCCATCCACGCTGCCGTCGCTCTCGTTCTTCCCCTCGGGATCCATCCCCACCAACGGCAGCCTCCGACCAGATCCCTGGTTTTCCATGCAGCCGCCCGAGCATCTCGATCCCGTGTGGATCGAGCGCTTCAACTCTAAGCCCAACCTCCCCGGCTCATGCCCCGAGCCTCCCGTCATCCAAGAGCACGAGCTCCCTCGCCTCGCAGCCACGCCAACCGGAGCAACAACTCAGCCGGTCATCCCCGTCATTGCTGAACCTCGCCACCTCGCCGGAGCCCCATGACCCCACGTCAAGCCTCTCTACTGCATCACCCGCTTGCGACCTCCTCTGCTTCAAGCTCGACCTCGCCCCTGCCTCGACCTCCATAGCCACTTTGTCGGGCCTCCACCTCTCCTCTCGTGTGCCCTCCGGTGAGATCCATGAAGCTGATCCTTCCCTTTCTTTCTCTATCTCTCTCTCCTCACACATGTCCCTCCTCTCTCTCTTTCAAATGCGGCCATGGCCGCCCGTCCATGGAGCTCCCCTTTCTAGAGAGTGGAAGGCGCAGCCCAGGCCTGAGCGGGCCAGTGCCTCCACCATCGCCAGCGACCACGCCACCCGGACCCCGCTGCCTCAGCCCCTTGTTGTCTCGCGATGGCCTTGCGTTGCCCTGCCCGCCGCCAAGCCGCCGTTGGTGATGCCTCTGCTTCCGGCCTCTGCATCGAGCAGTGCTCAAATCGATCACGCCCATTGACAGCATTGCCCTTCCTCTGCATCACGTCGTGAAGAGGAGGATGAGCGCTGACCTCGCCGGCTCGATCTCCTGCCTCCTTCACCTGCGCGTCGCCATGGCCCAGTGCAGGCCGCCTTCGCTCCTCCTCACCTCATCCGCGTCGCCGGGATCACGTCAAGTCTGCCACCGTCATCCTCTGTTTTGGAACGAGCTCGACCCTTACATACTCTGCATCGCAGCCGCGCTAAGGCCTCTGCTTCTTCTGCATTGACTGTGCCTTCCCCCACGCGCCTGCTCGATCCAGCCAGCGCCCCGACAGCCAGCCTCCTCAACCAACAGGCTGAAGCCCATGGGTGAGCTGCCCCCTGTTCTTGTTGGGCCCGTGTTCATATTCGGCCAGATGCATTTTTTCCTCTGGACGATTTTAGCTATTTATCTAGAGAGTGCGGTTTTACAGAAAAACCCCTAGTGTTCATGCATCTAATAACTAATTAACCGTGCATCATATGTAAATAGTTTATATATGTAAAATGCTTAGAATTTCATTTAGTTTCATAATATGCAACTTTCTTCCATGTTAAAAATGTTTAAACTTGTTGTTTGCATTCTTTTGCATTAATGTCATGTTAAAATGATATATGTCACAACTAATTAACCATAGCTCCGAATTAAATAAACTTTATATGTAAATGGGGTAGAAAAATGTATAGATTAACATGGTGGCTTTAGTTTGCATGTTTAACTACTCTAAAATATGATTTAGGGCAGAACAATACCAAATTCAAAATATGCATATGAGGTTTTCCTCGAATTGTTGTTCGTTGTTTCGGCGTCATTTAAACTTGTCTAGATAGGTAGTTTTGTTATGCTCACTCTCTTGCCATGTTTAAAAACATTTAATTATTGTTGGGTACATAAACGGGAGTGAACTAAATGATTGAATGTGGTGTTTCGTCAATATGAAACTCACTGCATATTGAGCTCCACTTAATTTGTAGTATTGTTTGTTTCACTTTTCCATGCCATGCCTCATTAAACCGGACATGCATCATACTTGATTGGGCATCATGCCATGTTTATCTGATGTGTGTTTACCATGTTGTTTACTTCTTTCGGTTGTGCTTCTTCTCCATAGTTTTGGTTTAGTTGCTTTTGTGAGGATCCGTTCGACTACGCCCATTCATGTTCTTCACAGATTTGGTCTTCTTCCTAGCGGGATTCCAGGAAAGATGACCGTTACCCTGGATACCACTACTATCTTTGCTTTGCTAGTTGTCTCGATGCCATCGCTATGTCTTGCTACCCACCACTTGTTTATCAAGCCTCCCAAATTGCCATGATAGGTCTCTAACATTTCCACCATCCAAGCAAACCATTGTTTGGCTATGTTACAACTTTGCTCAGCCCCTCTTATAGCATTGCTAGATGCAGGTGCAATTTCAGGTTGTTCCATTTTGGGACATGGATATCATGGGATATCACAATATCTCTTATTTAATTAATGCACATATATACTTGGTAAGGGGTCGAATGCTCGGCCTTTTGCCAGCTGATTTGTTCCACTCTTGCCGCCCTAGTTTCCGTCATACTGGTGTTATGTTCCTTGATTTTGCGTTCCTAACACGGTCGGGGTTTATGGGCCCCCTCGATAGTTCGCTTTGAACAAAACACTTCCAGCAAGGCCCAACATTGGTTTTACCATTTTCCTAATAACAACTAAAACATGCATAGGGACTTCCCGGGCCCCGAGGATAATTGATCAACAACCCGGGCCAGTGCTCCTCATGAGTGTTGGTCCACCTACCTAGCAGTCAGTGGTGCCGCCTCGGGGCAACTCGATGGTATTTTTGCTATCGTCCACTTTGCATAGATGGTGTTGTCCTGAGAACGAGATACGCGCGGCTCTTGTCGGGGTGTCGACACACCAGGTGGTCTTGCTGGACTTGTTTTACCATTATCGAAATGTCTTGTGAACCGGGATTCCAAGCTTGATTGGGCGGTTCCGGGAGGAGGATTTTCCTCCGTTGATCGTGAGATCTTGTCGTGGGATAAGTTGGGACACTCCTACAGGTTTTATTCTTTCAAAAGTCGTGCCTATGATTACGTGGCAGATGGGAGTTTTTAATATCTAGTTGTAGAGAACTTGACACCAGATCTGAATTAAAAAACACCAACCGATGTGTAACCGTGATCGTCTCTTTTTGACGAAGTTCGAGAAGAGAACACGGTTGGGTTATGCTTGAACATAAGTAGTTCAGGATCACTCCTTGATCATTACTAGTTTGCGACCGTTTGCGTAGTTTCTCATCTTACTCTTGTACTCGTAAGTTAGCCACAATACAATGCTTAGTCGCTTGCTGCAACCTCACTACTTATAAATTCCATACCCATTAAGATTAGCTAGTCTTGATACCCATGGTAATGTGATTGCTGAGTCCTCGTCGCTCACAGGTTACTATAACAACAGTTGCAGGTACAGGTAATGCGATGATCTGGCATAAGAGCGATGCTTGATTGTTTTTGGATTTCTCTGCTTCTTCTTCTTCTTCTTCGATCAAGGGATAGGTTGATGAGGACATGACTACCTTGGATACGACCAAAAATATTGCATACATGCATATTTGTCAGGTGCTTTCTAGTGCAAACTATTTAATAATCTATTTATGTTATCCAAAACAAAAATACTTCACACACTTTTGTGTTTTGTCTAATTGCAGGTGTATGGGACAATGGTACAATCCACATATGAAGATAAGGGAAAAGGAGAAGTTTAGGTTCTGTTGAAAAAGTCCTCTCACGTCACTTTTGGAACAAAGAGAAGATAGAGTCCAAGTCTCTCATGTTCTGGATTCAGATTCGGACTGCACGGACATACCTGACTCAAAACGTCAACAACTTTTTCATACGGACTCGGAATTGGGTGATTTTTTTGTTGGAAAGTAGATTCCGTGCTCTTTCCAACACAATTGAAATCACCTTCAAATTCGTCCGGAGCATTGAGATATTGACCAAACAATCTGACGCTGCAGCAGAATCCGAGTCAAACAACAAGTCCAAAGGTGTTGCACCACCTCCACTTGGGCCCATGAGGCTTGTACGACCTAGGGTTAGTTTTAGGCTTCCTTGGGACGTCCTTCCACCTCCTTGGCCGCCACCCATTGCTCCTATATAAGTAGATCCATCTAGTAGCTTTTTCCTGGGGATTTGTTTAGTTAAAATTTAGCCTTTGCAACTTCGTGTACTTCCTTTGTGTCCAACAACCAGACCAAGACCGCTTACAGATCCCCACCATTGTCAATACTTCATAGATATCTGCAATGTTCAGATTGCTTTATCATATTCTTGCTCGTTCTTCGATTGCTTGCAGGAATAGACCTTCGTGGTCAGGCTGACCGTGCTTCCGGCATCGTCAGTAACCTCAGGAGACTGGTTTAGCGATTGCTAAGGCGCAACGTCTTGCATGTTTGTAGTCAGATTGTCAAAGTCGACTCCACCAAATCGATGGTTATCATCTCATCGAAAAATCGGGACCCTCGCCTCTAATTCGAGTTCTGTTCTATCAAGTGGTATAAGTTTTCAGGTTGCTTGGTGAGAATTTCTAGTTTTTCCTAGATTAGATTTATTTTCCTACCTATTGTCCAAGAAAAAGTTAGATCTATTCATCCTTTGTCCAAGCCAGTCCGAGCCTTTGCAATTTTCTTTTGATTGCTTACATAGTTGAATTATCGGTTGCATCGTCGTGTTGAGTTGCTGGTCTTAGTGTCTAGTTCGTTTAGAGTTTCGAGTTCTGTTCACATTAGTCATGCCGCCGATGCATCGTTATCCCTTCCGTTTTCCACCACCCATCCATCAATTTCCTCCACATGCTACCCACCGTTCATTTTCATAATCATAGTTGAGATCATTCCCATCTTCGCTTGATCCAATCTACATCTTATCTAGTTTGTTTTGGGAAGAGGGAGACGGAGAAAAAAAGACAGAGAAAAAAACAAGATAAAAAAAAGTAAAAAAAGTCAGAAAAAAAGAGGAAGAAAAAGAAAAAAAGTGTGAGGAAAAAAGAGAGAAGAAAAAAACCGAAATTCGGATCTATCTAGACTCAATCTCGTAGTTGAATTCGGATTGGAATCTGTTTTGTGCACTGTTCAGTAAAACATTCATAACTTCCTCATACAAAGTTCATTTTGGCTCCGCAAGTACTCAAATGAAAGCTAGCGACGAGCCTCATCTAAATAGTTGCAGAAGCTAGTTAAATATTTGGCATGTAACATCCCAAATTTTCAATTTGGAATGTTATACATTAGATCATCAATGCATATCATATTTCTTTTCCATTTTGGTTGATCCTAGAAATTCTACGCAACTCAATGACCCACGGAGAGAGTTGGGGATTTCGATATTTTTATATTTGAGTTCTCTCAAATTTTGAGAATAGGATCATTTGATTTTATTTATTTTATCATCAATTATTTCTAATACAGAAATATGAGAGAGGGAATAAAATGACTTTCCCAAAATAAAGAAATATTGAGGAATTAATAATAAAATCAAATAAGATTTTATTTCGGAGTTTTTCGGTGTTTTATTTGAAATTAGGAAGAAAAAAATGCGTTTTTCAAAATTGCATTTAGGTCCCCAATAAATGTTCACCTTGTGAGGCTTGATTTTAGAAGCCCGTGAAAATTTATTTCGGAAATTTTGGAGTCCGTTTAGTATTTTTTTTTTCTTTTCTTCTGAGTGGAATACATATATATAAAAAAACGCGTCGCGCGCCGACTGGGCCAAGGCCCAGCCGACGGCCCACCCCGCTGCCTGCGTCTCCCTCCAAGAGACTGGAGCCGCGCCGCCGCCCGAGTCCGGCTCGGGGCCGCCGCCGTGCCCCCTCCCCCAAGGCAGCACCCCCTCCCTCTCTTAAATACCGAGCCGCCCCGCCGCCCTCACCTCACCCCGCCCCGCTGCCTGCGCTGCTGCCGCCGCCGCCGCGCGCCGCACGCCGCTGCCGCTGCTGCGCCGCCCCGCCGCCCCGCATAGCCGCCGCCGCCGCCGGAGCCCCGCCCCGCCCACCGGAGTACCTCGCCGGAGGTATAGCCGCCGCAGTTCGCCGTTCGGGTTTTTTTTAAATAAATAATAATGACCGCCTTGGTTTTTTTCGAAACCCTAGTTCGGTTTATTTCTCTGGTTTATTTAATTAGTGAACATTCACCGACTCGTTCGTTTTAACGAACGCGTTCATCGTTTAGTTTCAGATAATGAACGTTCGTTCGTTAATCTGTTCTTCGTTTTTCTTTTCTCGGATTAAATCCGTGATTTTTCTGATCGCGATTCCTGATCCGATTTTCGTTTTAGTTTAACTTTTCGCTCATTTATCAGAATCAGGCGATTCAAGCGCCTAGGGATTCGTCTCGAAACCCTCTATCCGTTTAACCAACCTAAACAAGATTTTGCTACTGTAAAATTTGCCCTAGATCCAGATTGCTAGAACGAAGTTGTTTTCTTTCGCCGTTTGTCTTTCGTTGCTTCGTTCGATTTGATTCTTTTGCCAACCGGAGTTCTTTAGTTGAACCTTCTGGTTAGATCTCTTATTTGAGTTTTACCTGTGCATTAGATGAGAACTTATTGTATGCTCGTTTGTTTGTTTGCGATAGAGTATCCAGAGTGCGCCGCCTGTTACTTCGAATCGCTAGGTTTCCCGGATCATCAGCAAGGCTAATAACACTTTGATCATACCTTCTCTACTACCCAGTTTTATTGCATTAGATCAATCCACACACATTGTATGATTGGGATCTAATTAAATTGTGGGATGGGAAGTAGATGAGGTAATACCTATTACCAGTTTATTTTTTAAACCTTTGGGAGTTACTTCTACGTTTGCTTATCATGCCATGCTATGCTAGTAGACGTGGATTGGGTGAGTGATATCCATTGACAGATGTGAGATTGTTAATTAATGGTTTATCTAAGGTGGCAACTTAAACACACATCTGGGTGGATTGAGGCACATGGGTATTCCAGGACTTGCCTGTTTTCTTTTGGACCGCCACCCAGGCTCAAAGGGATCATAAGACTATTCATACTAGAAACTTCCGTGTGCAGCCACAAGATATTATGGGCTCTAGCATAGTTGACTAAGTTGTGCAAACTCTTACAGTGGTAGACTAGCAGATGTAGGGGATGTAGGTGGTACGGTCTACCCGATTGTAAGGTGCTAGTGCTTCTGAAAGACTATGTCTCGGTCATCCGTCTTCTCAAACACCCTGTAGTGCGAGAAACCAAATGGAGGCGATCGAGTCTTGTGAGGAAAAGTGCGCAAACCTCTACAGAGTGTAACAAACTAATCATGATTAGCCGTGTCCCCGGTTATGGACATCTTGAGTATCTAGTACTTGGATTATCATGTGAATCTCAACATGTTACTCTAAATTAATTTTGCTGGGTTATGTTTAATGATGATGCTTAATTGGGATTGAGAATGCTGTCAACCATTCTCAATGTTTAACAACTACCATGATAGTTAAATAGAATTATTTCTTTGAAGTAGGGAAAATTTGGCTTTACGCAAAAACTGTAACCATAGAGCTTTCCACCAGCCAAATATGCGTATAGTATAGCTGTTTCATTCCATTACTCTCTATGTGTTACCTTGCTAGCATATTCCATGTGCTGACCCGTTTTCGGGCTGCAACGTTAATGTTGCAGACTTTCCAGACGACGATTAAGGAGTTTTTAGGTCGTGGTTCTATGCTCAGTGATGCTGTTGGAGTTGATGGACTCACTTATCTTCCAAGCCATCCGCTGTTATCGTTATTAGATGGCCTTAAGCCATATTTATTGTAATAAGTTCTCTTCTGAGACACTCGATGTAATAAGTGTGTGATTGCTACTCTGCTATAAATCCCCCGAGTACTGTGTGGTGTCAGCATTACTGATCCAGGGATGACACCGGAGCACAGAGATCAGACTATTTGAGGTCTGGTCGCTACAGAGATGGTATCAGAGCACACGCTGACTGTAGGACACGGCCACTAAGCTAAAAGACCTAGATCACTATTCACTCTCTTCTCTTCTGATTCCTCATCTTTTCTACTCTTTAGGATGGCGGATGCAAGGAACAAGTTCACACAGCCGGATGAAGATACACCCTTTGGATGACACTTGAAGGAAGTCACTAGATACCTGAACATAGGAGTACCAAGCTTCACGGGAACCTACAACGCCACTTTACCTGAAGAAGAGCGCTGGATGATTCAAGTTCAACTTCCAGGAAGCACGTTCATGCCAGTCACTGAGCCCATAGAGTTTTCGTTTGATGCACCAACTTGGAGTCTAGGAAAGAGCATGGCAGCTCACATCGCCATGGGACGCATTGGAGAAGTCTACCGCAAGGATCTCAAGGATACTATCTACCAGATTTGTGGGCGCCGAGATGAACACTGGGAGATGATCAGCACCAGGAAGGATAGATCAATCGCAGCTTTCATCCAGGAATTAAACCAGCACATTCGATGCCAGGAGAACCAGATGTGTGCTAACATGATAGATGTGAAGAAGGCTAAGACTAGAATCAAAGAACTGGAGGAAGAACTCAAGGCTACACGTGAAGATTATGAAGAAGAAATTGAAGTATTGGTGGAGAAAAATGACGACCTGATCAAGAAGATTGGGATATTTATGGGAGGCCCGACACCAGTAGCTGAAGACGAAGAACCCAAGGAAATTAACCCAGAAGACTACATCATCATCGACGGCACCGACTCGGAACCAGACAGTAGCGATGATGACTATGTTGAGGAAGCTGGAGCAGATATCATGGAGTCAATGACCGAAGAATATTTCTAGTAGACCACCTCCTTAGTAGTAGTAGTCCACCATGTAAATATAGTAGCCCGAGCACTTTTGCGATAGTTAGATCAATTGTATGCCCTTGTTTGATTGAATAAAGTGAATTGTTTGCTTTTGCCTCATGTGCATATGGGTAGTGTTTTCTCTTTAGACCCCCTCTATTCTTATATCTCATCTTTTCTAAACCCTCAGATGCCTCCGAGACGTGACCCCGGATTTTCCTTCCCACCGGAGCTCACCTAGTTGATCCAGCAGCAGAACACATTGATGCAGTTGCTAGTCCAGAATCAGAATCAGGGGAACAACAACAACAACCCACCACCACCACCACCACCTGTTGACCACTTCGCCCGTTTTCTTTGGCTGAATCCGCCGGTGTTTTCCAGTAGCACCGAGCCGATAGTAGCAGATGATTGGCTCCACAAGACAGCTAGGGAGTTGACCACAGCAGGATGCACAGATGCGGAGAAGGTGAAGTTTGCCGCACATCAGTTAGAAGGACCCGCAGCATCATGGTGGGAGAATTTCACAGCCACTTTCCCAGTAGACACTGTCACATGGGACCAGTTTCAGCAGGCTTTCCATACTGCCCATGTTTCAACAGGAGCTATGGCCATGAAGAAGCGTGAGTTTCGTAACTTGCACCAAGGAGGACGGACAGTTGGCCAGTATGTGGAGGAATTTAGTAAGTTAGCATGTTATGCCCCAGATGACGTTGCTACGGATGCAGCTAAGCAAGAGAAATTTCTGGAAGGACTGAATGATGAGTTGAGCATGCAATTAATAGTAGCCACCTTCAACAACTACCAGGAGTTGGTAGATCGTGCTCTTATGATTGAAGGGAAGCAGCATCAAATTGAGAATCGCAAGAGGAAGTATGGACAAGGAAAGTACAATTCAGGAGCTCAGCAGAAGCCACGTTTTACCCCTAGACCAGGAGGACATTTTCAGCATACCCATGGAGGAGGTAGCTCGCACAATCACAATGGCACCAAGAATGGTAATGGCAATGGAGGAAGCAACAGCCAGAACCGCACCAACCCCTCAACCCCAGCCAAGAAGGACTTGAGCCAAGTCACTTGCTATAAGTGTTCGAAGACCGGACATTATGCCAATGAATGTCCTGAAGGCCAAAATGGCAATGGAAGTTCTGGGACGAAGCCGAACCCTTTCAACAGGGGACAGGTGAACCACGTTAGCGTGGAGGAGGTTGAAGCTCAGCCCGATGTAGTAATAGGTAAGTTTTTGGTTAAGTCATTTACTGCACTAGTTCTTTTTGATACTGGTGCATCGCATTCATACATCTCAAGGGGATTTATGGATAAGTATAACCTACCAACCCAAGCCCTTAGGTCACCCATGTTAGTAACCTCGCCCGGAGCAGAATATGTGGCTAGTCTATGGTGTGATCGGTTACCATTAAGGATTGGTAACTATGTTTTTCCCTCAGACCTAATAGTATTGGAATCTCAAGGATTGGATGTGATATTAGGCATGGATTGGTTATCAAAGTATGAAGGAAATATTGAATGTGCTAGTAAGTCAATTTTGCTTACTACCCCAGAAGGGAGAAGGATCAAGTATGTATCCTGGCATTTGCCAAAGAGGGCCCAGGTAAATTGCCTAACAGGAGTTGTGCAGGAGGAAGTACCAGTGGTAAGGGATTTCCCTGATGTATTCCCAGAAGGGTTTCCAGGCATGCCACCGGATAGAGATATTGAGTTTTTGATTGAGCTATTGCCAGGCACAGGGCCAATATCAAAGAGACCATATAGGATGCCAGCAAAGGATTTGCTGGAAATTAAGAAGCAGATTAAGGAGTTACTGGATAAGGGATATATTCGCCCAAGTTCTTCACCTTGGGGATCGCCAGTACTTCTAGTGGAGAAGAAGGATGGATCGTTAAGGATGGTTGTTGATTATCGAGGATTGAATGAAGTAACGATCCAAGAAAAAGTACCCACTACCAATGATCAACGATCTGTTTGATCGATTGCAAGGAGCTAAGGTATTTTCCAAGATCGATCTGCGATCAGGATACCACCAGTTGAAGATTTGAGAATAGGATATTCCGAAGACAGCTTTTACTACCAGATATGGGCTGTATGAGTATACCGTTATGTCATTTGGTCTGACTAACACACCTGCCTATTTTATGAACATGATGAACAAAGTTTTTATGGAATTCTTGGATAAGTTCATCGTAGTGTTCATTGATGATATCCTGGTTTAATTCGAAGAATGAAGAGGAACACAAGGAGCATTTGCGTTTGGTACTTGGAAAACTCAAAGAACATCAATTATATGCCAAGTTCAGCAAATGTGAGTTTTGGTTGAAGGAAGTAGGGTTCCTCGGACATGTTATATCTGGAGAAGGTATAGCAGTAGATCCCGCTAAAGTTGAAACCGTGACCATGTGGGAAGCCCCAACAACAGTTGGAGAGATCCGGAGTTTTCTTGGACTCACAGGATACTACCGGAGATTTATTGAGAATTTCTCAAAGATTGCGAAGCCTGTGACTGAGTTGTTGAAGAAGGATACCAAGTTCATATGGACAGAGGAGTGTGAGGCTAGTTTCCAGGAGTTGAAGAAAAGTTTGGTTACCTCACCAGTGTTGATTTTGCCAGACCAGACCAAAGATTATGAGGTGTACTGCGATGCTTCACGTCGAGGACTTGGAGCAGTGCTTATGCAGGAAGGGAGAGTTGTTTCATATGCCTCAAGACAACTGAAGCCTCATGAGTTGAATTATGCCACGCATGATTTGGAGTTAGCAGCCGTAGTGCATGCGTTGAAAACATGGAGACATTTTCTCATTGGTAATCATTGTGAGGTGTACACGGATCATAAGAGTTTGAAGTACATTTTCACCCAGAAGGAGTTGAATCTCAGAAAAAGGAGATGGTTGGAGCTTATCAAGGATTATGATATGAAATTGCATTATCGCCCCGGAAAGGCTAATGTAGTAGCTGACGCATTAAGCCGCAAGAGCCATGTCAATACATTAATGACGGGAGAAATACCCAAGGAGTTAGCAGAAAATCTTCGTGAACTATGTTTGGAAATAGTTCCGAGAGGCTATGTAGCAGCATTGGAGATTCAGTCAACTTTGATGGATAGAATCAGAGAAGCTCAGAAAGCTGACAAAGAGATTGCCGCTATAAAGGAGAAACTGAGCAAAGGAAAAGCTAAAGGATTTCATGAGGATGAACACGACACCCTATGGTTTGAAGACCGTGTTTACATGCCCAATGACCCGGAGATTAAGAAGTTGATACTGCAAGAGGCACGCGACTCACCATATTCGATTCACCCAGGAAACACCAAGATGTATTTGGATTTGAAGGATATTTTCTGGTGGACCGGAATGAAGAAGGATATTGCGGAGTATGTAGCAGTTTGTGATGTATGCTAGTGAGCAAAGGCAGAGCATCAGAAGCCAGCAGGATTGTTACAACCATTGCCGATACACGAATGTAAGTGGGATAAGCTAGGCATGGATTTTATCACGGGATTGCCCAGGACTCGTTCAGGCTATGACTCAATTTGGGTTGTAGTCGATCGATTGACGAAAGTAGCTCATTTCATCCCAGTAAAGACCACTTACACCAGTGCTAAGTTGGCAAAGATATACATGACTAGGATCGTATGTCTGCATGGAGTTCCAAGGAGTATCGTATCAGATAGAGGAACCCAGTTTACCTCAAAGTTCTGGAAGCAGTTGCACGAAACTTTGGGAACCAGGCTAGAATTCAGTACAGCTTTTCATCCACATACAGATGGACAGACCGAGAGAGTCAATCAAATTTTGGAGGATATGCTGAGAGCTTGTGCGCTAGATTATGGATCTAGTTGGGATGACAATTTGCCATATGCAGAGTTCTCTTACAACAACAGTTACCAAACCAGTTTAAAGATGGCCCCTTTCGAAGCCTTGTACGGAAGGAGGTGCAGGACACCGTTGTCATGGGACGAAGTTGGAGACTGTCAGTTGTTTGGTCCTGACTTGATTAAAGAGTCTGAACAGAAGGTGAAGTTGATTTGCGATAGGCTCAAGGTAGCCCAGTCCAGACAGAAGAGTTATGCGGATTCTAAACGCAAGGACACAGTTTACGAAGTTGGAGATAGATCTTATCTTCGAGTATCACCACTTCGGGGAACAAAGCGTTTTGGAGTTAAAGGGAAGTTAGCACCACGATTTGTAGGACCATATCGAGTACTGGAACGTATGGGGGAAGTAGCCTACAAGTTGGAATTGCTCGAAGGATTGTCAGGAGTTCATGATGTGTTCCACGTTTCTCAGCTGAAGAAGTGTCACACAGAGATGGCTGACATACCGTTGAGAGATACAGTGCCTTTGGAAACTATTCAGTTGGATAACGATTTGACCTACGAGGAGAAGCCAGTTAAGATCCTCGAGTTTGCCAACCGAGTTACTCGCAACAAGGTTATCAAGTTTTGCAAACTTCAGTGGAGCCACCACTCAGAGGATGAAGCCACCTGGGAGCGAGAGGAAGATTTGTTCAAGGACCACCCTCACCTATTTTCTAGCCAACCCGAATCTCGAGGGCGAGATTCATCTTAAGGGGGTAGGTTTGTAACATCCCAAATTTTCAATTTGGAAGATTATACATTAGATCATCAATGCATATCATATTTCTTTTGCATTTTGGTTGATCCTAGAAATTCTACACAACTCAATGACCCACGGAGAGAGTTGGGGATTTCGATATTTTCATATTTGAGTTCTCTCAAATTTTGAGAATAGGATCATTTGATTTTATTTATTTTATCATCAATTATTTCTAATACAGAAATATGAGAGAGGGAATAAAATGACTTTCCCAAAATAAAGAAATATTGAGGATTTATAAATAAAATCAAATAAGATTTTATTTCGGAGTTTTTCGGTGTTTTATTTGAAATTAGGAAAAAAATGCATTTTTCAAAATTGCATTTAGGTCCCAAATAAATGTTCACCTTGTGAGGCTTGATTTTAGAAGCCCGTGAAAATTTATTTCGGAAATTTTGGAGTCCGTTTAGTATTTCTTTTTTTTCTTTTCTTCCGAGCGGAATATATTAAAAAAACGCGCCGCGCGCCGACTGGGCCAAGGCCCAGCTGACCACCTACCCCGCTGCCTGCGTCTCCCTCCAGGAGACCAGAGCCGCGCCGTCGCCCGAGTCCGGCTCGGGGCCGCCGCCGTGCCCCCTCCCCCAAGGCAGCACCCCCCTCCCTCTCTTAAATACCGAGCCACCCCGCCGCCCTCACCTCACCCCGCCCCGCCGCCTGCGCTGCTGCCGCCGCCGCCGCTGCCGCTGCAGCGCCGCCCTGCCGCCCCGCATAGCCGCCACCGCTGCCGGAGCCCCGCCCCGCCCGCCAGAGTACCTCGCGGGTGGTATAGCCGCCGTCGTTCGCCATTCGTTTTTTTTTAAAATAACCGCCTCGGTTTTTTTTCGAAACCCTAGATCAGTTTATTTCTCTGGTTTATTTAATTAGTGAATGTTCACCGATTCGTTCGTTTTAACGAACGCGTTCATCGTTTAGTTTTAGACAACGAACGTTCGTTCGTTAATCTATTCTTCGTTTTTCTTTTCTCGAATTAAATCCGCGATTTTTCTGATCGCGATTCCTGATCCGATTTTCGTTTTAGTTTAACTTTTCGCTCGTTTATCGGAATCATGCGATTCAAGCACTAGGGATTCGTCTCGAAACCCTCTATCCGTTTAACCAACCTAAACAAGATTTTGCTACTGTAAAATTTGCCCTAGATACAGATTTCTAGAACGAAGTTGTTTTCTTTCGCCGTTTGTCTTTCGTTGCTTCCTTCGATTTGATTCTTTTGCCAACCGGAGTTCTTAAGTTGAACCTTCTGGTTAGATCTCTTATTTGAGTTTTACTTGTGCATTAGATGAGAACTTATTGTATGCTCGTTTGTTTGTTTGTGATAGAGTATCCGGAGTGCGCCGCCTGTTACTTCGAATCGCTAGGTTTCCCGGATCATCAGCAAGGCAAGTAACTCTTTGATCATACCTTCTCTACTACCCAGTTTTATTGCATTAGATCAATCCACACACATTGCATGATTAGGATCTAATTAAATTGTGGGATGGGAAGTAGATGAGGTAGTACCTATTACCAGTTCATTTTTAAACCTTTGGAGTTACTTCTACGTTTGCTTATCATGCCATGCTATGCTAGTAGACGTGGATTGGGTGAGTGAAATCCATTGACAGATGTGAGATTGTTAATTAATGGTTTATCTAAGGTGGCAACTTAAACACACATCTGGGTGGATTGAGGCACCTGGGTATTCCAGGACTTGCCTATTTTCTTTTGGACCGCCAATCAGGCTCAAAGGGATCATAAGACTATTCATACTAGAAACTTCCGTGTGCAGCCACAAGCTATTATGGGCTCTAGCATAGTTGACTAAGTTGTGCGAACTCTTACAGTGGTAGACTAGCAGATGTAGGGGATGTAGGTGGTACGGTCTACCCGATCGTAAGGTGCTAGTGCTTCTGAAAGACTATGTCTCGGTCATCCGTCTTCTCAAACACCCTGTAGTGCGAGAAACCAAACGGAGGCGATCGAGTCTTGTGGGGAAAAGTGCGCAAACCTCTGCAGAGTGTAACAAACTAATCATGATTAGCCGTGTCCCCGGTTATGGACATCTTGAGTATCTAGTACTTGGATTATCATGTGAATCTCAACATGTTACTCTAAATTAATTTTGCTGGGTTATGTTTAATGATGATGCTTAATTGGGATTGAGAATGTTGTCAACCATTCTCAATGTTTAACAACTACCATGATAGTTAAATAAAATTATTCCTTTGAGGTAGGGAAAAATTGGCTTTACGCAAAAACTGTAACATAGAGTTTTCCACCAGCCAAATATGCATATAGTATAGCTGTTTCATTCCATTACTCTCTATGTCTTACCTTGCCTGCATATTCCATGTGCTGACCTATTTTCGGGCTGCAACGTTAATGTTGCATACTTTTCAGACGATGATTAAGGAGTTTTTAGGTCATGGTTCTATACTCAGTGATGCCGTTGGAGTTGATGGACTCACTTATCTTCCAAGCCTTCCGCTATTATCGTTATTAGATGGCCTGAAGCCATATTTATTGTAATAAGTTCTCTTCTGAGACACTCGATGTAATAAGTGTGTGATTACTACTCTGCTATAAATCCTCCGAGTACTGTGTGGTGTCAGCATTACTGATCTAGGGATGACACCGGAGCATAGAGATCAGACTGTTTGAGGTCTGGTCGCTACATGGCACCTCAAAATCGGCTTCTAAATAGGTCTTTTTGCCCACCGAAGTTCACGAACACAGCTTATTCTAGTTTTCACGTCAGTTTTAGAATTTTTTGACTCCTCATATCAACTCGGAATTTGGTGATTCCTTTTGCGTTTGAAATCTTGGGTCAGTACCATTCTTGAAAAAAATTATCAAAAAATTGGCACAAACTTTTCTAGAGGAAAGTTGGAGAGAAAGTTGTTGATATATCCTGCTTGGTTGTTGTCTCACATCATTATCTTTACTGCTATTGTGATCTTCACCTATATTGTGCTGTCCAGAGCTACTTCATATCCTTTATTAATGCTAGTCGTGCTATGGCGTGACCTCATTAGTGTTCTAGGCTCGCGTCTCTAGTCCGGTCTAGCCTAGGACCAGCACAATGCCATCGTTGAGCGTTTATTCAACATTGCATCTCTAAATTGATTATTGCTAATCTTTTGCTACCATATATAGCCAACCCAGCTCCACATAGTTCTACACCATGTATATGTACATTCCCCAGGTAATCGCTTTACACAATCTTCGAAGTTATTTGACACCGCCGGTTGCCTGTCACAACCTGCCGCATGGTAAGAACTTGTAAGATATTGATATTTGCTTTACTGTGAGCACTTTACAACCACATCCTAGTAGTTCATAGGAACATTATTCTCGAATTTTGTTTCTTGTTTCTACTAATCATGACAGGTTCCAGAGATAGTAGTTCTTGGGCCACACACACATTTTCACCATCACGAGAGTTGGGACAACACACACATGCACATGGTCAGGTTATCTCTTTACCGTCATTTGTGGGTAGATTTAATCCTGCTATTTATCTAGCTTTGGAGCTTGAAGTAGAACAAGTTTTTACTCACCATGATTTTCCTGAACTTGAGAGAGTACGAGCAGCAACTAGAGCATTTACTGGTTTTGCTTCTGTTTGGTGGAGTGTACATTGTAAGAAAAACATTGATAACCAACCCACAACTTGGAAAGTTTTGAAAGCTGTAGTGAGACAACAATTTTTTCCTCCTTACTATCGTCGGGAATTGCTTCGCAAATGGGAACAATTAAAACAAGGCAGTAACACTGTTCATGCTTACTACCAAGAGTTCAAATCTTATATGCATCATTGTGACATGGAAGAATCTGAGGATGATACAATGAATAGATTTTTTGGTGGTTTGAACCATGATATCCGTGCAAGGTTTCAGTATATTCCTTGTTGCATTACTGGTATGTATGTTCGCGCTTGTACCTTTGAGAGACAGATATAGGAGGATGCATTGGGTGACTACAACAACTACTATTCCAGTTCATGCTCACCACCGCCGGTTGGTTCCTCCACCGTTGCACCTAGTAGAGTAGCCCCACGTTGGATTGTGAGTGCGACATCATCTCAAGAGTATGGTACATGGTCAACGTCCTTACCTACATAAGCTACGTCTCTGCGACAAGGTAACAATAAAGGTATTGATGATATAACTTCACATGAGAATGATGCATGCCTAGTTAACTTGAATGCATCATGTGTTGAGTTACCTATTGATTTGAGCACACCACCTATTTTTTAGAGAATCTTGTTACTGTCATGAATGCGTCATGTGATCAAATAACTGAAATACAAACAATTTTGGGTGCACCTATTGAATTAACTGTTGATGCAAAAGAACCAATGTTTAATCATTTTGATATGACCTCTAATCTTGTTACTGTTATGAACGCAATATTTTCATGCCTTCTACTTCTTGTGATAATTTTTTGGCTTTAGATTTTATGAACTATGAAAGTTACTCATGTATACATGTGTCATATGTGCAAAAATCAAGGGAAGTAAAAATGGATGACATATACATATACAACATGTACACCTTGTCTCTTTTGTTAGCCACATTTCAGATTAAGCAACGCCGAGGACGGCTTTGTTTTCAAGAAGGGGAGGATGATGAGGACATGACTACCTTGGATACGACCAAAAATATTGCATACATGCATATTTGTTAGGTGATTTCTAGTGCAAACTATTCAATAATCTATTTATGTTATCCAGAACAAAAGTACTTCACACACTTATGTGTTTTATCTAATTGTAGGTGTATGGGACATTGGTACAATCCACATATGAAGATAAGGAAAAAAGAGAAGTTTAGGTTCTGTTCAAAAAGTCCTCTCACGTCACTTTTGGGTCACAAGAAGATAGAGCCCAAGTCTCTCACGTTCTGGATTCAGATTCGAACTGCACAGACATACCTGACTCAAAACGTCAACAACTTTTTCATACGGACTCCGAATTGGGTGATTCTTTTCTGTTGGAAAGTAGATTTCATGCTCTTTCCAACCTGATTGGAATCACCTTCAAATTCGTCCGGAGCATTGAGATATTGACCAAACGATCTGACGCTACAGCAGAATCCGAGTCAAACAACAAGTCCAAAGGTGTTGCAACACCTCCACTTGGGCCCATGAGCCTTGTACAACCTAGGGTTAGTTTTAGGCTGCCTTGGGACGTCCTTCCACCTCCTTGGCCGCCACCTCTTGCTCCTATATAAGTAGATCCATCTAGTAACTTTTTTCTGAGGATTTGTTTAGTTAAAAGTTAGCCATTGCAACTTCGTGTACTTCGTTTGTGTCCAACGACCAGACCAGGACCGCTTACGGATCCCCACCATTATCAATACTTCATATATATTCGCAATATTCAGATTGCTTTATCATATTCTTGCTCGTTCTTCGATTCCTTGCAGGAATAGACCTTCGTGGTCAGGCTGACCCTGCTTCCGGCATCGTCAGTAACCTCAGGAGACTGGTTTAGCGATTGCTAAGGCAACGTCTTGCACGTTTGTAGTCAGATCGTCAAAGTCGACTCCACCAAATCGATGGTTATCATCTCATTGAAAGATCGGGACCCTCGCCTCTAATCCAAGTTCTGTTCTATCATAGGTTCTGGGTCAGGGGCCTGGGATTAGCAGGGTGGATGTCGTTCTTATTTTTTTTGTTCGATTTCATCCGTAGTCGAATCCTACTCTTTTGTATGATGATTATTATATATTGATGAATTGTTGTACTCATGGTGTAGCTTGTGGCGAGTGTAAGCCTCTATCTTGTATTCTCATCTATTCAGTACATGGTATGTTGTAATGATATCCACCTTGCTATGCACTCAAAATGTGGTTGTGCAGCCATCATGAATTCATCACGTGATTGGGATAGAATAGCATGTTGGCGCTACAGCCTGTGCCTGGCTTTGTACAAGGGGTTACATGCAACTGAGGCAAGGCCTGTACAAATGGGTGGCTGCCGGGCAGGGCCCGACATCCGCGCCTTACGGGCAGAACTTGCGAAGATGCTCAATATTCCATGAGTTTTGCAATTGAATGCCATCTCTAGTCTATAGACGGACTGCGCCAGGTCTGGTGACTCATATTACCCGGTAAGGGTCTTCCCACTTTGGCGTCATCTGGTTTGCACCTTTGGCGGACTGAACATGCCTAAGGACAAGGGCGCCTTCTCCAAAACACCGGGCATGAACCCTGCGACTGTGATAGCGATGCAGGGCCTGCTGGTAGCATGCAGCGCACGTAGCAGCCCGGAGACGGTTCTCCTCGAGAAGCACATCGTCGTCACGCTGATGCAGAACCTATGCTACTTCATCATAGGCGAGCACTCAAGGTGACCCGTAAATGAGTTTCGTGGGTATAACTGCTTCTGTCCCATAGACTAGGGAGAAGGGAGTCTGCCCGGTAGCTCGATTTGCTGTCGCTCTGAGGGACCAAAGAACCACTAGCAGCTCATCGATCCATCGCCTGCAGCACTTCTGAAGCTTATCAAATGTTCTTGTCTTGAGACCTCACAACACTTCAATGTTAACCCTCTCATCTTGTCTATTGCTTTTGGGATGTGCAACAAAGGCAAATGAGACCGTGCTTCTGAGGGCATGCACATATTGCATGAAGGCTTGGCTTGTGAACTGGGTGCTGTTGTTGGTGATGACCCGGGCATGGACCTTGAAGCGGCACACCAATCCTTTCAAGAACTTGATAGCTGACTGAGAAGTCACCTTTCTCACGGCCTATACTTTCATCCACTTTGTAAACTTGTCGATGGCAACAAACAAGAATTCAAAGCCCTCGGAAGCTCGGGGGAAAGGGTCGAGGATATCGAGCCCCCAGACCGAAAAAGGCCATGACAAAGGGATTGTCTGAAGAGCTTGGGCAGGCAGATGGATGTTCTTGGAATGGAACTGGCAGGCTTCACATTTAGTGACTAGCTCGACCACATCTTGGAGGGCTGTGGGCCAATAGAATCCTTGCTGGAATGCTTTCCCAACTAATGCCCTTGATCCAATGTGGGAGCCGCACATGCCTTTATGTATTTCTGCTAGCAGTTCCTTTCCTTCTTCCTGAAAAATGCACTTCAATTTCACACCATTGGGTGTCCTTCTCTATAGTGTGTCATCGACAAACTGATACATACTGGCCCTCCAGGCTACTCTTTCAGCTTTTTCTTGCTCTCCGGGAAGTTCTCCGGTTTGCAGGAAGTGGACAATGTGCCTTGCCCAAGTGGGAGAATAGGGCTCGGTAACAAGCACTAGCGGCACCTCCTCATTCACGGGGGCATATTCCTCAACCACGGGGACCAGTGGCCCGGTAGGAGGGTGCAGCCCGACAATCGAAGGGGAGTTGTTTCTGGTAGGGTCCCTGCCAGGAGCCCCGAGAGGCTCTATCGGGAGAGGCTTACCGGAGTCCATTTTCCTCCTGTTTTGGCCCATTATTGCTAGGGATGCGGTGGGCTGAGTAAGATGGAGAACAAAAGTTCCTGGTTCCACATGAAGCCTCTACGTAGCACACTTTGACAGATGAATAGCAATGTTGTTTTCTGCATGGGGTACGTGCTTTGTTTGCAATCCGTCAAAGTTCTCCTCTAGTCTTCTCACTTCCACAACGTATGCCTCCATCAATAGACTTTAGTAATCCTTGTTGACTTGTCTCACCACAAGTTGTGAATCTCCTCGAACGATCAGCTTCTTGATTCCCAATTCAGTGGCAATCCCTAGCTCAGCAAGGAGCCCTTCATACTCTGTTGTATTGTTGGTTGCCTCCTCCCAGGGAAAATGCATGTGGACGACGTGCTTCAGGTGCTCTCCAATGGGAGCAACGAGAAGCACGCCAGCCCCTGCACCTTGTAGGGAGAAGGCACCATCAAAATACATAATCCATTCTTGGGGCACTTCCTTGCCGGGATAACTGTTTCCAGCACTTCTTCATCAGGGGTTGGCGTCCATTCTGCAATAAACTCTGCCAATACCCACCTCTGAACTGTTGATGTGCTTTCAAACTTCAGGCCAAAGCTGGATAACTCCAATGCCCACTCCACTATTCTTCCAGTAGCCTCAGGGTTTCTGAGTATCCTTTGCAAAGGAAAGCGGGTGACCACCTTTATCTCATGGGCTTGGAAGTAGTGGCGCAGTTTCCTTGAGGCCATGACAAGGCCAAAAATAAATTTTTGCACAACAGGGTTCCTAGATCTAGCCCCCTGCAATAAGGAGAAGACGAAGTATACTGGGCGCCGCACCACTTTCTTCCTTGCCGCATCCTTGGCGTAGCCTCCGCTGTCGTGCTCTTCTTTGTCCTGATCCACATCTGTACATGTCGGGCTGTTCTCACTCCCTGTCTCTTCTACTTCCCGCTGCGCCACTAGGGCTGCGCTAGCCTCTTGATTAGTTATCGCCAAGTATAGCAGCAACAACTCTTGTGGTTTGGGAGCAACCAAACTAGGCACAGAGGACAAGTAGGTCTCCAAATCTTGCAAGGTTGTTTCTGCTTCCGGGGTCCACTTCATTGGTCTTTCCTTCTTCAAGATCTTGAAGAACGGCAAGGCGTGCTCGACAGACTTAGAGATGAATCTACTAAGCACGGCAATGCATCATGTCAAATGCCTCACATCCTTAACTGTCTTGGGTGCCTGAATCTGCTCGATAGACTTGATCTTGTTGAGGTTGGCCTCTATCACGCGATGGGACACAAAGAAACCCAGTAGCTTGCCGGGGGGAATGCCAAACATGCACTACTCCGGGTTTAGCTTGAAGTTGATCTCGTGTAGATTAGCAACTGTCTCTTCCAAATCCTGGATGAGGGTTGATCTTTCCTTGGTCTTGACCACAATATCATCCATATATGCTTCAATGTTCCTATGCAACTGTGATTCAAAACCAATTTGGACTGCTCTTGCAAAAGTGGAGCCAGCACCCTTCAACCCGAAAGGCATGCGCACGAAGCACTATGTGCCACATGGGGTGATGAATGAAGTCTTCTCTTCGTCTTCCTTAGACATAAAAATCTAATGATATCCAGAGTATGCATCCAAAAAAGAGAGAAACTCACATCCTGAAGTGGAATCCACAATTTGGTCGATGTGCGACAAGGGAAGTGGATCTTTCAGGCAGGCCTTGTTAAGATCTGTGAAATCCATGCACAACCTCCATTTTCCGTTAGCCTTGCGTAAGACCACCAAATTTGCCAACCATGTTGGATGTAGTACTCCTCTGACCAGACTAGCTGCATCAAGTTTCTTGATCTCTTCTGCAATGAATTGCTACCGCTCCAAGGCTTGCTTTTGGACCTTCTGCTTGACGGGTCGGGCATGTGGACAGATGGCAAGGTGGTGCTCGATTACCTCCCGGGAACACCGGGGATATCAAATGGTTGCCAAGAAAACACACCGATATTCGCCCGCAGGAAGGCAACAAGCACGCTTTCCTATTTTTCATCAATGGTGGCACTGATAGTGAAGGTACCATCAGCACCAGCCAGCCCTCCCGGGACCTTTTTCAAAGGAGGTGCGGTGGCCTTGGATCTTTTGCTGTTGGAACTTTCTCGCAACTCATCGACAGGCGCAGCATACTCTGAAGAGGTATGCTTCCCGAAATCCTTGCTAGTGTCCCTGCTAGCCTTCTTGTTACCTTTGATATCCTTGGCGGGAACTGTGGCTTCCGCGGCCTCTACCGCGACTGCGTCTCGGTACATCTTATGCACACAAATAATTGCGTCCTTCTCATCCGATGGAATGGAAGTGACTCCCAATGGCCCTGGCATCTTCAAGGTGTTGTAGACATAGTGGGATACCGCCATGAATTTTCCCAGAGCTAGGCGTCCAAGTATTCCATAGTACAACAAGGGGAGGTCGACCACATCAATCACAACCTTCTCTGTCCGGTAGTTCAACTCTCCTCCGAATGTCACTGGCAATGTGATCTTTCCCTTAGGATGACTCCTACTGGGGTTGATTCCTTGAAATGTGCCTATGACCTTTAGTTCCCCGTCTGCTATCTGAAGTTTTCTGATGACCTTTGGGAAATCAGATTCAACCAGGCCCTGCCATCAACCAACAACTTTGTGACTTTGATGTTGTGGATCATTGGTGAGGCAAACAATGGCAAGCATCCTACCGCAGTGGTGCAGTCAGGATGGTCCTCTTCGTCAAAGATGATGTGCGTGAGTGACCACTTGAGAGGCTTCCGAGACTCTGCCACTGACTCCATGGCATTGACCTCACGCGCCCACTATTTAAGTTGGCGGTGAGAGAAGTGTAGAGATGCACCTCCGTCAATGCACATGGCTTTAGTGGCCTTCTGGAATCCCTGCTTGCTGGTTTCCTCTTCATCCCCTCCATCACTGCCATCATCACAATCTTCCTTCTTTCTGCCCCTGGCGGGTTTTCCTTGGTTCCGAATCGCCTTGCTGTGGTGATTTGCTTCACTGCCTCGGCCCTTCCCACCAGCGCCATTCTGACCTTTTTCCTTATCACGCTTCTCATGTTCAGCCCTCTGCTTCTTCATGAGCCGCTCAACCTGATGGCAATCCAAGAGATTGTGGACCTTGGTCCGATGAATCTTGCAATACAGACCTTCACCTTTCGCATCTTTCTCAGCAGCCGCAGCCTCCTGGTAGTCAGTGCATGTGGCAACTTCCTTGCGGGGGGCTTCGGCCTTAGCCATCTTGCCGGTACTAGGCTGTCACACCCTAGTTTTCATGCCACAACACTTAAGCTAATAAATCATGAAAAAAATTGTGGTTTGACAAAAACTTTTGAGTGTTTAGGGCTTTGCTTGATTTGATTTTTGTGTGTTGGTTGCAAGTGCTCTAAAAATCAAATAAATCCTCCAACTCTTATACTCCTTCTCCTTGATCCAAAACCTTGCCCAATGATCATGCCATGTGTGCAGGACATAAAAATAATTTCTTGCAAAAATATTTTGGCCAAAAAGTATTTTCTAAATTAGGATTTCCAATACCCCCTCACTTGAGACTTGAACTACAAGTACTTAATGAAGGGTGTGAAAAATCTTTCAAAAATTATTTTTGACTCCTATTAGACATAGGACACCCAGAAACCACCAAAATATAATTTTAAAAGTTATTTTCATATTTTATTTAAAGGCTTTTTCTTAAGGATAGAAATGGTCTTTAATAGGTTAAAATTATTTTAAAGCTCCAAAAAAATATTTGAGAAAAATCAGCAAAACTCAGTGGACATATATTTTCAATATATAAGAGTTTCAACACATGGTCATGTTCAAATTATTGGCCAAACCCCTCAAAAACCCTTTCTGGATATTTCAAGCTTTTGAAATATTTACAAAGGAAATTTTCTTCATTAATTCCAAGAAAATTCTAGCATGTCACATATGACATATTTGATGTTCTTGCAAAGCCTCATGCCTTGAAGATCAAGAAAACAACATCAAACCCCCCTCAAAACCATTTCTGTCCTTTTCCAAGTTTGAACAACTTTCCACTACCAAACATGTTCAAATGATCTCAAAATTTGTACACATGCTCAGATGGTCTAATAATTCACCTAGGCCAAGTGACACAAGTTGGAGAATATTATAACTTGATCATAGTGTTCTAAAACCCTTTCTGTCCAGAACCAAATTTGAACAACTCTCCATTGCCAAGTGTGTCCTTTTGATCTGAATATTTGTGGACATGTTCAAATCCTCAAATTATGACACTATACCAAGTGGTGCATCAAGGAGAATAGATTTGCATGACTAAATGTTGGTAAAGCCATTTCTGCTGATTTCTAGGGTTTACAAAAGTTGCATTGGCCACTTTCTCCATTTGACCTCAAAACTGGTGGTCACTACTATTATGTGATGCCACTCACTCCTGGTAAACATGATGGCCAAGAGAATGCATTTGCTTGCCCAAACCACCATCAAACACCTTCTGACAAAATTTAAAACTCCATGTTTCAACCGCTTCCACTAATCTCCATAATCTGAAACTCTTCCCACCACCTCTCCTAGTCACCCTCTACCTCTGGTGTGCTTCCCCGCCCGAGAGGCAATGATGAATGGGGGCAGGGATCCACTTTTTTCTCTGGACAGCAGCATTTTCACTCTCTCTCCACCCCGCCTCTCCTCTGCTGGCTCCCCAAGGCATCCAATGCCCTTGCACATTGTTTACTCCCCTGCAGCCACTAGACACAAGTGGACACGCGAGTGCATGCGGAAAAGCCGCGGATGCCAGCCACTTGCACGCTCTGGAGTGCCTGGCAAAGCACCCGACCGTTGACGCCGTTCTCCCCCACCACCTCGGGCCGCCCCTACACGGCAATCGAGGCCCTCGATGTCCGCACCACGACAGCCGTGCTGGCCCCCTCCTCTCTCCCTCTCTCGCACCTCCAGCAGCGCGTTCCCAGAGCCGCCTGGCTCGGCCTATGCATGCGCGAGCTCGTGGCTCCACCCGGAGCTCTCCCCGCTCTCTCCCTTTCCCTTCCCTACACCAACACCACCCTCACGAGCGCCGCAGACAGCCCTGAGCCTCCTCCCGTGGCCACCCCGGCCATTTCCGCGGGTGTCTGTAGGCCGTGTCCATGGTAAGCCGTGGCCTCGCCACATAAGGCCGCCCAGGCCTCCCTATGGATCCCCTTTTCCCTCTCTCCCTCCTGTACATCCCCCAGACTCGGCCATCCCTCTCCTCGTGCCCTCCAACCACCTCCATGGCCGGAGCCATGTCGTCGGCCTCCTCCTAAATTCGTGCCCCGTCGGCTCTCCCCTCCCCTTTAGACTCCACTAGAGCGCCTCCATCATCACCGCGGTCCTCCCCCTTGCTCCTTGACCTTCTCCCGGTGACCGTAGCGCCGTGCCCACAATCGCCATCGATCTCGCCCACCACGGCCGATGGTGTGTTCGCGCCCGGCGTCCCCTGCGGTCATGGTGTATCTCGACGGGTGCGTAGTGACCTCCTAAGCCCGCAAGTATGTTGGGCACCGCCGAGGGTGGTCAGTGCTATCGGGGAGAGCACCAGCGCCGCTCGGCCTCGCCTCCCCTGCCTCTGCTCTATTAGAGCGGGAGGAAGGAGACGGCCTGAGCACTAGGCCCCGCACGTCAGCAACATAGCAGGCGAGCCCTGCCCGTTTAAGTGGAAACGGCTTCGGGCGGGCTCGCTTTCCTCGAGCGAACGCGCACCACCATAAACACGCCTTCGACGTGGCCGCCTGCGCGCGTGTAGTCGAGCTGCTAGGCCGGCCCAGTGCCCCGCGGCGCTATGCTGCACCCAGTGCGAAGTATAGGTATAAATCCCCCTTCCTTTGTCTTTTTCTTTTTTTCCAGAAACTTGTAAAATCTCCCAAATATTCATATTACTTCCAAATTTGGTGATTCAAATTTCTAGTAGTTTATAAATTCATTATCTATCACATGGTGCTATTTGAACATTTTTTCAGAAACATTTCCTTCAGAAATGTTTATGAAATCCTACTTTTCCATTTCTGTCATAAACTTGAGAAAATCACAGAGGGCTCAGATTTGATCCAAATGCCATGATTAAAATTCCTAGATGCTTCTAAGTTCATAACTTAGTTTATGAACATTTTTCTTAATACTTTCTATACCACACAAAATAATGTGCCATTTCTTCATATTTGTCAGCTTTGCAAATTCATAGGAAAATCATTTGAACTCCAAATCCAGTGAAACCAACTCCTAGATGCTTCTAAAATCATTCTTTGTTCAATGGGTGCCTTTGCTCATTTTTCAAAATAATATTTCTGGGCATTTCTTGCAAATCCACAAATCCCTTGATTCCATGATGTTGAAATGTTCAGAGATATCCATTGATCAAATCCCAATGAATCCACTTTGGTCATTCCTCATATGACCAAAGGTATCCTAGAAAAGTCAAATTAATATTTTTAGAGCACTTTTATTTCCTGCCTTGTTGTGTTGCTTACTATGATTATTTCCGACGTTAGTAGATGAAGTAGAGGAAATACTCAGAGATGGACCAGAAGATTTGAAGAATCTGATGAACTAGGCAAGCAGCCCTTTGACCATGTCTATGAAACCCTTTTTATGCATGTCAAATAGCACTTTATTATTGTTGCATCGGGATCATGATGAGATGGTAACCACTTTGGTGGGTTGCCTTCATTACTTCCTTGTTGATACTTGCATTGTGCATGACCCTACCTTCCTATGAGGGTTATGCCGGTGGGAGTGGATAGGATGCTAAAGTAGATGCTACGCAAATGGGACGGGTATATGCATGGTGATGGAGACAAAGAATTTTTCGAAAAACCCCGTTGGGTGCCACTTATGCCCGAAGGAGATAATGAGTTGGGTAACCACTTGATGATGAAGTGGTGTACCGAGGCAAGTGTGTGTGATGTTTTCAAAACGGATTGGTTTAAGTTGCGGCCATTATTCCAACCTTACATGTGCAACCACTCTACCCTTATATGGGAAAGGGCTTTATTGATTACCTAGGCCGATACTAGCTTGGAGCCCACATTATTAGTGACGGGAGAGTCGTTGTTGCGCTCTCTCGGGATGGGGTCGTGCCAGGTAGGGCGGCCATGACTGTTTTTACAGGGCACCGGACACACCGTTGGTACCCCGTGCCAGTGGTATGTGATGAATATGGGAGCAAGGCTCCACAATTTTATGACGTGAAATGTTGGGCACGGGGGTTAGTACCAATTGAGTGGACTCTATGTTAGTGTCCTCTAGGGAAAGATAGTGATCCGGTGCTTACCCCTGGTACTTGAGGTACCGCGGGTCATGGATGACACGGAATTTCCCCAGATCTTGTGGGTAAAGTTGCAACCTCTGCATAGTGTAAAACTATTCGAATGGCCATGTCCGCGGTCAAGGACAGTTGGGTAGCCTCTCTTGGGCTACGTTCACGTGTTTACAGACCAGTGTGTGTGTTTGGATAAGTGGGGAGAACTACTTGGGTCAAGTCAAAGGACTTGACATGATAGAGTTGGGTTGATGCCCACTCCATTTATGTTGATATCTATAACCAGTCCCTATGGTTACTTGAATTTCATATGATGCATGTTCTACCAGTTGTTGAACATGTCATAGCACAATAAAATTTGCCTTCTGCAAAATTTACCTATATCATGCATTGTTGTATCTTGAACCAAAACATGGGTTGCTTGCGAGTACATTCAAAGTACTCATTGGCTTGCCACTGGTTATTTTATTGGCAAGGCATGAAAGGATAGGATATGATGAAGAATACTTCGGTGACGAACATGCGAGCTAGGATGCTTCCTAGTCAGAGTGCCTGTAGGGTTTAGGCAAATGGCATGGGTCCAAGTTATCCACGAAGATTTTCGCTACGAAGTTATACTCAAGATTTGACCATAATGGTCATAATTTGTGTAAGATGATATGTATGGATGTAAGACTCTTGTTATTCAGCCTCTATGTGTTCAGTGAGCATTAATCTCTGGGATCAGTGTACACGTGCATTCGGTGATCACGACTTATGAGTCGGGGTCCCCACATAGGCCTGCCCGATCCCTCAATGGTCAATACTTCCTTATCCTTGCGCATCTTGTTGCGCTTCTTGTTCTTATTCGTCTGACTGGTGGCCTCATCGTCATCTTCTGAGTCGATGCCGATGCCATCCTCTTCTCCAGGGAGTTTGCTCCCCTCCTCCACCTGAGCACACTTCTCCACCAAGGTGTAAAGTTCCTTTACAGTCTTGGGTAACCGGATGTTCATCTTGGATCGTATTCGATCGTTGCATACGTTGGACTAGAACATAGCTATCACAGTTGTCGGGTGCATATCTGGAATATTCTTGTGAACTTGGCTGAACCTCTGCATGTACTTTCGCAGAGTCTCTCCTTCCTTCTGTGGGAGAAGCTGCGAATTGCTGGGCCGCCCTGGTTCTTGGTGGCCGCCCGTGAAGGCTCCAACAAACTCATGGCACAGGTCAGCCCAGGTTGAGGTGGAGTTCTCCGGCACATGCATCAGCCAATACCTCACGTTTGCCTTGAGCGCCAAAGGGAAGTAGTTGGCAAAAACCTTCTCATCTCTTCCCATCGTACTTCCATCGTACTTCTCTAGAATCTCTGGCTTGAACGTGCGAGCGGATGGCCAACGGACTTCTTGCAGCTCATGAGTGAAGGCATGACACCCAACCTCGAAAGGTAGGTAACCGCCTCTACCAAGCGCGCTTATCGATGTTGAGGCCATCGCGCCCATTGGGCTGGCGGTTGTCGTCGCGGCGTCACTCGATGGTAACGTGCGTGCCCTCCACCTGCTTGTCCTCTGGGGCTCGCCGTCGGCCTTGATGTGCTCGAGGATCGGACGAAGCCATCAAGACGTCGTCAAGCTCTTGATTGAGTGCCCCTCGTGTTGGTTGCCGTTGTGGGGATTACACCATAGGGGTGGCCCCTTCCGCACGGCCAGCAACATGGGCTGCCATCGTCGTCCGGGGAGGCCATGGCGGTCCAGCTCGTTGTGAGCCTCCAGCCTCGGCAAAGCCAATCAGACTTTGAATGGTGGCTCTCCACTCATCCATCTGGTCGGCTTCCGGTGGAAACCTCAACATCAGCTGGGCCCGCGCCATGGCCTCTGAAGTAGTGCTTAGCATCGGAGATGCTGATGTAGACCGTAGCGTCCCCCGGCTCCTGACGGTGCCGGTGGTGGCTGCACCGGGCTCCGTCGTCGGGAGCCAATCACTGGGATAGCGTGGTGACGAGGTGATGACGCGCGTGGTCCAACGACTCCGTTCAGAGCATTGGCTGGGCCAGTTTGTTCCAAGGGCGGTGCGTGTCTTGCGACCGCACCCACGGCGGGGGCGGCCGTAGGATTGCGATTTGCCTCGGGACGAATGTCACCGCTGTGGATATGCCCCTCGGTCAGGCCGGGAGGGACAGAAGGAATAATCTCTCTACCCATACCTTGTGGTGCATGGTCGCCGGGATGTTATTGATTTTGTCCTTCTTCGGTGCCTCCCGCTCCTGATTCAGCCAAGGGGGAAGTGGTGACAACGCCGCCTGCACCGACCACGTCCCCCGTAGCGCCCATATCCTCCCACGTCTCCGTGTACCCCGCGACGTCGGCGGTCGCGGTTGGTGGGGCCTTCTAGGTGGATAGGTGAGCGGCGGCACCGGGCTTCTTCTTGGGCGCCAAATTCGATGGAGCCGTCGATGATGAAAATGGCGATGAAGATGACGCGCTGCTCACGCTCTCGTGGTTCGCGCAAGTGATCCCCCTACCTAGTGCGCCAAAGATGTCATGGGAAACCATGGCCACCTATGGGGCCACAAAGCCCCTTTCGGTTCAGCGGGGGATGTGCAGATTGCGCAAAGAGCGGAGAAGTGCAACACATCACGGCAGAGATCACATGGGCAGTTTTATCCAGGTTCGGGCCGCCGTGAGGCATAAAACCTTACTCCTGCTTTGGTACATTGATGGTGGAAAGGCGCAGCGCTCTCCCCCAACATGGTTGCCTCGGGGCAAGAGTGGATAAGCGCGTATGAGTGTGAGGGGGTCCGAATCCTTTCTATGGTTGTAATGGGCCTCCTTTTATAGATCAAGGGGTCACCACAATGGAAAATTAGTCTTTACATACTGATTAGATAGCAAATAGTGCTATCATACCTAACTTAGCAGGCTAACAGAGCACATTAAATGCGCGGCTCAGTGTCACATCATAGCTCTCCCCCTAGGTCCTACTGGGCTATTTTTCCACTTTCGTGCCTGCTTGCTTAACACGTCCCAGGACAGGTGTCGCTTAGAGGTATTATCTATAGGAAGTGGCTGCCATGTGACAGAGAGCAGCGACTTAGTCACTTAGGATCTTGACAACGCACTAATCGATGGCGTGCGTCGCTGTGAGGTGGTGAGGTGGAGTGCTTTGCCTCCTTGAGCCCCAGCAGGCCTATCGGGGCGATCTTTGGAGGCTCGCTTCTAGGGTAACCCGTGCCTTGCCAGGATTGCCTGCCTGGCAAGCGTGGTCCTTCTCGTAGTGGAATCTTGCCTCTCTGACTAGTCTTGGTCTTCTTGATCTGCACGATGGTCCTTCAAACAACTGGTCCCTCGTGTCTTGATCTAATCTTGGTGTTGAAGTCTTGCTCTTTGGCATGTGCATAGTCTGGGAAATGGACCCAGGGTTTGTTGCATCGACACGACTCGGTTCAGTTGGGGTATAACTAGTGTCATGGGGGTGCTCAGCCCATCGCTCGGTGTAGGCATGTTGAACAGATGTGTTCCCTCAAAACCAGGGGCAGGCAAGTCTCATGCCGTCTCCTGTAGAACGCCTCAAAAGTGTGCTGCCAGAGGTCCATGCGCTAGGCTTCTATCCTTTAGGCCCTTTGTCTCCTGTTGAATATGGATTCAGAACTATATCATGCGGGCGTTCACGGCATTGACATCCTCCTCAGCCTTAGTCATCTGCTCGCAGATTTTAGCGACCTCCGCATTGCGCTCTTTGTGATTTTTTGCTTTTAGGGGCGACTCGAGAAGAATTGTCAACGAGGCGACCAGCTCCGAGAGAACTTAACCTGGCGGCTTGACAATGCTAGCCACGTTCAGGTTAGTCGCCGATGCACCGAAGCCTCCCATAGTGCCTGCCGCAATGGAGTCAAGGGCCGGGGTGGTGCCTGCCCTATAGACCGCTGTCCAACAAGGCGGCTCATGGTCAACCGGGGCCGACTCGTCATCGGAACTGCCCCCAAGCGTGCCGTTGTACAAGGGGCGGACTGACTCTGTCTCCGCAGCCGATGACTCGTTGTTGGAGTAGACCAGGGTGTCACCGCCTGATGCTGAATAGTCAGCGAGATCAACCCCCTGGGTAAAGCCAATGAAGATGTGGTTCCGACCGACTTGAGACCGGGCGGGTTTCGTGCGCCGAGCCGGCTCAAAAATGTCAGTGCAGATGTCCGGCTCGGGTCTTGATTTGTCAATCTTGCCGATGAATATGTGGATCTTGCCAAAGGGGACCTTGTATCTGTACTCGATCGATTCGGCCTCGGGGCCCTAGGCTGAGTCGTCGATGTAGAGCTTGCCATGATGACTCTTGATCATGTGGCCGATCGCGTATCCCTTGATCCGTGGGAGAGCTCCCTCCAAGAACTCGACACCACCGAGCGATAGCCCCATGGTGGGCGCCAACTATCATGGTTTTGTCACGGCAAATGTCCTCATGAAAGGACTTAGTCATGAGGCCGTCGTAGCTAGGTGATTGCTTGAACGGGGTTGATCGAAATTGAGAGACAAGGGTTTACCCAGGTTCGGCCCATCATGGTGGAGGTAAAAGCCTACTCCTGCTTGATTAATATTGATGAAAATGATCTCGATTACAAGGGTGCATCTAAGCTAAACTAGTCCTCGAGAGATTGTAACTTGGTCTTTCCTCCTCAGGGGCTCCCCTTTATATACTGGTGGAGGTCCTGGGCTTACAATAGAGTCCGGGTCATACTATGATCCGCGAGCTAGTATGTTTCCTATTTGTCTTGTTTCCTAAGTAAGGAAGCTCCAGGCGGCGACTTATACTGCTGGGCCATGAGCCGCCGTCTTCCAGTACTGGGCCCAGAGCCGACCCATTCTATGAGCCGCCATACTGGCCTTGAGATCTTGAACGTCACAACCCATCTTGAGTCTTGCTCATCAGTCACCACTTGGATAACCTGGCCCAACTAGGTGGGTCATACCATGGGGTTATATCCCCAACAATCTCCTCGCTAAGAATTTACATATTTGATCCGTGTTTTAGATTCGGTTTGCGCCTTCGATATGCGTTCTAGGGGAATGGGGAATCGGGATAAATAGAGATAGGACTGATCAGTGCATCTTGATGAGTAGCAAGTAGCGATGGATTTTAGAGTTTTGATCGGGATTGAGTACAAGGGGAATGGGGGATCAGATTATGTCTTACATAGTAGCGCTAAATCCTAGCGGCGACAACCCTGGAGGAACTTGAAGCGGTGGGGGGCCTTGGCCTTGTAGTTGTCCTCCTGCTTGATCATAGAATGCACCGTCTCCTCATCATCAATGTCATCTAGAGTGATTGGCGTAGTATGGTGACTTGGCTCCAATGCCCTGATCACCACCTCCACCACTTCTTCTTCCTCAGGCTCCAGTACAATAACAGTCGGCGACTGTTGTAAATATGCCCTAGAGGCAATAATAAATTGGTTATTAGTATATTTCCTTGTACGTGATAAATGTTTATTATTCATGCTATAATTGTATTGACCGGAAACTTAAATACTTGTGTGGATATATGTCAGTGCATCAAGTGCCCCTTAGTGGCTTTGGAGTTTTGAATACAAATAGGTTTGCGCTTTCAATATATAAACAACACCGTGTCCCTAGTGAGCCTCTACTAGACTACCTCATCGGTCAAAGATGGTTAAGGTTTCCTAACCATAGATATGAGTTGTCATTTGATAACAGATCACATCATTAGGAGAATGATGTGATGGACAGACCCAACCGTAAGCTTAGCATCAAATTGTATAACTTAGTTTATTTGCTATAACATTCTTCATGTGAAGCATCTGTTCCTTAGACCATGAGATCGTGCCAGTCCCGGATGTCGGAGGAATACTTTGTGTGCTATCAAATGCCACTTCATAACTGAGTGATCATAAAGATACTCTACATGTATCTATGAAAGTATTTGCTGGGTTGCATGTATCGAGACTAGGATTTGTCACTTCGTGTGACGGAGAGATATCTCTGGGCCCTCTCACTATTACAACATCAAAAGAAGCTTCCAAGCATGTGACTAATGAGTTTAGTCACGAGATCATGTATTACAAAATGAGTAAAGAGACTTGCTGGTAACGAGATTGAACTAGGTATGGAGATACCGATGATCGAATCTCGGGCAAGTAACATATCGCTAGACAAAGGGAATTTTATACGGGATTAACTGAATCCCCGACCTTGTGGTTCAATCGATAATGATCTTCGTGGAATATGTAGGAATCAATATGGGCATCTAGGTCCCGCTATTGGTTATTAACTAGAGAGGTGTCTCGGTTGTTGGAAATATGCCCTACAGGCAATACTATTGTATTATTATATTTCCATATTCATAATTATAGAGTTTATATTTTATGCTATAACTGCTATGATCCTGGAATATGTGATTCAGTGGAAAAATCATATGCAAGTGTGGAAAGGTAAAGGTAAATCAAAGGTTCCTAGTCTTGCCTCTAGAACTAGCTCAAGTGTTGTTGGTGATCACATTTTCTGGATCTTAGAATATCGTTAAGTGTAACAATGATCCTGAAACAGCATTCAGATTATGACGTTGGAAGAACGATCATATTGAACTGACCCAATCTTGTTTGTTATAAATTGAGTTGATATCGTGCGTAATCAATTGTAACAACACAAAGTTTTAATGAGTGGTTTTTCTCCTTAGACCATGAGAGTATCGTAGTCACTTCTTACCGTATGGTGGGCTTTGGAGTTCCTCAAATGTCACATGTAACACGGTGATCATAATGACAACTTATAGGTTCATTGGAAAGTTTGACAAGGGACTCGATAGCTCGAGAGTGGGATTTGCTCCTCCGACGATGGAGAGATATTTTTAGGGCCCTATCAATGTGACGGCATCAATCATTGTCTGGCCAGACACATGTGACTTCATCACAGATGCAAGCTGGGTTTTGTGAAATAGTGCAAAACCAGTAACAAGGATTTCGGTATAGTGGGCCTGGTGATGACTCAGGAGGACACCAATGCAAGATGGGTTTTGTGAAATAGTGCGAAGCAAAGGGAACATCACATGATAACCAAAGGTTCACTCGAATATCATTCGTGCTCTCATAGGGAGAAACTAGTACAAATGCCCGTGTGTTGCACCGAGCGAAATATTGAATATAACTTGCTCCATGTGCCATTATGGAACACTTTTTAATCCAATTCTCTTAAACATCAGAAATAAGGTTAAACTGAGTATTTCTTTTTGGACCATGAAATTCGGATGTACCCACAATGTTTGTCATGGCGTATTTCAACACCGCACTTCCAATTCATCCGATGGAAGAGTAGTTGAGTATGGAATAGTCTTTCAATCAATTTTACTTTTTGTTGTTTGGAAAAATACAATTTTTATTTATTTTGAGAAGGTGCTTTTTTATTTTCAAGAATATTTTTTAAATGGAATCATTCTTAAGGTGACCAACACTTTTTTTGGAATTTAATATTTCATTTGTAATTTATTCTGCACAATTTTTTGGGCTTGGCCAATTGAAAGACTTGACCGACACACAAACAAACAAACAACACGCACGAACTTGATCTTTCTTCCAGTTCCCCGTTCTCCTTCCCCAGTGCTGGATGATATGTCTCCGTTGTATCTATATTTTTTTATTGTTCCATGCCAATACTCTACAACTTTTATATAGTTTCGCCAACAATTTATATGGTTTTCATGGACTAACATATTGATCCAGTGCCCAGTGTCGGTTCCTATTTGTTGCATGTTTTTTCTTTCGAAGAAAATCCATATCAAACGGAGTCCAAACAGGATAAAAAATTACGGAGATTTTTTTGGAATATATGTGAATTTTGGGAAGTGGGATCAACACGAGATGATGCCCGAGGCAGCGGCAAGGCTGGGGGCGTGCCCCAGGGGGTAGGGCGCGCCCTGGGCCCTTGTGGCCACCCCGTAAGGTGGTTGGTGCCCTTCTTCGGCCGTAAGAAAGCTAATATCAGAATAAAAATCATGTTAAAATTTCAGCCCAATCGAAGTTACAGATCTCCGGGAATTTAAGAAATGGTGAAAGCGCGGAATCTAGGAACGCTCAAACAGAAAGAAACACACACACAGAGAGAGATCCAATCTCGGAGGGGCTAGCCCCTGCGCCACCATGGAGACCATGGACCAGAGGGGAAACCCTTCTCCCATCTAGGGGGAAGGTCAAGGAGGAAGAAGAAGGAGGGGGCTCTCTCCCCCTCTCTCCCGGTGGCACGAGAACATCGCCGGGGCCATCATCGTGACGGTGATATAGACTAACAACTTCGCCGCCGTCATCACCAACTCTCTCTCCCTCTATGCAGAGGTGTAACACCCCTTCTCCCTGCTGTAATCTCTACTTAAATAGGTGCTCAATGCTATATATTATTTCCCAATGATGTTTGGCTATCCTATGATGTTTGAGTAGATCTGTTTTGTCCTACAGGTTGATTGATGATCGTGATTGGTTTGAGTTGCATGTTTTATTATTGGTATTGTCCAATGGTGCTCTCCGTGTCCCTCAAGCGTGAGGGATCCCCGCTATAGGGTTTGGAATATGCTCGTGATTTGCTTATGGTGGGTGGCGTGAGTGATAGAATCACATGCCCGAGTAAGTAGGTTGTTTCCGTATGGGAGTAAAGAGGACTTGATACCTTATAATGCTATGGTTGCGTTTACCTTAATGATATTTAGTAGTTATGGATGTTTGCTAGAGTTCCAATCATAAGTTCATATGATTCAAGCAGAGAAACTATGTTAGCTTATGCCTCTCCCTCATATAAAATTGCCATAATGATTACCGGTCTAGTTATCGATTACCTAGGGACAAATAACTTTCTTGTGACAAAAATCTCTCTACTAAAACTAACTTAGTTTTTTCTTTATCTAAACAGCCCCTAGATTTTATTTACGTGCTCTTTATTATCTTGCAAACCTATCCTACGATACCTACAGAGTACTTCTAGTTTCATCCTTGTTCTAGGTAAAGAGAACGATAAGCGTGCGTAGAGCTGTATCGGTGGTCGGTAGAACTTGAGGGAAGATTTGTTCTATGTTTAGCTCCTCGTTGGGTTCGACACTCTTACTTATCGAGAGAGGCTACAACCGATCCCCTATATTTGTGGGTTATCAAGACCTTTTTCGGGTGCCGTTGTCGGGGGTGAATATTCTTGTGTGTGCTTGTTTGCTTTATCACTAAGTATATTATATTTGTTGTCCTAAGTTGTTCTCTATCTTTAGTTATGGATATGTAACACGAAATACCAAAAAAATTAGGTGTACTTGCTACTCATGGAGATGGGGAACCTCCTAAAACCCTCGATGCTCGTTATCTGAAAAATATTGAAAACTACTTCGATAATCCTAAGAAAACCCCATTCAACTTGATAATGGGAGACACGTTGGATCAACGTGAATACTTCATGGATTATCGCTTGACTCAAGAAGGGAAACCGTTATGGGATCACATTCATATGTTGCATTGGTATGCTCGGGAACTATGCTTGAGATATGATTATACTTGTTGCTCTAGGATGAAGGCTCCACACCTTCACTTTTCATGTAAATTTAATGATAATAAAACCTTGGCTTCTTATGCTAATGGTATATATGATTACTATAATGTGGAACGAATAGAAGAATTCGTTGCTTTTAAGGGTGCTTATGAAATTAAATCTTTGTTTGATAAGTATGAAGCTTTTGATGATGATGTTTATAGACCTGAAATTTTTTCTATACTTAAATATTGCTATGGGAATTATAAATATAATTCCGATATTGATGCATTTATTGAGAAAGTTTCCGCTGTCCCAGAAGAGACTAATATGTTGCAGGAATCTATGGTAGAAGAAATTGATGACACAATTAGCTCACTAGATGAAAAAGATGACGAGGAGATCAAAGAACAAAAGGAGGAAGACCAGATTAGCTACCCGTGCCCACCTTCTAATGAGAGTAACTCTTCAACTCATACATTGTTTAATTTCCCTTCATGCTTCCTAAAGGATGAATGCTATGATAATTGCTATGATCCCTTGAATTCGTTTGAAATATCCCTTTTTGATGAAATTGATGCTTGCTATGCTTCTGGCCATGATGCCAATTTGAATTATGCTTATGGAGATGAACTTGCTATAGTTCCTTATGTTAAGAATGAAATTGTTACTATTGAACCCACACATGATAGTCCCATTATGTTTTTGAATTCTCCCAACTATAATATACCAGAGAAGTTTGCGCTTATTAAGGTTTATATTGATGGGTTGTGTTTTACCATTACACATGATGATTTTGATGAATATAATATGCATGTGCTTTCTACTCCTACTTGCAATTATTATGAGAGAAGAACTACATCTCGGCCCCTCTATGTTTCCAATACGATAAAATTGCAAGAAACTGTTTATACTTTGCATTGGCCTTTACTTGATGTGCATGAATTGTTCTTTTATGACATGCCGATGCGTAGGGAGAGAGTTAGACTTCTTTGTTGCATGATATATGTTGTTTTGTGCTCACTATTAAATCACAAATAATTGTTAATTAAAATTGGCTTTGATATACCTTGGGACCCGGGTGGATCCATTACTTGAGCACTATATGCTTAGCTTAATAGCTTTAAAGAAAGTGCTGCTAGGGAGACAACCCGCAAGTTTTAGAGAGTCATTTATTCCTGGTGTGTGCTTTTAAAAAGTTTAAAAACAAAAAAAAATAAAGTGGGGAACTTAAAACTTTTTCAAAAAGAAAAGTGAAAGTAAGAAAGACGAGCACCGTTGAAGTGGGGGAGCTCTTTGAACTTTGTTCATGCCCATGGAAACTTTGGAAACCTTGATTACATAAACTTTTCAACAAAAATAATTACCCCCTTGTACACATTCATTGTATTATAAAAATAATGTGCCAAGATTTGCCTTTAGGATGATTAGATTGCTTGTTCGGTATGTGTAGTGGAAAAACAGAAACTTTGGCTATAGCACGCGAATTTACATTTTTTACTGGAATGTCAAAAGCTTCTGAAACTTTTTTCACAGTACTTATATACAAAATTACCATTTTCTCCTAATTTTTTAGAATTTGTGGAGTTACATAAGTATGGTGAATGTTCAGATAACTATAGACTGTCCTGTTTAAGACAGATTCTGTTTTTGATGCATTGTTTTGCTAGTTTTGATGAAACTATCGATTTTATCAGTGGTATAAGCTATAGAGAAGTCATATTACAGTAGCTACAATGCAAAAATAAAATATTAATGGGTTTGCGACAATACTTAAAGTAATGGTTTGTGTTATTATACTAACGAATCTCACGAGGCTTTTGTTAAGTTTTGTGTGATTGAAGTTTTCATGTTTTGGGTGAGATCACGATGGATGAAGGAAAAAGAAGTGGCAAGAGCCTAAGCTTGGGGATGCCTGAGGCACCTCAAGGTAATATTCAAGGACTCCCAAGCAACTAAGCACGTGAATGCCTCGAAAGGCATCCCCTCTTTCTTCTAACGATCATCGATAATTTTACTTGGAGCTTTTTATTCGTCATATGATAGGCGTAGATCTTGGAGCATCGTGTGCTTTTTATTTTAATTTTAATACTTCACCAAGATAGTATGAGATAGTCCTTGGTTGATTTTAGAATGCTTCATGCACTTCACTTATATCTTTTGAGTATGGCTTTATAGAATGCTTCACTTATATCATTTGAAGTTTGGATTGCCTTGTTTCTCTACACACATAAAACCGCCATTTGTGGAAGGCTCTTTTGCTTCACTTATATTTGTTAGAGCGTGGGCATATCTTTTGTAGAAAGAATTAAACTCTCATGCTTCACTTATATCTATTTGGAGTGTCAACGGGAATTGGTCATTCACATGGTTAGTCATAAAATTCTACATAACATGTAGATGACTGAATATAATATGTTTGATTCCTTGCAATAGTTTTGCGATATAAAGATGGTGATATTAGAGTCACGCTAGTGAGTAATTGTGGATTGGTAAGAGTACTTGTGCCAAATTTTTTGATTCCCGTAGCATGCACGTATGGTGAACCGTTATGTAACGAAGTTAGCCCATGAGATATTTATTGATTGTCTTCCTAATGAGTGGTGGTCGGGGACGAGCGATGGTCTTTTCATACCAATCTATCCCCCTAGGAGCATGTGTGTAGTACTTTGTTTTGATAGCTAATAGAGTTTTGCAATAAGTATGTGAGTTCTATATGACTAATGTTAAGTCCATGGATTATACGCACTCTCACCCTTCCACCATTGCTAGCCTCCTAGGTACCGTGCATTGCCCTTTCTCACCTCGAGAGTCGGCGCAAATTTCGCCGGTGCATCCAAACCCCATGATATGATACGCTCTGTCACACATAAGCCTCCTCAAAACAGCCACCATACCTACCTATCATGGCATTTCCATAGCCATTCCGAGATATATTGCCATGCAACTTCCATCATCATCATATACATAACTTGAGAGTTCATTGTCATATTGCTTTGCATGATCGTAAGATAGCTAGCATGATATTTTCATGGCTTGTTCATTTTTTGGTATTTTTTTGCTATGCTAGATCATTGCACATCCTGGTACACTGCCAGAGGCATTCATATAGAGCCATACTTTGTTCTAGATATCGAGTTGTAATATTGAGTTGTAAGTAAATAGAAGTGTGATGATTATCATTATTAGAGCATTGTCCCAGTGGGGAAAGGATGATGGAGACTATGATTCCCCCACAAGTCGGGATGAGTCTCTGGACGAAAAAAGAGGCAAAAAAAGAGAAAACAAAAAAAATGAGAGAAAAAGACAGAAGGGGCAATGCTACTATCCTTTTGCCACACTTGTGCTTCAGAGCAGCACCATGTTCTTCATATAGAGAGTCTCTTGAGTTATCACTTTCATATACTAGTGGGAATTCTCATTTTACAACTTGGCTCGTATATTCCGATGTTGGGCTTCCTCAAATGCCTGAGGTCTTCATGAGCAACCAAGTTGGATGCACATCCACTTAGTTTTCAGTTTGAGCTTTCATACACTTATAGCTCTTATTGCATCCATTGCATGGCAATCCCTACTCCTCGCATGGACATCAATTGATGGGCATCTCCATGGCCCATTGATTAGCAGCGTTGATGTGAGACTTCCTTCCTTTTTTGTCTTCTCCACACAACCTCCACCATCATAGTCTATTCCACCTATACACTAGTAGAAACCAGGGCTTTGGTTCGGGCAGGGAAAGCCCATTAGTCCCGGTTCAGTCACGAACTGGGACCCATGGGGGCATTCGTCCCGGTTCTTTAGCCCAGGGGGCTGGCCAGGGCCCCGTGGGCATTGGTCCCAGTTCATATGGACCCATTTGTCCCAGTTCTAGGCACGAACCGGGACCAATGGGCCTTGCTCCTGGCCCACATACATTGGTCCTAGTTCCTGGCAAGAACCGGGATAGAAGGGGGAGCTTTAGTCCCGGTTCGTGCGATGAACCGGGACAAATGAGTTGCCTATATATACCCCGTCGCCGCAGCAAAGCACTCCACAGTGCTCTGTTTTTTCTGGCCGGTGAGGAGAGGGCATTTGTGTGCTCTAGATCACCTCCTATGCACATTAGGTATTCGATGAAATGCCCGAGCCACGCTAGTTAAGCTTTCTCCTTTTGAAGCTCGACCTCCAAGCTCCATTTTCCCCGAGATTTGCATAGGTTTAGCGGTCCATCACGTCTCATCCCCGTCTTCACCGGCGTCGATCGCCCGCACTGATCTCGTCGCCGGCACCACCGTGGTGAGCCTCTTGTTCTTATTTTCTTTTTGATTTTCTTACTTTAGATAGATACTTGTCTAATTTTCTTACTTTTGACACACATAATTATATATAATGCACGCAGATGAACCGACAATGGATGTACGGTGACAGACACACCTCTGAGTACATTAAGGGCATGCATGAATTTCTCGAAGTGGCTGAGGCAAACAAGCAGAATGGTTTTATGTGTTGTCCATGCCCTAAATGTGGGAATACAATGTCTTACTCTAACCAGAAAATTCTGCACACCCACCTGCTTTACAAGGGTTTCATGCCACACTATAATGTTTGGACGAGGCATGGAGAAATAGGGGTTATGATGGAAGACGGCGAAGAAGAAGAGGACGATGACAACTATGTGCCCCCTGAATACGGTGATGCTGCAACGGGGGGAGCTGCTGAAGATCAAGAGGAACCATACGATGTGCCCGATGATGCTGCAACGAGGGAAGCTGCTGAAGATCAAGAGGAAGCAGAAGATGTGCCCGATGATGATGATCTCCGCCGGGTCATTGTCGATGCAAGGACACAATGCAAAAGTCAAAAGGAGAATCTGAAGTTCGATCGCATGTTATAGGATCATAAAAAAAGGGTTGTACCCCAATTGCAAAGATGGCAACACAAAACTCGGTACCGTACTAGAATTGATGCAGTGGAAGGTAGAGAATGTTGTGCCTGACAAAGGATTTGGGAAGCTACTGAAAATATTGAAGAAGAAGCTTCCAAAGGATAACGAATTGCCCGACAGTACGTACGCAGCAAAGAAGGTCGTATGCCCTCTAGGATTGGAGGTGTAGAAGATACATGCATGACATAATGACTGCATCCTTTACCGCGGTGCGTACAAGGATTTGAACGCATGCCCAATATGCGGTGCATTGCAGTATAAGATCAGACAAGATGATCCTGGTGATGTTGACGGTGAGCCCCGCAGGAAGAGGGTTCCTACGAAGGTGATGTGGTATGCTCCTATAATACCACGGTTGAAACGACTGTTCAGAAACAAAGAGCATGCCAAGTTGATGCGATGGTGATAGAGGCGAAGGTGTCCCGATGTTTCGATGAGATAGATATCGTTTTCTGTGGGAGTCGACTTTGACGATCCGGTTACGAACGTGCGAAGACGTCGCGCCTTAGCAATCGCTAAACCAACTTCCGAGGGTTATTAACCCCGTCGGAGCACGAGCAACCTAACCACGAGGGTATATTTCCTGCGAGCAAACGAAGAATAAGCAAGAAACTGAGATTGCAATCTGGATATTGCAAATAAAAGAGGAAAGCTTTATTGATCAAGGTGGGGTTCTGTGATGCCTTTGTCTGGTCGTTGAACACAAACGAAGTACGCGAAGTTGCAGCCATGGCGAACTTTTATCTAAACAAAACCCAAAGTCTAAATGATGCCCTAAGGGCTGTATATATGGAGAAGAGAGGGGGGATTTCGTGGCCCTTGGAGGAGGGGTCCGAAACGAACCCTAACTCTTGTTTCCCCACACATACGGACTCTAAAAACTACCTATAATCAAGTATTTCAAAAATACATGGCCCTGGCCCAAAAATAAGGTGACGCAGCACCTAGAATAGCCTCTGGACGAAATTTATGAAGTGGCATCTTGTATATTGCGTCCAAGGCTTCATGCACTCATTATGGTGGCTTCAAGGCCCTGGAATCATCACTTGTAACTCTGTTCTTGTTCCCCTTGCGCATGCCATCATCTTCATGCTTGAACTTGCTCCAAGGTTCATCTTTCTTGTCCAAGCCAGGCCCTTCATTTGTAAGCAAAACAAATGTATCCAATTTAGGCAGCATCATATTCTCATGAACATTAGAATTGTTACCAAGAAACGTAAGTACCTGATAATTCAATGGGTGTGCGCGAGCTCTAGTAATTGGTCCAGTATGTATAGTAGCAGGGGCTGTGGGTGTAACAATGGTATTGATGTCCTCATCATCCTTCCCTTCTTGAAATGAAGTCGGCCTAGAAGAAAGCTCATCTTCCTCACCCAAATAAGGCTTCGAATCTGCAATGTTAAAAGTGGGACTAACCCCAAAATCTGCATGCAGCTCATGTTTATATGCATTATCATTTATTTTCTCTAACACCTTAAAAGGACCATCAGCACGTGGCATTAGCTTTGATTTGCGCAAATTAGGAAGTCTATCCTTATGCAAATGTAACCAAACAAGATCTCCTGGTGCAAACACAACATGTTTTCTACCCTTATCTCCAACAAGTTTATATTTAGCATTCATACGCTCAATGTTTTCCTTAGTTAACTCATGCATTTTTAAAATCAATTCAGCACGTTCTTTAGCATCAAAATTAACCTTCTCCGAAGATGGAAGAGGCAACAAATTAATAGGTGCACGAGGTAGGAAACCATACACAATTTCAAAAGGGCACATCTTAGTAGTAGAATGCAATGAATGATTATAAGAAAGTTCAATATGAGGCAAGCATTATTCCCACATTTTCTTATTATTCTTCAAAACAGCCCTAAGCATAGTAGACAATGTTCTATTGACTACTTCAGTTTGTCCATCAGTTTGGGGGTGGCAAGTAGTACTAAAAAGCAGTTTAGTCCCCAACTTAGCCCATAAACATCTCCAAAAGTGGATAAGAAATTTAGTATCACGATATGAAACAATAGTATTTGGCACACCATGCAAGCGAATAATTTCACGAAAGAACAAATCAGCAACATTAATAGCATCATCGCTTTTATGACATGGTATAAAGTGTGCCATTTTTGAAAATCTATCCACGACAACAAATATGCTATCCCTCCCCTTCTTTGTTTGAGGTAAACCTAAAACAAAGTCCATAGATATATCCTCCCAAGGAACACTAGGTACAGGCAAAGGCATATATAAACCATGAGGATTGAGTTGTGACTTATCTTTTTGACACATAGTGCAGCGAGCAACAAAACGCTAAACATCCCATCTTATCTTTGGCCAAAAGAAATGTGTAGCAAGTATATCCCCCGTCTTCTTCCTTACAATTTTTCAATACATCTTTAAATTCAGCATCATGCACATATTGATCTTTGATGGTCTCCAAACCAAATATTTTAAAGTCAAGTTGTGAAAGCATAGTATAACGATGAGACAATGCATCAGTAATAACATTTTCTTTACCCTTCTTGTGTTCAATGACATAAGGGAAAGTCTCAATGAATTCAACCCATTTAGCATGTCTACGGTTCAGTTTTGCTTGACTTTTAATGTGTTTCAAAGATTCATGATCAGAATGTATAACAAATTCCTTGGGCCATAAATAATGTTGCCATGTTTCTAAGGTCCGAACAAGAGCATATAATTCTTTATCATAAGTAGAATAGTTAAGACTAGGCCCACTCAATTTTTCAGAAAAGTATGCAATAGGTTTGCCACTCTTGTAATAACGCACCTCCTAATCCAATTCCACTAGCATCACATTCAAGCTCGAAAGTCTTATTAAAATCATGAAGTTGGAGTAAAGGAGCATGTGTCAACTTATCTCTTAATATCGTGAAGGCTTCTTCCTGTGTGGTACCCCAAACAAAAGGCACATCCTTCTTTGTAAGCTCGTTGAGAGGTGCAGTAATGGTGCTGAAATCTCTCACAAAATGCCTATAGAAACCAGCGAGGCCAAGAAAACTCCTCACTTGTGTGACCGTTTTGGACTGCAGCCAACTCTCAATAGCTTCAATCTTGGGTTCATCAACTTCAATTCCTTGTGGAGTAACAACATAGCCAAGAAAAGATACTCGGTCAGTGTAGAAGGTGCACTTCCCAAGGTTACCAAACAAACGTGCATCACGTAGAGCAATAAAAACAGCACATAAATGTTCCAAATGTTCCTCCAAAGATTTGCTATAAATCAGTATATCATCAAAATAGACTACCACAAATCGTCCAATGAAAGCACGTAAAACTTCGTTCATTAGTCTCATGGAAGTACTAGGTGCATTAGTTAACCCAAAAGGCATGACTAACCACTCATATAAACCAAACTTAGTTTTAAATGCCGTTTTCCATTCATCTCCCAATTTCATACGAATTTGATGGTATCCACTATGCAAATCAACTTCGGAGAAAATTGTAGAGCCACTCAATTCATCGATCATATCATCTAGCCTAGGAATAGGATGACGATAACTAATAGTAATATTATTAATGCCTCTACAATCAACACACATACGTGACGTACCATCCTTTTTAGGCACTAGTATAATAGGAACAGCACAAGGACTAAGAGATTCGTGTATGTAACCTTTGTCGAGCAGCTCCTGTACTTGACGCATAATCTCCTTCGTCTCCTCTGGATTGGTACAATATGGTGCACGGCTGGGTAGCGATGAACCGGGAATTAAGTCAATTTGATGCTCAATCCCTCGAATAGGTGGTAATCCCGGTGGCACGTCTTGTGGTAAGACATCAGCGAACTCCTGCAAAATGTTAGTGACAGCAGGGGGCAAAGAGGAAAGCATGTCCTCGAATGAAAAAAATGCCTCTTTGCACAGAAAAGCATAGCAAACAGATTTGCTGAAATCTAGCTCATCAATATCATATTTTTTGGCAAGTAAACATGCACTTTTCAATTTAATTTCAGAAGCAACACTAGATGGTTTATTATTAGGTTTCATTTGTTGCTCAAATTCTTTTGCCACAATTTGATTTTCACTCTTATTTTTCTCCTGTTTTGCTTTATTAGCTCTATTAATATCATCTTTCAAAATGGATTCAGGAGTCATAGGAAGCAAAGTAATATGGCTATCCTTATGAACAAGAGTATACTGATTATTTCTACCATGGCGTACATAATTTTTACCAAATTGCCATGGTCTACCAAGTAATAAGGAACATGCTTGCATGGGTACCACATCACAATCAACATAACCAACATATGTAGAGATACTAAAATGCACACGAACAGTACGTGTTACCTTAACCTTGCCGCTGTTGTTGAACCATTGGATGTAGTAAGGATGTGGATGTGGTCTTGTGGTGAGAGATAGCTTCTCCACCATCTCCATGCTAGCCAAGTTGTTGCAGCTCCCTCCATCTATGATGACGCGAACAGAATGTTCCTTCACAACTCCCTTTGTATGGAACAAATTATGCCTCTGATTTTGCTCAGCTTGTGTAACCTGCACACTCAAAACACGTTGAGCAACTAAACATTCATACATGTCAGCATCTTCAGCAGCCATGTATTGCATCTCATGATCAGAATCATCTCCATCGTGTTCTTCATGTGTAATAAGAGCCAAAGTCTCCTCGGCATAGTCACTAGTGGACTCATACCCACCATCCTCAGTAGCAATCATCACATGCTGAGATTTGCATTCTCTCGCAAAATGTCCTCTTCCCTTACAACGACGATAAATAATATCACTTGTGTGCCCTGTTGATGCCATGGAAGAAGAAGTGCTCTGCGTAGGCCCGGCAGGTGTGCTCTTGGCAGATAGTGGTGGTTGTGCCTGCTTTCTTGTATCACGGCTGGAGGTGGCACCTGATGGAGGTGCTGGTGTAGTGTAAGTAGAGGATGCACGTGGTGTCCATGATGAAGATCGACCTGCAGAAAAGTTAGTTTGCGTTAATGCCTGTCAATCCTGCACTTCACGTTCAGCTTTACAAGCAAGATGGAATAAACGAGTGATATTAGTATACTCCTTATACTCTAGAATGGTCTGAATCTCTCTATTTAATCCACCCATAAAACGTGCAAGCATAGCTTCATTCTCCTCAACAATACCACATCTAATCATGCCAGTTTGTAATTCCTGATAATATTCTTCTACAGAATTTTTTCCTTGTCTTAAACACTGAATTTTTTGGCGTAATTCACGTTGATAATATGGTGGAACCCAACGAGTACGCATAGCAGTTTTCAAAGCAGCCCAAGTAATTGGAATAGGATATAATCTACAATGTTCAGACTGCCAAACACATGCGAAGCTAGTGAAAGCACAAACAGCAGCAGGAACACGTCTCTCCTCAGGATATTGTAAACATGTAAAACGTTGTTCAGTTTCTAACTCCCAAGTAAGATATATATCAGGAACATATCTACCCTCAAATGGTGGAATAGTCAATTTCAGTTTAGGAAGATGGTCATGATCTCGTACCTCATATGGTGGTGCAGCCCTACCGTTGCGATGATATACCTGAGGACGACCTGGTGGTGGTGGTGCAGGTGGTTGCACGTAGTTTTGATTTTGATCAACCTCATCCTCGTATTGGTCCTCCACCTCTGCAGTAGCTGCAGGAGCGACAGAAGCATCAACAGCGGCACCAGAATTTTGCCAGGCTCAATGGGAATGCGCTATGCTCGTCCCACTTGATTTGGAAAGTGACGTTGTTGTTGTTGTAGAGGTGTGTCAGGGGCAGCCGGTGGTGGTGGTGGAAGACGCGTGAGCAATTCATTAAACTTTTTATCGAGCTTTGTTTCGAACGTCTTCTCCATGCCATCTATCTTCTCCATGGCCTCTTCAAATCTGTTTAGCACATCTTGCACCTATCCACTCATCATTTGCTGAAATTTATCATGCAACTCCTTATTCGTCATGTTCTCCCAGTCAGTCTCATCGGCTTGTGATCCTGCCATGGTTAGCAGCAGTAGAAACACACAAGAACATGATCCTACAGATTACTAACAAGAGGTGGTGGTGGGTGTCACAAATCCGTCAAGCAAATCTCAAATTCTTACCAGTTCTTACCCAGCAACAGGCGGTGATCGGCAACCGTCGTAGTCAAAACTCTCAAAGCTTGGATAGAGCGATTACCAGGGAAAATCAAACGCACGACGTAGATGTATGTGGAGCTGGGAAGGCTTATAATATCATAGCAAGAAGGGTCAGCAATAATCAATTCAGTGATGCAAAGTTGAATAAACGCTCAACGACGGTACTGTGCTAGTCCTAGGCTAGACCGTGCTAGAGACGCGAGCCTAGAACACTAACAAAATCATGGCGCTGCACATAAACAAGGGAAAAGCACACTCAGGAACTTTTTTCGCTCTGTTTTTTTTGGCGCTCCTCTTTTTTTTGCGAAAAATCACTATAATGGCGAGTGTCTCAAAACTCTTCCCTCGTCAAACTGACAGGATGGGCACGAAATTTATTTTTTTGACTTTTTTCGGAAATCAGGGCAGCGACGACAAAAAAGTGTGACAAAAAATCACTATGACGGCACGTGGCTCAAAAGACTCAGAAAAGCCTAAAAATAGGATAGGGAAAAAATTTGCCTGTGAAAACTTTGGCCTAAAAACTGCCCGGGGGTCTCCAGACTTTATTTTTTGTCCGAAACCTACTCAGGCAAGGAAACACGAATCGGAAAATAGACGGACCTCGAAAACAAACCTAATATGGAAGGAACTCGGATTGGTGGTGGATATATGGTGTAGGATATGGTAGCGGTGGTGGTATATGGATACGGATTGGTGGTGGTATATGGATACGGATTGGTGGTGGTATATGGATACGGATTGGTGATGGTATATGGAGACGGATCGATGGCGGATAAGCGGTGGTGGTAGATGGCAGGGGCGATGATGATGGTGCGGTGGCAGCGTGACAACTTATGACCAGAACTCAAAACTCTAAAAGACTAGACTCTAAGACCAGCAACTAGACACGACGATGCAATCGCAAATTCAACAATGCAAAATACTGAAAAGACTATGCAATGGTTCAGATTGGTTCGGATATGATGAACTAACCCTAATTTTTTGGCTTTTTTCGTGGACTGTAGGTATGAAGAACAGACTCGGTCTAAACTACGAAAAACTATAAAATCTCACCGAGCAACTTGGAAATCTGATACCACTTGATAGAGGCGAAGGTGTCTCAATGTTTTGATGAGATAGATATCGTTTTCTGTGGGAGTCGACTTTGACGATCCGACTACGAACGTGCGAAGACGTCGTGCCTTAGCAATCGCTAAACCAACTTCCGAGGGTTATTGACCATGCCAGAGCATGATAAACCTGACCACGAGGGTCTATTTCCTGCGAGCAAGCGAAGAACAAGAAAGAACCTGAGATTGCAATCTGGATATTGCGAATAAAAGAGAAAAACTTTATTGATCAAGGTGGGGTTCTCTGACGCCTTTGTCTGGTCGTTGAACACAAACGAAGTACGCGAAGTTGCAGCCATGGCGAACTTTTATCTAAACAAAACCCAAAGTCTAAATGATGCCCTAAGGGCTGTATATATGGAGAAGAGAGGGGGGATTTCGTGGCCCTTGGAGGAGGGGTCCGAAACCAACCCTAACTCTTGTTTCCCCACACATACGGACTCTAAAAACTGCCTATAATCAAGTATTTAAAAAATACATGGGCCTGGCCCAAAAATAAGGTGACGCAGCACCTAGAATAGCCTTTGGACGAAATTTATGAAGTGGCATCTTGTATATTTCGTCCAAGGCTTCATGCACTCATTATGGTGGCTTCAAAGTCCTGGAATCATCACTTGTAACTCCGTTCTTGTTTCCCTTGCGCATGCCACCATCTTCATGCTTGAACTTGCTCCAAGGTTCATCTTTCTTGTCCAAGCTAGGCCCTTCATTTGTAAGAAAAACAAATGTATCCAATTTAGGCAGCATCACATTCTCATGAACATTAGAATCATTACCAAGAAACGAAAGTACCTGATAATTCAATTGGCGTGCGCGAGCTCTAGTAATTGGTCCAGTATGTATAGCAGAGGGGTTGTGGGCGTAACAATGGTATTGATGTCCTCATCAGATGGCAAAGTGAGGACTGTAAGAAAGACGGGAAGTTGAGAGCACCCGTTGACGGGTCGCAGTGGAGAAAAATCGAGAGAAAGTACTAGGCTGAGTTTGCAGGTGACCCAAGGAACGTATGGTTTGTTTTAAGCGCGGATGGCATTAATCCTTTTGGGGAGTAGATCAGCAATCAAAGCACCTGTCCCATGACTCTATGTATGTATAACCTTCCTCCTTCGATGTGCATGAAGCGAAAGTTCATTATGATGCCAGTTCTCATCCAAGGCCCTAAGCAACCCGACAACGACATTGATGTGTACCTAAGGCCATTAGTTGAAGAACTTTTACAGCTGTGGAATGCAAACGGTGTACGTGCGTGGGATGAGCGCAAACAACAGGAATTTAACCTGCACGCGTTACTGTTTGTAACCATCAACATTGGCGCGCTCTCAGTAACCTTTCAGGACAGACAAACAAGGGATACCATGCATGCACGCACTGTTTAGCTGACACCGAAAGTATATAACTGGACAAATGCGGGAATAATGTGTACCTGGGCTATCATCGATTTCTTCCGACCAACCATCAATGTCAAAAGAGAGGCAAGCATTTCAAAGGTGAGGCAGATCACCGAAAGAAGCCCGCTATATGTACCGGTGATCACGTACTTGTTATGGTCAATGATTTACACGTAATATTTGGAAAGGGTCCCGACAGACTAGCTGTTCCGAATGACGCTGAGGGACACGCACCCATGTGGAAGAAGAAATCTATATTTTGGGACCTACCCTACTAGAAATACCTAGAGGTCCACTCTTCGATCGACATGATGCACGTGACGAAGAACCTTTGCATGAACCTGCTAGGCTTCTTGGGCGTGTATGGGAAAACAAAAGATACAGCTGAGGCACGGGAGGACCTACAACGTTTGCACGAAAAAGACGGCATGCCTCCAAAGCAGTATGAAGGTCCTGCTAGCTACGCTCTTACCAAAGAAGAGAAGGAAATCTTCTTTGAATGCCTACTTAGTATGAAGGTCCCGAGTAGCTTCTCATCGAATATAAAGGGAATAATAAATATGCTAGAGAAAAAGTTCCAGAACCTAAAGTCTCATGACTGCCACGTGATTATGACGCAACTGCTCCCTGTTGCATTGAGGGGGCTTCTACCGGAAAACGTCCGATTAGCCATTGTGAAGCTATGTGCATTCCTCAATGCAATCTCTCAGAAGGTGATCGATCCAGAAATCATACCAAGGCTAAGGAGTGATGTGGTGCAATGTCTTGTCGGTTTCGAGCTGGTGTTCCCACCATCCTTCTTCAATATCATGACGCACGTCCTAGTTCATCTAGTTGACAAGATTGTCATTCTGGGCCCCGTATTTCTACACAATATGTACCCCTTTGAGAGGTTCATGGGAGTCCTAAAGAAATATTATCCATAACCGCGCTAGGCCAGAAGGAAGCATCTCCATGGGCCATCAAACAGGGGATGTCATTGGGTTTTGTGTTGACTTCATTCCTGACCTTAAGAAGATAGGTCTCCCTAAATCGCAGTATGAGGGGAGACTGACTGGAAAAGGCACGCTTGGAGGGGACTCAATAGTATGTAGGGATGGATATTCTTGGTCTCAAGCACACTACACAGTTCTACAAAACTCTACCTTAGTGACCCCGTATGTCGATGAACACAAGAACAGTCTGCGCTCCAAACACCCGGAGCAGTGCGACGACTGGATTACATGTGAACACATCAGGACTTTCAATAGTTGGTTGGAAACACGTCTCAAAGGTGACAACACTGTTTGTGATGAGCTATACTCATTGTCCAGGGGACCATCTTCGACTGTATTGACTTACAAAGGATACGAGATAAATGGGAATACAATTTACACGATCGCCCAATATTAAAAGAGCACCAACCAAAACAGCGGTGTCCGCCTTGATGCAGCAACCGAGAGGGGAAAGGACATATATTATGGTTACATAGTGGACATATGGGAACTTGACTACGGACATGATTTTAAGGTCCCTTTGTTTAACTGCAAATGGGTCAATCTGTCAGGAGGCGGGGTACAGGTAGACCCACGGTACGGAATGACAACAGTGGATCTGAACAATCTTGGGTACACTGACAAACCGTTCGTCCTAGCCAATGATGTGGCACGGGTTATCTATGTGAAGGACATGTCTACCAGACCGAAAAAAGAAAAGATAAGGAAGAGAATACATCATACGATGAGCCAAAGCGCCACATAGTTCTTTCAGGAAAAAGGGACATCGTGGGAGTGGAGGGCAAGACAGACATGTCTGAAGATTATGAAAAGTTTCATGAAATTCCTCCCTTCAGAGTCAAGGCTGACCCAAGCATCCTAATAAACGATGAAGATTATCCATGGTTACGGCACAATAAGCAAACGACACAAGTGAAGAAAAAGTGAAGACTTTCTCTCCACAACTATTATGATGATACCATGCCAACTTTCAACCTTTTCGTAGTTGTAACAGACGAGTTTCCGTATGAAATCCTGATACTTCGAAAGAGATTGTCCATTTTGTACACGAAGTGCATCCAGTTTTTGCCGTAACCCTCTCAACTTTCTTGCACATGCTATGTGGATGAAATGATGATACCATGCCAACTTTTAACATTTTCAGAATTCATTTGAAATGCTTTTCAATTTCAGGGTCTTATAGCTCAAAATAATCAGTAAATGCGTGAAAAATAACAAATGAAGTTAGAAAGTGTTGAAAATTGATGATGTGGATTTGAATGGTGCATTTTGAACACACAAAAAGTCAGGAGTTCAAATAAGTTCTAAAAAATGAAATCCCTTTGTAACAAACGAGTTTCCGTATGAAATCCTGATACTTCGAAAGAGATTGTCTGTTTTGTACACGAAGTGCATCCAGTTTTTGCCGTAACTCTCTCAACTTTCTTGCACATGCTATGTGGATGAAATGATGATACCATGCCAACTTTCAACCTTTTCAAAGTTCATTTGAAATGCTTTTCAATTTTTATTAATTAGAAACAAAATAAAATAAAATATATAAGTAGAAACAAAATAAAATAAAATAAACTTTAATAACATAAATAAAATCAGTAAATGCATGAAAAATAAATAAATAAACTTTAATAAAATAAATAAAACAAAAAAGAAAGCAAAAATCTGGAAAAAAATTAACGGCACTAACAGAAAGTTTATAATTTTTATTACCTAAAACCAAAAACAATAACTTAAAAACTAGTAAGTATTTTGCTGTAAGTAGAAACAAAATAAAATAAATAAAACAAAAAATAAAGGAAAAATTGGATATTTTTTTTAAAAAAAGTGCCACCTACTGGGCCACCACAGCCTGCATACGACTAGAAACCCACTACTAGGGCCAGGATGTAGGCCCGCAGTAGGCCCAATGGGCCCACAAGCACAAAGACTAGATTTAGGCCCATAAGCATGCAGTAGAGAGGGGCTCGAAGTGGTCAGCTCGGCAAGGCTTATAAACCACTCCGAGCCCCTCTCGGCTAGCGAGGTGGGACTAAACATAGCACTGCACTGCGCCAGTTCCAGCACACAACCTTTGGTCCCGATTTGTGCCACCAACCGGGACTAATGGGTGGCATTGGTACCGGTTCTTAGCACCAACCGAGACCAATGACCCTCTTTGGTACCGGTTTGTGGCACCAACCAGGACCAAAGGTCTCTGTTTACCGCCCTTTGGGCTACTGAAAAGAGGCCTCTGGTCCCGGTCGGTGGCACCAACCGGTTCCAAATGGGTTCATTGGTCCCGGTTGGTGCTAAGAACCGGGACTAAAGCTTCATGTATATAAGGCAGACTTGTGAAAATTTTGGATTGCATCTTGCAGTTCACCCCCGATGATGCGCGCAGACAGGACGCCGCCAGGCTGCCAGACGCCGTCGCCCTGCCCTGAGCTCGCCATCGACACGCCGCTGTCACCCCCCTGCCAGTGCTCGCCGTCGACGCCCTCGCTGCTGGCCTGCCCCGAGCTCGCCGTGTCGGCGTCGCCGCCGCGCCCCTGCGCGCCCTACCCCGAGCTCGTCGTCGCCATGCCGCCCCACGCCCCTGCCCTGCCCCGAGATCGCCGTCAACGCGCCGCCCCACACCTATTCCTACCCCGACGGTGTGCACCGCCCCCTCCCCGTTCGGTCCGGCGGCCGGCCCCCTTTTCATCTCTGTTTTGTTCATACAAGTTTTTTTGTTCATATTATGCTTTTTTTGTTCATAGATGATGATATATATGATGTTTTTTTGTTCATATGTATGCATGGATGTACATAATGAGATGAATGATGAATTGTTTGTTCATATATGTATTATTTAAGTTGTAATTAGCAGATATCGATTTTAGGTTAGTGCATTTTAGGTTAGTTGATTTAGTGCATTTTAGGTTTGTTCTACTTTTAGGAAGAAGATAGAAGGAAGAAGAAGAAAAAGAACGAGAGGAAAAAAATAAGGGTCAGACATGTGATAAGGGGGGACGTCGGACATGACATGAGGGGGGATGTCGAAAAAACTAATTAAGAAGAAGAAAAAATAGAAAATATTTTCTATTTTTTCTTCTTCTCATCTATTCCTTTCTTCTTCTCCTCTTTTTTTCTTATTTTTTTTCTTCGATCGCCGAGCGGTCGAGGGTCACCAAGGGGTCGAGCAAGGGTTATCGAGGGGTCGAGGGCCAAGGGTTCGAGGGTCGAGGGGTTCGAGGGTTGAGGGGTCGAGGGTCATTGAGGGGCCGAGGGTTCGAGGGTCGTCGAGGGGTCGAGGGTCGAGGGGCTTAGTAGTTGAACTAGTTGGTTTAATAAAACTACTTTATTTTACTATATATAGAAGCAGTTTATTTTTAGTAAGTACTACTTTATTTTATTTATAGTAAGTGCTTAGTAGTTGAACTAGTTGATTTAATAAAACTACTTTATTTTACTATATATAGAAGTAGTTTATTTTTAGTAAGTACTACTTTATTTTATTTATAGTAAGTGCTAAGTAGTTGAACTAGTTGATTTAATAAAACTACTTTATTTTACTCTAGAAGTAGTTTATTTTTAGTAAGTACTACTTTATTTTATTTATAGTAAGTGCTTAGCAGTTGAACTAGTTGATTTAATAAAACTACTTTATTTTACTATATATAGAGGTGGTTTATTTTTAGCAAGAAAATTAATAGAACTAGTTTATTTTTTTAGTTCAAGCAATTATTCCCGCATCGACATCGATGATGCCTATCCTGCATCCTCGTTGTCGACTCGGCGGAGGAGGCCGACTTGATCAGAGGGGCCATGCCCGGGACTGCGCTCCGCCGGCTGGTATTGGGAGGTGCTACCTTCCGGGGGGTGTAGGTTGGTGAGGAGCCAGCCCGTCATTGACCTGATCCTTTTTTGGTGGCGGTCGCGTGGGCCAGTGACGGTGGCGAGGCTTCCGGACACCGGGGAGGTGGTACGTCACCGTGTCAGCGAGGAGGACGAGCACGTCCGTCGCTACATGGTTGCGTTGGAGGGAAGGTTCGAAAATACCTGGCAGGTTCTTCAAGGATCTCACTGGAGTGATCCTGTGATGGTTCCTTCTCTTTGGGTGTCCACCGCCCGCGCCGATACCCGTCGGGCGCTACAGTTCTAGCTGTATTAGCGATGCTATATGTATGATAGTATTCGAGGTGTATTAGTGATAATATTCGACGATGTACGGACGCAAGAGATGATGTAGTTTTTCTTATAATTGAATGCATGCTAATTTTAATACTACTTTCTTTTACGATTTGGTTTTGCTTATTGAATGCTCAAATTGGAAAAGTACTCCTACTTTGAATGCTAAATTGCAGAGCACTATGCAAGGCGTATGCATTTGATTAGTTGATAGCTTATAGGGTTTATGTTTTTGCAGAAATCTAGGAGCCCCTCCATCATCCCCGCCATCGTCCCCGTCACCGACCCCCCTCCGATCTCGAGGTGAGACCAGCCAAATCTCCATGTCACTATGAGTCCTATATATGATAGGACGATATGTCCTTTTTTAGAAAGATAATTAAATGATATTTTGGGTTGACTTTAAGTCTGTCGAGTCTCCACCATATATGAGAGGACGAAGAATGCCGATTGTTGTCGTGGGGGTAGCTTCTCCTTCGTTCCCGTGTGCTAGACAAATTGGTGTAATGCACTCGGGAACAAAAGGAGGAGCTACCATCACCGAGGTCGCAAATGTCAGGGAGGAATCAGTGAGGGAGAGTTCCACCATATATATATGAGAGGACGAAGAATCCTAACTGTTGTCGTGGGGGTCGCTTCTCCTTCATTCCCGTGTGCTAGACATTTTGGTGTAATGCACTCGGGGACGAAGGGAGGAGCGACCATCATCGAGAGTTGAATATATACACCACGTGAGCTAAGAGGTTTCAAGGAAAGACTCGACAGACCGATAGTCAACCCGTGATGTATAATAATGATCTAATTTAGTTTTTGTTGTACATATATTTAATTGTACAAGTTTAATATTTGAATTATGAACGTAGGAAATGTCGTCATCAGATGACGAAAGTCTCCCGGGGGAGTGCAGATGGTGCCACGATGATCGAGGTTTGTGCGACAGGCCTCACTTGGATGATGATCGGCGCTTCAGCATTAAGCTCGAGGAGACCTTCGATGTTGAAACGGTACACAACAACGACAAGTGTTTTTTCGTAATTAAGCATGACTTCAACTATTTCAACATGTAATTTTTCATCTTTTACAATTGGAGTGGCTTATCCCATGCCATGCAAGACGCTATGTCTTGGAGAGGATGGATTTTGAAGACCATGAAAATTATGAAACAAAGAAAATTCACCTAAGGACTTATCATGATGTGGATTTTGAAGTAAATCTGTATAATTCTGAGAGCGTAACCCATTTTGGTTGCAAAAATTGGGAAGCACTTTGCAAGATGTATGGTTTTCATGAGGGTATGCTTATCACAATGGATCTTGGTGATCCTGACATCGACCAAGACAATATGGACATTTGGGTCCTTGTTGATACGCTTCCAGTTCTACCGCTATGTGAGTTTCTCAAACATAGTTATTAACTAATTTATATTGTTTATTTCAAAATAATTGACAGCTTATTTCCGTTGACAGCTTATTTCCATTGACAGCTTATTTTCATTCTTCAAAGAATGTGCGCAAGATGGTAAACAAAACCCACTACACCGATGGCTCCGAATTGACATATCAGGAGAAAAATCATCTGGTCGAATTTTGTACTGATATTGAGAATTACAATATCTACAATCAACCTCCTCAATATTATGGTCAATACGTGCCACTAGTGCACGTGTTGAACTACGGTAACTACCATGGAGATACCCTGGTAAGATTTTTTACTATTACGACATCCGTGCATCTTTTGCATACTTCTAAAAGTAGTACATCATTGCTGACTATGAAATTATTACTATGTTTTTCAACAGATAATCCCAGAGAATTGTGTGCCTCATTTGATGTATCAGAAAGGTAGCCTTAATGTTTTGAACATACAGCCAAGTCATCCTACGAATCTCAGCTGTCCATACTAGATTTCTAAAAGAAATGGAGACATGCAAATCAAATGATGTAAAAAATGTATGGACAGTCATAAGGAGGTTCTTGGAAGCAAAAGGAAGCGAAGCGCAAGAATTGGAGACAGGATGATCTCCATTCTCCATAATGGAGAGTCAGGGTCTATATTGTTTTATGTTATTTTACCTTAAAGAGGGTATTTAGGTCCTACCTAACACTGATGATCATGTGCTAAGAACAATTAAGTAGGGTTGGTTTGATGACTATGAGGATGATGATCGTATGACTTGTTATTAATAATGAGTAGAAGTTGTATGATGATGATTAGTAGACTTGTTATTATATATGATGATGCATGATGCGAGCATGAAGAGTTATTATATATCAGCGGGTGAAATGAACATGGATTGGATTGAAGTGAAGGCAACATGCATGTGGTGCATGTCGAAAGTAGTACAATCCAAACTTGATCAAGTTAGGATTAGTATTACTTTTGACATGCACCACATGTTGCCTTCACTTCAATCTAAGCCATATTTAGGCATATCAGTAGCGTTGGTAAACCAAGCACGGAGATATAAGAGAGGACACTTCACTCTATTAGCTAGCTAATAAAAACCTAAATTAACAACCAAAACCCCTAAACCAGCCCCTTTCAAAAAAAACCTCAGCTCGCCTTTTGGTCCCGGTTGGTGTCACCAACCAGGACCAAAGTCCCCCCTGTATGGGCTGGCCTCAGCGGCCACATGGAGGCTCATCTGTCCCAGTTCGTGTAAGAACCGGGACTAAAGGCCAAAGGTATTAGTAATGACCTTTTAGTCCAGGTTCGAAAACCGGGACAGAAGGCCCTTACGAACCGGGAAAAATGGCCCTTTTCTACTAGTGATAGTGCTATATCCACGGCTCACACTCATGTATTGCGTGAAAGTTGAAAAGCCTTGAGAACATTAAAAGTATGAAACAATTGCTTGGCTTGTCATCGGGGTTGTGCATGATGAAATACTTTGTGTGATGAAGATCGAGCATAGCGAGACTATATGATTTTGTAGGGATAACTTTCTTTGGCCATGTTATTTTGAGAAGACATAATTGATTTATTAGTATGCTTGAAGTATTATTGTCTTAATGTCAAATGATAGACTATTTCTTTGAATCACTCGTTTCTTAATATTCATGCCATGATTAGATTATATGATCAATATTATGCTAGGTAGCATTCCACATCAAAAATTATCTTTTTTATCATTTACCTACTCGAGGACGAGCATGAATTAAGCTTGGGGATGCTGATACGTCTCCATCGTATCTATCATTTTTGATTGTTCCATGCCAATATTCTACAACTTTTACATACTTTTGGCAACAATTTATATGATTTTCTTGGACTAACATATTAATCCAGTGCCTAGTGCCAGTTCCTGTTTGTTGCATGTTTTTTGTATCGCAAAAAATCCATATCAAATGGAGTCCAAACGGGATAAAAACATACAGAGATTTTTTGGAATATATGTGAATTTTGGGAAGTGGAATCAACACGAGACAATGCCCGAGGTGGCAGCAAGGCAGGGTGCGTGCCCCAGGGGGTACTGCGTGCCCTGCGCCATTGTGGCCACCCCGTAAGGCAGTTGGTGCCCTTCTTCTGCCGAAAGAAAGCTAATATCCGGATAAAAATTGTGTTAAAATTTCAACCCAATCGGAGTTGTGGATCTCCGGGAATTTAAGAAATGATGAAAGACCAGAAACTGGGAATGCAGAAACAGAAGGGGGGGACCCTTATCCCATCTAGGGGGAGGTCAAGGAAGATGAAGAAGGAGGGGGGCTCTCCCGGTGGCACCAGAACACCGCCAGGGCCATCATCGTGACCAACAACTTTGCCGCTGTCATCACTAACTCTCTTCCCCTCGATGCAGCGGTTTAACACCCCTTCTCCCTGCTGTAATCTCTACTTAAACATGGTGCTCAATGCTATATATTATTTCCCAATGATGTATGGCTATCCTATGATGTTTGAGTAGATCTGTTTTGTCCTATGGGTTGATTGATGATCATGATTGGTTTGAGTTGCATGTTTTATTGTTTGTGCTGTCCTATGGTGCTCTCCATGTCGCGCAAGCGTGAGGGATCCCCGCTGTAGGGTTTTCAATATGCTCATCATTTTCTTACGGTGGGTGCCATGAGTGATAGAAACACAGACCCGAGTAAGTAGGTTGTTTGCGTATGGGACTAAAGAGGACTTGATACCTTATAATGGTATGGTTGGGTTTTACCATAATGATCTTTAGTAGTTACAGATGTTTGCTAGAGTTCTAATCATAAGTGCATATTATCCAAGCAGAGAAAGTATGTTAGCTTATGCCTCTCACTCATATAAAATTTCCATAATGATTATCGGTCTGATTATCGATTGCCTAGGGACAGATAACTTTCTTGTGACAAAAAGCTCTGTAATAAAACTAACTTAGTTGTTTCTTTATCTAAACAGCCCATAGCTTTTATTTACGTGCTCTTTATTATCTTGCAAACCTATCCTACAACACCTACAAAGTACTTCTAGTTTCATACTTGTTCTAGTTAAAGCGAACATTAAGAGTCCGTAGAGTTGTATCGGTGGTTGATAGAACTTGAGGAATTATTTGTTCTACCTTTAGCTTCTCGTTGGGTTCGACACTCTTTCTTATCGAAAATGGCTACAACTAATCCCCTATACTTGTGGGTTATCACTAGACAGAGCCATCGCTACTGACGCAGCTGCCTCCCTTGTCCCCGTCGTTCTCGGAGAATGAGGGTAGGAAGAAACATGCCCATGCATTACAATGGGAGAAAAATTCAATTTGTGCTCACTAACCTGGAACTTTTTGTATAAGCATGTCGCCTGACCCTGTTTTTGATTGTATACCATTAGAAATATGATGGATTTCATCCCAACGGTAGTGACCTTTTTCTATTATACAACAAATGCCACTACTAGGGAAAACCTTATACACAGAACTTTAGCAGTAGCACTTGTTAAAAAGGGCGCTAGAGCTATATAGCAGTAGCACGCGCATGTTAACCGCGCTACAGATTTGAATGTAGTAGTAGCACGTCACCATAGAAAAGTGCTACGACTAAAATTCCCACTACTAAATCGATAGGCTACACATAGTAGTAGGAGTCTTAGAAAAACCGCGCTACTGCTAGGATATTGTAGCAGTGCGTTTACGGTGAAAAGTGTGATACGTCTCCAACGTATCTACTTTTCCCAACGCTTTTCCTCTTGTTTTGGACTCGAACTTGCATGATTTGAATGAAACTAACCCCGGACTGACGATGTTTTCAGCAGAACTACCATGGTTTTGTGTTTGTGCAGAAATAAAAGTTCTCGGAATGGAATGAAACTTTGCGAGGAATTTTTATATAATATATAAGAATTTCTGGAGCCAAGACCTACCGAAGAGGGGCCCTTGGGTGGGCACAACCAACCAGGGCGGGCCCCCCCTCTCCTAAGGCAACCAGGTGGGTTGTCCCCAGCTGGTGGCCCCGCAGACCGTGAAACCAATGCTATAAAATCCTATTTTCGGAGAAAAAGATCATGGAGAAAGAATTATCGTGATCCACAAGAGGGAGCCGCCGCCAAGCCCCGTTCTTCCTCGGGAGGGCAGATCTGGAGTCTGTTTGGGTCTCTGGAGAGGGGGATCTTCGTTCTTCGTCATCACCAACCGTTCTCCGTCGCCAATTCCATGATGATCCCCACCAGGAGTGAGTAATTCCTTCGTAGGCTCGCTGGTCGGTGAGGAGTTGGATGAGATTTATTTTTGGGTCATTTTTTATTGCACGGGAAATTCCGAAAACAAACAAAACATGGCATTTTATTTTATTTAACTAATAAAAATAGCGAATAAAAAGTAGGGACAGAAAGTAGTGCTTACTAAATTCATCAACTTCATACCGTTCAAAAATGATCCATTAATAAGGTTGATCAAGTCTTATTAATAACCACTTTCGATTTGCATGAAACCGAAGAAATTTCGTAAATCACTAAGTTATCTCAATGGGGATATGTATGTCCCCAACAATAAGCATCTCATATTTCTTTTTGACAGTAGGTAGAGGTATTTGAAAACTTCTAATAGTGATTGTCGGAGATTTTTCAATAACATTAATACCATTCACTTGGAACTGTTTCTTTAGAAAGTGCAATGTGTGCTCATTACCATTTATATGAAAAGTGACTTTACTTTTATTGCAATCAAGAATAGCCTGTGCAGTATTCAATAAGGGTCTACCAAGGATAATCGATATATTGTCGTCCTCGGGCATCTCAAGTATAACAAAGTCAGTCAAAATAGTAACATTAGCAACAACAACGGGCACATCCCCACAGATACTGATAGGTATGGCAGTTGATTTATCAGCCATTTGCAAAGATATTTCAGTAGGTGTGAGTTTATTCAAATCAAGTCTTTTATATAAAGAGAAAGTCATAACACTAACATCAGCTCCTAAATCACACAATGCAGTTTTCACATAATTCTTTTTGATAGAGAAAAGTATAGTTGGTATTCCCGGATCTCCAAGTTTTTGGGGCACTCCATCTTTAAAAGTATAATTAGCAAGCATAGTGGAGATTTCAGCTTCCGGTATTTTTCTTTTATTTGTGATGATGTCTTTCATATACTTTGCATGAGGCATTTTCAGGATATCAGTCAAGCGAGTACGTAAAAAGACTGGCCTCAACATTTCAGCAAAGCGTTTAAATTCTTCATCATCATTCTTTTTAGTTAGCTTAGGTGAAAAATGCATAGATTTTGGAACCCACGATTCTCTTTCTTTACTGTGTTTTCTAGCAACAAAGTCTCATTTATCATATGTTTTATTCTTAGGTTGTGGGTTATCAACATCAACAGGTGGTTCTATCTCAACATCATTGTCTGGTTCTTTATTATATGGTTGAGAGTCTTCATGAACATCAGCATTATCTTTTTCATTATCACTAGGTGAGTGTTCATTACCAGACTGAGTTTCAGCATCAGAGATAGAAACTTCATTATCTATGCAAGGAGGTTTCTCTATTTCAGGTTCACTAGGAGCATGTGAACTCCTATCATTCTTCCTTTTCTTTTTCTTTTTAGAAGAACTAGGTGCACTAGTGTTAGCTCTTTGTGAATCTTGTTCAATTCTTTTAGGGTGTCCCTCAGGATTAAGTGGTTCATGAGTCATTTTACCTCCTCTAGTTGCAACTCTAACAGCAAAGTCATGCATATTATTATTCATTTCATCCAACAATTCTCTTTGAGATTTAGCAACTTGTTCTAACTGAGTTTGAACCATAGAAGCATGCTTTCCAACACCTCTAACATAATTTGATGTTCTAAATAACAAGTCACTCAGGTGAGCAATCATATCATAATTGTATTTCAATTGTTTCATAACATTTTGCATTGAAGTGATCTTGTTTTCTAATATAATTTTCAAACTCATAAAGGCATTGACTAGGATGCATATTGTGAGGATTGTCATTATCATTGAATGTCATAAGAGAATTTACCTCTACCACCTTAGGAGGTGGTGGCATATTAAGCCCATGTATTTCTTCAATAGGAGGTAAATTTTTAACATCCTCAGCTTTAATACCCTTTTCCTTCATAAATTTCTCTGCCTCTTGCATATCTTCCAGACTGAGATATAATATACCCCTCTTCTTCGGAGTGGGTTTAGGAGGTGGTTCAGGAAGAGTCCAATCGTCATAGTTTTTCAATATATTATTCAATAATTCTTTAGCTTGTCCAACACTCCGTTCGCTGAAAACACAACCAGCACAACTATCTAGGAAGTCCCTAGAAGCATCGGTTAGTCCATTATAGAAGATATCAAGTATTTCATTTTTCTTAAGTGGATGATTAGGCAAAGCATTAAGTAATTGGCAAAGCCTCCCCCAAGCTTGTGGGAGACTCTCTTCTTTGATGTGCACAAAGTTAAATGTTTCCTGTAAGGCAGCTTGTTTCTTATGAGCAGGAAAATATTTTTCAGAGAAGTAAGAAATCATATCCTGGGAACTACGCACACAACCAGGAGCAAGAGTATTGTACCAAGCTTTAGCATCACCCTTTAATGAGAACGAAAATAATTTGAGAATAAAGTAATAGCGAGTTTTCTCATCATGAGTAAAAAGGGTGGCTATGTCATTCAACTTAGTAAGATGTGCCACAACAGTTTCAGTTTCATAACCATGGAAAGGATCAGATTCAACCAAAGTAATTTACTCTGGGTCAACAGAAAATTCATAATCCATATCATTAATAAAGATAGGTGAAGTAGCAAACTTAGGATCACATTTCATTCTAGCATTCAGAGATTTTTCTTTATACTTGCATAATAATTTATCTAGATCATCTCTATCATTGCAAGCAAGAATATCTCTAGTTGTTTCTTCACTCATAACATAACCTTCCGGTACCTTAGGCAATTCATTTATAGGAAGGCTAGTTCTAGTAGGTGTTTCAAGAGATTCAATTTCAAGCTCATCATCAGATTCAACAACATCATGTTGTATAACTCTAGCAATTTTTTTATCAAGAAATTCACCAAGTGGCACATCATCATTATCAAGAAAGGTACTAGCATCATCATAAGCATTATCCATAGAAAAAGTAGCATCATCAATAACTTGTGACATATCAGAATTAATAGCATGTGGTGGTGTTGCAAGTTTACTTATAATAGAAGGTGAATCTAAAGCAGAACTGGATGGCAGTTCCTTACCTCCCCTCGTCTTTGAGGGAAAAATCTTAGTCTTAGCATCCTTCAGATTCTTCATAGTGATAATATGATAATAATCCCAAGTGACTCAACAAATATAGCTATGCTCCCCGACAACGGCGCCAGAAAAAGGTCTTGATAACCCACAAGTATAGGGGATTGCAACAGTTTTCGAGGGTAGAGTATTCAACCCAAATGTATAGATTCGACACAAGGGGAGCCAAAGAATATTTGAAGGTATTAGAAGCTGAGTTGTCAATTCAACCACACCCGGAAATTAATTATCTGCAGCAAAGTGATCAGTAGAAAAGTAGTTTGATAGTTTTGATAGTAGTGACAACAGCAATTGTAACGGTAACAGTGATAGCAGTAATTTTGTAGCAAGTGTAACAATAATGATAGTAGTAGTAACTTAGCAGAAACAACATAGGATAAATTCGTAGGCATTGGATCGGTGACTTGTTGGATGATATCCGTAATGAGACGGTTATAACCTAGGGCGATATGGCACTAGCTCACCTGTTGCTAGCATGCCCATTGTCTCAGTTAAAATAGGAGATCACTGTTATCATGGTTTATGTGACATAGATGCTAGTGTGAGTGCTATTCGTTACACCTTATATGAAGAAACTATGAATGACATAGCACCCGCAGGGATAGAAGACATAGATGTTACTATTAAACTTGCTAATAGAGACACTATATAACCAAGTGGGATTGTTAGAGATGTTGATCTCTTGTGTGGGAAAATAAAGTACCCTACTGATTTTCTTGTTCTTGGTTCCCCACAAGATGACTTTTGTCCCATTATCTTTGGTAGACCTTTCTTGAACACCATTAATGCTAAAATAGATTGTAAGAAACAAACTGTCAGTGATAGTTTTGGTGATGAGTCTCATGAGTTTATTTTTCCAAGTTTAGTAGAAAGCTTCATGAAAAGAATTGCCTGGTAAAGATGAATTAATTGGTCTTGCTCCTATTACTGTGCCTCCTACTGATCCACTAGAATTTTTTTTGCTAGACCATGAAAATGATTTACATATGCATGAAAGAAATGAAATAGATAAGATTTTCTTTGAACAATGTCCTATGCTTAAACACAATTTGCCAATTGAAACTCTACGAGGTGCTCCTCCACCTAAAGGTGATCCTATGTTTGAATTGAAACAATTGCCAAACACTTTGAAATATTCTTATCTTGATGAAAAGAAGATATATCCTGTTATTATCAGTGCTAACCTTTCAGAACATGAAGAGGAAAGATTATTGAAAGTTCTAAGGAAGCACCGAGCTGCTATTGGATATACTCTTGATGATTTAAAAGGCATTAGTCCCACTCTATGTCAGCACAAAATTAATATGGAACCTGATGCTAAACCCGTTGTTGATCACCAACATCGGTTAAATACAAAAATGAAGGAAGTGGTAAGAACGGAAATCTTAAAACTTCTGGAAGCACATATAATCTATCCTATAGCTGATAGTAGATGGGTAAGTCCTGTTCATTGTGTCCTTAAGAAAGGAGGCATAACTGTTGTTCCTAATGATAAGAATGAACTTATTCCACAAAGAATTGTTACAGGCTATAGAATGGTAATTGATTTTAGAAAAATAAACAAAGCAACTAGAAAAGATCTATACCCTCTCCCTTTTATTGATCAAATGCTTGAAAAATTATCTAAGCACACACATTTTTGCTTCCTAGGTGGATATTCTCTTTTTTCACAAATACCTGTTTCTCAACCTAATCAAGAAAAGACCACTTTTACTTGTCCCTTTGGAACCTATGCTTATAGACGTATGCCTTTCGGTTTATGTAATGCACCTGCTACCTTTCAAAGATGTATGAGTGCTATATTGTCTGACTTTTGTGAAAAGATTTTTGAGGTTTCCATGGACGATTTCTCTGTTTATGGGAATTATTTTGATGATTGTTTAAGCAATATTGATCGGGTTTTGCAGGGATGTGAACAAACAAATCTTGTCTTGAATTGGGAGAAGTGCCACTTTATGGTTAATGAAGGCATTGTCTTGGGTCATAAAATTTCTGAAAGAGGTATTGAAGTGGACAAAGCTAAGGTTGATGCAATTGAGAAAATGCCATGTCATAAAGATATAAAAGGTATTCATAGTTTCTTAGGTCATGCTGGTTTCTATAGGACATTTATCAAAGACTTCTCTAAAATTTCTAGGCCTCTTACGAATCTTTTGCAAAAGGATATTCCTTTTGTTTTTGATGATGATTGTTTAAAAGCCTTTGAAACACTCAAGAAAGCCTTAATTTATACACCTATTGTTCAACCACCTGATTGGAACTTGCCTTTTGAAATTATGTGTCATGCTAGTGATTATGCTATTGGTGTTATTCTAGGACAAAGAGTTGATAAGAAACTGAATGGTATTCATTATGCTAGTAAAACTGTAGACAGTGCTCAACTAAACTATGCTACTACTGAAAAAGAATTCTTAGCATTGGTGTTTGCTTGTGTTAAATTTGGACCTTATATTGTTGATTCTAAAGTAATTGTTCACACCGATCATGCTGCTATTAAATATCTTATGGAAAAGAAAGATGCTAAACCTAGATTTATTTGATGGGTTCTCTTGTTACAAGAATTTGATTTACATATCATTGATAGAAAAGGAGCTGAGAACCCTGTAGCTGATAATTTATCTAGGCTTGAAAATGTGCCTAATGACCCACTACCTATTGATGATAGTTTTCCCGATGAGCAGTTAGCTGCAATAAATGCTGCTCATAATACTCCTTGGTATGCTGATTATGCTAATTACATTGTTACTAAATATTTACCACCTAGCTTTACTTATCAACAAAAGAAAAAAATTCATCTATGATTTAAGACAATACTTTTGGGATGACCCACATCTTTTATAGAGAAGAAGTAGATGGTATTATTAGACGTTGTGTACCTGAGCATGAACATGGACAAATCCTATGGAAATGTCACTCTGAAGCTTATGGAGGACATCATGCCGGAGATAGAACTACTCATAAGGTATTGTAATCTGAATTTTATTGGCCTACACTCTTGATGCCCGTAAGTTCGTCTTATCTTGTGATGAATGTCAAAGAATAGGTAACATCTGTAAGCGTCAAGAAATGCCAATGAACTATCCACTTGCTGTTGAACCATTTGATGTTTGGGGATTTGATTACATGGGACCTTTTCCTTCCTCTAATGGGTATGCACATATTTTGGTTGTTGTTGATTATGTTACTAAATGGGTACAAGCCATTCTAACTGGTAGTGCTGATCACAACACCTCAATTAAAATGCTTGAGGAAGTTATTTTCCCAAGGTTTGGAGTCCCTAGATATTTAACGACTGATGGTGGTTCACACTTTATTCATGGTGCTTTCCGCAAAATGCTTGCCAAGTATGATGTTAACCATAGAATTGCATCACCTTATCATCCTCAGTCTAGTGGTCAAGTTGAACTTAGCAATAGAGAAATAAAACTAATTTTGCAAAAGAATGTCAATAGGTCCAGGAAGAATTGGTCTAAGAAATTAGATGATGCACTTTGGGCCTATAGAACAACATATAAAAAATCCTATGGGTATGTCCCCTTATAAAATGGTCTATGGAAAAGCTTGTCATTTTCCTCTTGAGTTAGAACATAAAGCATATTGGGCCATCAAATAACTCAAATATGATTTCAAACTTGCTGGTGAAAACAGGTTATTTCATATTAGCTCATTAGATGAATGGAGAACCCAAGCTTAGGAAAATGCAAAATTATTCAAAGAAAAAGTTAAAAGATGGCTTGACAAAAGAATCCAAAAGCGTGAGTTTAAAGTCGGAGAATATGTTCTTCTGTACAGCTCTTGTGTCAGATGCTTTGCAGGAAAACTCCTCTCAAAATGGGAAGGCCCCTATGTTATCAAGGAGGTTTATCGGTCTGGAGCCATCAAAATAAATAATGCCGAAAGTACTAACTCGAAGGTTGTCAATGGACAACGAATAAAACATTATATCTCAGGTACACCCATTAATGTTGAAAGTAACATTATCCAAACTATGACACTGGAAGAGCACATAAAAGTGTCCTTCCGGAACACTCCAGAATCGTGAAAATAAGGACTCCGAAAAATCCGCAAAATTATTTTTTGCCAGTTTTCGAATATTTAGAAAAATAGGAAAATAAGAAACTTCCAGGAAGCATACCTTGGTGGGCACAAGACACCAGGGCGCGCCTAGGTGGGTTGTGCCCATCTTTGACACCTTCCGGACACCGTTTTTCTTCCGTTTGCTTCTACCCCAAGATAAAAACTCTATACACACTTCCCAAACTTGTTAACCACCATATCATGGAGAAATACTTTGTTCTCTTTCCTTGCTATTTTCTGTCAGATCCCATCTACCATGGCCACCTCAAGCTCCTCCAAGGACAAGTTCTTCAAGAATGTCATCAACCCATATATGCGGGAGGTGGTGCGGCACCGTTAGGTCATCCAGATGCATGAAGGGGTGCTTCACCTTCGCGATGTGCCATGTCCCAAGGGGACGGGAACCGTGAAGGCCAGACTTGAGGCTATGGAACAAGATGTCTTTCGGTGCAAGGGGATGGTGGAGCGTCGACTCAATGCCAATCACCTCATGATCACGGACCTCTCCCTTGATCTAAAGTGGATGGCCAACCCATGAAGGACATCGTCTTCACCCTCAACAAGCAAATCAACTTCCTCCAAGGCTAAGTCTTGGAATATGAGACGAGGTTTAAAGGTATGAGTTTGGCTACTAGTTGCAGGACCCATGAGACTCACTCATGTTCTTATGATGGTGGACCACTGCCATGGAAATTCGAGGACAAGATCTCTTCACCACCACCTTCTTCTTCATCACCAAAGGAGAATTGAGTATTGGGTATGGGCACTCCCCTTGGCTTCCGCCAAGCTTGGGGGAGGTGCCCCGGTATCATATCATCCCACTATCTTTTTGCCTTTACACATTTTAGTTCGATCTTTTGCTTTAGATGAATAAAAGTTTAGTTCGATCCTTTCCTTTCGAGAGTTTGCTTAGTGATTTATCCTTTTAATCGTGTGCAAGATATACAATAAAGTTTAGTTTGAGGTTTTGCTTTCTTTAATTTCATGTTGCAAATAAAAGAAAAGAAATAAGGAAGAAAAAGATAAAGGAAATAACTAAAAAGAAAGGAAATAAATCAAAAAATCATATACTAATCTTATGGTAGGTGATGACACCACATAAGGAAAAGTATAAGTAGAAAATATTACTAGAGATTGACAAACATAGCATTAGTCAATGATGCAACTCATGAAAGAATTAATAAGGGAGGAGAAGATTCATGTATAAATATATGATCCTAGAAATCTTTTGTGATTGTGAGCCCTCATCAAAATATTATATGCCATAATTGTTGACGTTGGACAAGGAAGACAACTTAATGGTTTATGTTTGTTTATATTCACACAGAAGTCATATTGTCATGGATCCTTCAACATGTGGTGCTTGCCCCTATCTTTGCTAGCCAAAAAATTCCACACTAAGAAGAGATACTACTTGTGCATCCAAAAACCCTTAAACCCAAATCTTATTTTAAAGTGTCCACCTTACCTACCTAGGAATTGAGCAAGATCCCCCAAGTAATTGTCATCGGCGCAAAAAGGCAATAAAAATTGCTTCTAAAAGTGTGAGATCATTTAGTGTAAGAGAAAATTGAGCGATTCACGGACTTGTCATGGTGGAGAATAAAAGCGACAGACTGCATAATAAAGGTCGCTATCAAAAGGGGCAATGCAACATGACGTTCTTTTGTGCTAAGGGGTTGAGCATACAAAAAATAAGCGCATGGAAACATCTGCTTCCCTCTGCGAAGGGCCTATCTTTTACTTTTATGTATTTACTTTTATGCAAAGAGTCAAAGTTTTCCTTCTATTCCTTTTTATTTTTCTCCTTTGGCAAGCATCATGTGGTGAGGAGAGATCTAGGCACTATGTCCAGTTGGATATACATAGCATGAGTTATTATTGTTGACATCACCCTTGAGGTGAATACGTTGGGAGGCGATACCGTAAGCCCCTATCTTTCTATGTGTCCGGTTGAAACGTTTTGCTCATGCGTACCCGGTGAGTGTTAGCAATCATAGAAGACTATATGATGGTCGAGTATGTGGACTTGCCTAAAGGATCCGATACGTGACCCTTTCAGAAAAGATGATGAATTGTAGTTGCAAAGTTGACTAAGAACATAGTTTGTTGGTTTTTAATAGAGTTTTTGCTTTATACTTCAACAGTGTGGTGAATTATCACTTATTCAAGACAAGTCTATGATAAGAGCTTTATGATAAAAGTTTTATGTTTAAGTTTGTTGTTCTTATAATAATGAACATGATGCTTCTACGTCTGTATTTTGTTTTTATCGACACCTCTATCTCTAAGCATGTGGACTTGTTTTTCGATTTCGGTTTTCGCTTGAGGACAAGCGAGGTCTAAGCTTGGGGCAGTTGATACGTCCATTTTGCATCATGTTTTCTTACTGTTATTTATGATGTTTTTATCCATAATAATGCTTTTTGGAGTAATTCTAATGCCTTTTCTCTCGTAAAATGCAAGGTATACACAAAGAGAGAATTTCGAAAGCTGGAAATCTGGAGCTGGAAAAGCTACGTTAGGCCACCTTTTCTGCACGACGCCAAAGAAGCTGAAACTTTACGGAGATTTTTGTATCAAATATATGATGAATATTGGAGCAACTAACTACCACAGGGGGCCCACCAGGTGGGCACAACCCACTTGGGCGCGCCAGGGAGCCCAGGCGCGCACTGGTGGGTTGTGCTCACCCAGATCCACCTCTGGTGCCCATCTTCTGGTATATAGGTCATTTAAGCTAGAAAAAATTAGGAGAGGACTTTCGGGACGGCGCGCCGCCGTCTCGAGGTGGAACTCGGGCAGGAGCACTTTTGCCCTCCGGCGGAGCAATTTTGCCAGGGGAACATCCTTCCCAGAGGGGGAAATCGTCGTCATCATCATCACCAACAACTCTCCCATCTTGGGAGGGAATCTCCATCAACATCTTCAACAACACCATCTCATCTCAAACCCTAGTTCATCTCTTGTGTTCAATCTTGTTACCGGAACTATAGATTGGTGCTTGTGGGCGACTAGTAGTGTTGATTACATCTTGTAGTTGATTACTATATGGTTTATTTGATGAAAGATTATATGTTCAGATCCAATATGCTATTTAATACCTCTCTGATCTTGATCATTATTATCATTTGTTCTTAAGGTCATCGGAGAAACCATGTTGCAAGTAATCATGTGAAATTGATATGTGTTCGATATTTTGATAGTATGTATGCTGTGATTTCCTTAGCGGTGTCATGTGAACATCGACTACATGACACTTAACCATATTTGGGCCTAAGGGAATGCATTGTGGAGTAGCAATTATATGATGGGTTGCGAGAGTGACAGAAGCTTAAACCCCAGTTTGTGCGCTATTTCGCAAGGGATCGATTGGATCCAAAAGTTTAATGCTATGGTTAGAATTTATTCTTAATACTTTTCTCATAGTTGCGGATGCTTGCGGGAGGGTTAATCATAAGTAGGAGGTTTGTTCAAGTAAGAACAATACCTAAGAACAGGTCCACCCACATATCAAATTATCAAAGTACCGAACACAAATCAAACCAACATGGTGAAAGAGACTAGATGAAATTCCCGTGTACCCTCAAGAACGCATTTCTTATAATAAGAAACCGTTTTGGCCTGTCCTTTGCCTCAAAAGGATTGGGCTATCTTGCTACACTTTTGTTACTACTATCGTTACTTGCTCGTTACAAATTATCTTGCTATCAAACTACTCTGCAACTTACAATTCCAGCACTTGCAGACATTACCTTGCTGGAAACCACTTGTCATTTCCTTCTACTCCTCGTTGGGTTCGACACTCTTACTTATCGAAAAGGACTACAATTGATCCCCTATAGTTGTGGGTCATCAGCCACCGGAGTCACGTGGCCTCATCAACGCCAACGGAGCTGCTCTCGGCGCCACCGGAGCCACCCTCAACACCCCTACATCCCTCGCCAGAACTGCCTCCTCGCCGTCACCGAGACGCCCCTACCTCCTTCGCCACCACTTGAGCCATCCTCTCTAAGCCCACACCCCTCCTCTCTCTCATGCATAGCATAAACATTGGACAGAGAACTAGCTAACTAGGTTAACTTGTTTAATTAGGTTAATTATCTAGGTTAGTGCAAAAATTTAGTTAGGGCTTTGACAGAGAACTAGTTATGTTAACTAGTTTAATTAGGTTAGTTATCTAGGTTAGTGCAAAAATTTATTTAGGGCTTTGATAGAGAACTATCTAGGTTAACTAGTTTAATTAGGTTAATTATCTAGGTAAACTAGGTTAACTAGCTAGGTTAATTAGGTTCATTAGTGTAGCGACCCGACCTCAGACGGTCAAGTCTCTGTGCTTAAGTGTCATCCCTGGATTGGTATGCTGACACACACAGTACTCGAGGATTTATAACAGAACTAAATCACATGTATAAATTAATCCATATAGCGGAAGTAACAATGGTTGTGGATTCCCATCAACACCAATGGCAAAGTTGAGTGTAGAAATCGTAACCCTAACGCATCACTTACTCGTCGTAAGAATCCTGCAACATGAGACATTGCAGCCACAAAGGGTCGGTACATGGAATATGCTGGCAATATAACACAGTAGAGCAATGAACAGATAAATGTTATCACTACATGCATATATGGCTGGTGGAGGCTCTATGGTTATAATGTTTTGCGAAAAGCCAGTTTTTCCCTACAACAAAGGAATAAATTTTATTTAACTATCATGGTGGTTGAAACATCATTGAGAAGGTTCCTCCAACTCAATCCCAATTAAAGTAGTCATTAACATCCCAAAAAATTAATTTAGAGTGATGAGATCAAACCAATAATTCAAGTACTAGATACTCAAGATGTCCATAACCGGGGACACGGCTAACCATGATTAGTTTGTACACTCCACAGAGGTTTGCGCACTTTTCCCCACCATACTCGATCTCCTCCGTTGGATTTCTCACACTACATGGTGTTTGAGAAACGGATGACCGAGACACAGTCTTTCAGAAGCAGTAACTCTTTACTATGGGTAGACAGTTACACCTACTTTCCCTCTACATCTGCTAGCCTACCACTGAAAGAGGTCACACAATATACTCAACTATGCCAGAGCCCATAATGGCTTGTGGCTGCACACAGAAGTTTCTAGCATGAATAATCTTATGATCCCTTTGAGCCTGGGTGGCGGACCGTCGGATGATCACACGGGTACTCCGGGATATCCTAGGACAACACTGGATTCTCCAGGTGCCCACAAGCAATCCACCCATATGTGTGTTAAAGTTGCCACCTTAAGTTGAACCATTAATTAACAACTCACATCTGTCATGGATACTCTAAAACCCAATCCATGTCTACGAGCATAGCATGGCAATATAAGCATAACGTAGAAGTAACTCCCAAGGGTTTGATAATAAAACAGGTAATAGGTTCTACCTCATCATCTACTTCCCATTACCCACAAGTTAATCACATCCTAATCATGCAGTGTTTGAGGATTGTAACTAATGCATAAAAACTGGGTATGAAAAGAGTATGATCAATGTGTTACTTGCCTTGGTGACGATCTACAAATCCTAAAGACTCGTAGTAGCATGCTTCGCACTCCGGGAATTCTATCGCAAACAAACAATAACATACATAAGCAATCAAGCAAATATGCACGGGTAAAACTCAAATAAGAAGATCTAACCAGAAAGTTCAACTGAAGAACTCCGGTTTGCAAAAAGAATCAAATCAAACGGAGCAATGAAACTCAAACCACGAAAGAAACAAGATCTGTTTACTAATCTAGACTAAAGTCAAATTTTACAGTACCAAAATCTTATTCAAGTTGGTTAAACAGAAAGATGGCTTCGAGACAAAGATCTAGGCGCTTGTTTCACCTGATTTGGATAAATGAGCGGAAAGATAAACGAAAACGAAGACCAGGGCAGAAATCGCGATCGAAAATAATCGCGGAAAAACCCTGGAAAATAAAACGAGACGAACAGGCTAACGAACGAACGTTAGCTGTCTACGGCTAGCTGACGATGCGTTAGGGTTACGATTTCTACACTCAACTTTGCCGTTGGTGTTGATGGGAATCCACAACCTTTGTTACTTCCGCTATATGGATTGAGGTAATAGTATTTACGTTACTTTATACATGTGATTTACCTCTGTTACAATCCTCAAGTACTGTGCGTGTTAGCATACCGATCTAGGGATGGCACTTAAGCATAGAGACTTGACCGTCTGAGGTCGGGTCGCTACAGTTAGGTTAACAAGCTAGGTTAACTAGGTTGGCTAGGTTAGAGCAAAAATTTATTTTAGAGCATTAGGTCAGAAGGGTTAGAGAAAATGGAGTTCCTTTGCAATTTAATTGGGTTCTGTCCTAGGCAGAGAAGGGTTAGAGAAAATAATGTGTGTGTGTGAGGAATAGCTAGAACAAAATTTGGGTTCTGTCCTAGGCAGAGAAGTGTTTAGTGAGGTCATTTTGCAAAGGTTTTTGATTTTTGAAAAGACCACTATTTTTCAAGGAAAAGAATTTAGGCAAGTTTATTTTAAAGATGGTCCCTTCCTAGACTTTGATTGTTGATTATATCTTTTCATTGAAGTGGTCATGTTATATCTTTTCATTGAAGTGGTCATGTTATATCTTTTCATTGAAGTGGATCGATTGTGCCCAAGTGGCCTTTTGTTATTTCCAGGGAATATGAAGCCGAGTGGCCTATGTTTTGCCAGAATGTTGGTTCAGTTCCGTTTTGGCAAATTTCAGGTGCTCGATATGTCCACTTTTTAGCAAAGGTCATGCCGAAATTTTCCGTGAATATCGACATGACTTGTGCTACAAACTATGACATATCGAGTGCCCGGGATTTGCCACACCGGGAAGGAATAAACGTTCCTGCAAAACATAGGCCTTTTATGTCATTATTCACTTTATTAGGTCTAGAATTAATTGACTAGATTTAATCATAGGAAACATGGCTAGCTACAATGAACGCAGGGTTCTGGTGATTGAGACGATGCCTACCTGGCGGCAGACGAATTTTTAAGCCTTGTCGATGATCAATGGTTGTTGTTGCTGGGCCCACCTGTCACATCCAAGACCGACAACAAGACCGGCGCCAAGACTAGCGTTGAGACAAGACCGGCACCAAGACTGGGGGAGCCGGTATAGATCCGAAACCGAAGAGGGGACGTCGACGCCCAAACCAGCTCATCACTACTAGAGTGGTGGTCATGTAGGTGGATGACATCAATTTTGAGCCAAAAGAGCCCGCGGAAGTGCGAGCGTGCTACGACAACCAAATAGGATGTATCGTACAGAAAACCGCCACCATTAATGATGAGAAACTAGGGAAGATAGAAAATATGAGGCACTCCCTCCTAACGAAGCCGCACCAGGTATTCTTGTTCCCGGGCCGGGATGAAAAGAAATATACTGATCCAGATAAAGACCTGACAATGAAGAAGATAAACAAATGCGCCATGAGCAAGTTTAGCAATGCGTTGGCCACTTGGAAAGTAAGGGTGAAAGCAAGGATCATCGACAAAAAGCAACCCTACTCCATGATTGTAAAGGATAATTCGACAATTACAGAACAAGATTTGAAATACTCAAGGTGGCTTCCGATGCCGAAGCTGCCGAAGAAATGTCGAAGTACATGAAGGGGCTTCAAGAGAGGAACATGGGGTGCCAGCACCTTGGAAGCTGTGGTTACGCGGGGAAGAGGTCCATATGGGCGAAGGAGGACACAGAACATGAAAGTATGGGCATCCCAGACCCCATGGCAGAGTTCACCGTCCCGCAGGAGCATGACTTCCTCAGGGCCCGGTATCGTTGGGACCCAGTGAAGAAGGTTTTTGAGACAGACGCGGTCATGCCGGAGTTCATGAGACTGCTGGTAATTTTAGTCAAATTTGTAAACGATCCTTGTTCCTTTTTGCAGAGAGAGCAGCATAGGATTGCGGCCGAAAGCGACTCGCCGTCTGAGGCGTTGGTGAGGCCCAAGTGGGACACCCCATTCAACCAGGCCTTGAACATATTGAAATGACTCCCGGTGTACACTCGGCCATCGTATGGACGCGTGCATGGCGTCGGAGATGGCACCATGTGGAAGAGGTACTACCTTGAGGCCACGAAGGAGAGGAAGGAAAGACAGAGGTTAACTGAAGAAAACATCGACAAGAAGGTTGAGATTGCGGTTGAGAAGAAATCAGGTGAGACAATCAAAATAGTGGTAGTTGCCGCAAAACAGGAGATGGAAGCTACGTGTGGTTTCTTAGTTTCGGCTATCGTCAGTTGGAGCAGGCAAAATCCAAATAAAGATGCAGCAAACTTTCCCCTTGCCGACTTCTTCGGGAGCGGCTCGACTAGCATTGCACCAACACCTGCTCTGGCTCCCGCACCTGCTCGTAGGAGCCCATCCTCCATCTCAGACGTGCTCGGCAGTGCTTCGTCTTTGGCTAAGCTCGACGCCCTCACAGTACCTATCACACCGACCCTCTTCAATAAATGTATAATCTCTCCTTTCCATTGCCTTTCGGATGTCTCACGTCACAGACATGTCTTTGCAGGCCGACGAGACCCCATGCACCATACTGTACACTATCAGCGGCCAGAAGATGGATGTGGGGAAGGCAGCAATAGTGAAGCCGAAGGAACCATTGTTCCACAGCCGGCCGATCCCCCTGATTTCTTCAAGGTTTCCGTGGCCAGTGTCAAACCGGGGCACGAGAATTTGGCTCCTCTGGTACTAGGGGGGGTGAGGATGAGACCCCGCGGCGGCTTGGCAATTGCAATACCTAGGTCCTGTTGTGGCCAAAGAGTCTACTTCGTCTGGACGCGGTCGGGACACCCATCACGACTATGCAGCCTCAACAAGGTATGAACATCAACACTCCACGTCCACAATTAGCGTTGCCTATCGTACCGGGTGATAATGGACGGGGTGAGGAAGAGGCTCCGCTAGTCGCTAATGACGTCGCTGCCATCGAAGAAGCAATTCATGATGCCATTGCTGAGGATGATGATGACACTCTACGATATCTTAATATCGGCGCCTATGATGAGGGAGGATTGATGGCTCAGTAGTATGAGTACCCAGGGTTTGAGCGTCATGAGTTGGTGCCTGAATATCCGGAGGATGAACGTATTATAAATGACCTTCCGGTAGCAAAGAAGCATAGGGAGAGACCGAGGAAAGGCAACAAAGCTACTTTTATGATCTAGCCGCCCCAGCAGCCTCGGGTTCAAGACCATATACCTATCCGTGGTGTGGCAAAATGGCATGTCCCCAGTGAACCAATCCTACCTAAGGCATCGACAGAGGCCATATACGGTGATTTGAGGAGACTTCATGACGATGTGTATGGAGAGAGAAAAGCCTCATCCCCTCAGAAAATCTAGGATACCCACTCTACGTGGTTAACGTGCCGCGGAAAAGGTCGTACGTCCACACATTCCTTGCGGAGAAGTTCTTCCTTATATTCGATTACACCTTTGACATGTTTCACTTGAAGAAGCTGGATTTTACGTTTGTCCGCCTTTATGCCTTGTACATGAACTAAATCATCGGGATTGAGCAGATACTTATATCTGTGTCGCTAACCCGTACTTCATGCACGAGGGCTTCTTTGTAGTCTACGCAGAGCACCATGAATACACGAGGGACTACATCATCGATTTCATGGTCACCAATAAGGACAAGGAGACGATTCTCATGCCTTATCATCCCATGTAATTCATCCACACGGATATCCTTTGTAAGTGCATCTAGTGCCACCCCTAGTTGGTTTTGGAGTATTGACGACAAACTTGGTTGAGGGACTAATGTGTTTGTGAGAATTGCAGGATAACACAGGTAGTAGTCCCTCATTGATTCGGTTTACCTACCAGACATGACCCCTAAAAATGTGTGAAGACATTGAAGACAATGGTGGTCTATGAAGATATTCACATTGAAGACTATGACATGAGAAGACAACACATGAAGACTATGGGTTGCAAAGACATAGTTGTTTTGTAGTTTCCTTTTCTTCTTTGTTGAGTCATAAGAACCACCATACTGTTAAGTGGGGTCCAAGTGAACAAAGTCAGAGTGAGTGAAGTGATGCTCAACCAAATCCTATGTCTTCGAGCGAAGACAATGAGAGAAAACCTTATCCAGAGCTGGATAAGTCAGCTTTACTTGTAGCCCAAGTAAAGCTGTCGCATGTGTTTGAAATCTGACCATTGGACACGTGTCAGTTCCTTAGTAACCCAGGGTCATTTCGGAAAAATTAGGTCGGATTGCCTCCTGGCTATAAATAGCCCACCCCTACACCATAAATTAGTGGCTACTCAGAGTTAGTGCACGGCTTTTTTCGTTTGAGAGCAACCCACCTCCGAAGCCTTTGAGAGAGAAATCCTTGCGAGGACAAAGCCCTAAACACCCAGAGCCAAAGAGTGTTAGGCATCACTGAAGTCTTTCTGTCTGCGTGATCTAAAGACTTGTTACACTTAAGGATTGTGAATCCTCCAGCCGGTTAGGTGTCACGTTCTGAGCATCCAAGAGTCATTGTGGGTCGCCGGTGAACGAAGTCTGTGAAGGTTTGGAAGTCTCCCTTGAAGACTTACCATAGTGATTGGGTGAGGACTGTGTGTCCTTAGCTCAAGGGGAATAAGGTGAAGACACGGTCTTCTGAGTTGAATCTCAGCCTCCCTAACCAGATGTACAGTTGTCACAGCAACTGGAACTGGTCCAACAAATGCCTGTCCTCACCAAGAAACTGTTTCTATCCTCTACCTCTCTTTACTTATAGTTTGTCTTCGTGAAGTCATTGCCTGCTTGCGTGATCTGATTGACTTCATTGTGTGAAGACTATTGTTGTTTGGCTTCATACTACCTTCCATCTTGATCTATACTACCTAGCTGCTGATAGTATTCATGCTTTCACTTCATTGGTTACTTGACTATGGCTTGTCTAGTTTAGTCTACCTTCTGCTGCTTATCAATAGGTTCTTTTCTATTGTTTGTCTTTCAAGCCCCCGTGTTTTGAAGACTTTCATAAAAATCACCTATTCACCCCCTCTAGTCGATAACTAGCACTTTCAATTGGTATTAGAGCAAGATTCTCCCTTGTTCTGTGTGATTCAGTTTAACCACCTGGAGTTTTAGCTATATTGACTGCAGGGATAATCAAAGTCTCCGCTGCGTGCCCTATCTTCGATGGCACTGATTACCCCTACTGGAAGAATAAGATGTGCATGCATCTTGAAGCCATTGATGTTGATCTCTGGTATGTCGTCAAGAACGACATTCCCAAGGCCGGTGAAGGTGTCACCCCTGCTGATGTCAAGAAGTTCATTCAATTGGATTCTACTGCCAAGAACATCATCTGTGGTCACCTGACCAAAGGACAGTATGGTCATGTGAGTGCTCTGGAAACTGCAAAGCTAGTCTAGGACTAGCTCTCCAAGGCCAACGAAGGCGTCTCAACCCAGAGAGACTCAAGGATCAGTGTTCTTCGCAAACTCTTCAACCGCTTCAAGAGAAATGACAATGAGAATGTTCAGTCGATGTTTGATCGCCTCACTAACATCACAAATGAGCTTCATGCACTCGGCACCACTGAGATCACCAAGCATGAAATCATCAAGACACTGTTAAGATCACTCGATAGCTCATTTGACACCCTTTCCCTGATGATTCAAGAACGCCCTGACTTCAAGACTCTCGATCCGTCTGACATACTTGAGAGGCTCAACACACATGAGTTCCAGTTATCTGAGAAAAGAGATATCTATGGTCCCAACTATGGCCGAACTTGTGCTTTGAAGGCAAAGGCTGTTTCCTCATCTGAAGAAGAATCTGACTGCAGTTCTGAGGATCCTGAAGACATTGGAAAGGAAATTGCCATCCTAGTGAAGAAGTTCTAGAGGTTAACCAAGAAGAAAGGCTCCAGACAGTCTTCAAGATCTGGCTCAAGAAATGATGAAGCTTCCTCCCGTGACTACAAGAAGAGAACGTGCCACAAGTGCAAGAAACCTGGTCACTACATCTCTGAATGTCCTCAATGGGACAATGAGAAGAAGAAGAAGAAGAAGAGGAAGAAGAGCAAGGAATATGATTCTTATGACAAGAAGAAGAAGAAGAAGAAATCCTCAAAGTCTTCTTCCAAGTCCTTGTCGAAGTCTTCATCACACAAGAAGATCTCATCCAGCAAGGCTCGTGCATTTGTTGGCAAGGAGATGGATTCAGAGGAGGAGTCTGCATCTGAGGACGTGGAAATGGAGTCTGAAGAGGAATCTGATCCAGGCGTGGCAAGCCTGGCTCTAGCTTCAGCATATGTTGCCAAGTCCATCTTCAACACCGAAGACAATGGCCTTGTCACCAACGCTGATGCTAAGGATGAGGATGACTCTGCACCCACCTATTGCTTCATGGAACGTGGTGCCAAGGTAAAATCACGCGATGCTTACTATCAAACATCAAGTGAAGATGACTCTGAATGTGAATCTAAACCTAGCTACAAAACCATTGCTAAAATTGCAACACAGCAACAGAATGGTACGGAACATATTCAAAAATTGCTAGACAAAAGCGATGACCTGTTGAACGCGGAAATGACCAGATCTCAGTCCTTAATTGAAGACATTAAAAATCTTCATGTTAAGTACGAGGAACTTGAAATTCGTCATGAAACGCTCTCCACAACTCATGAAAAGCTTTCCTATGATTATCTTCAAAGGAAGAAAGAACTTGAGAACTTGAGAGCGGCTCATGAAGATCTTTAAAAAGAGAATGAGTCACTCCGCACTCAACAGATCAATTCTGCTCAGGAAGGATTTGAACCACCTTGTCTAAAATTCCTTGAGCGTGATAACCCTACTTCTGTTGTTGGATGTTCTACTGCCACTACTGTTGCAATATCTTCAACTGCTGATGTGGTAGCTAACCCCTCTGCTGAGGATACCAGTACTATTGCTGATGAGAATGCCAGGTTGAAGACATTGCTTGAGACAGGAATGTACAAAAGTCTCAAAGGGCATCAGACACTATGTGATGTCCTCAAGAAACAGATTCTGAACCGAAACCCTAGGAAAGAGGGTGTTGGGTTTGAGAGGAAAATTAATGTTGATGGTTCTTACTGGAAGCCTGAGCAGTACCCCAAAACCACATGGGTTGCTGCAAAGGGACTTTCAGTGGATCCATATACCTTATCTGGCTTAACTTGTGCTAACCCGATCATCATTAACGAATCATTTGATGCAAACTATAAACTGTTTAAGAATCAAAATGGTGAAGTGTTTGCCAGGTATATTGGTACTAACTACAGGAATGGACCACCTTTGAAGAAGATCTGGGTGCCCAAAAGTTGTCTTGAAAATCTTCGAGTGAATGTCATCATGACACCACCTGGGAAGAAGACAAACCCCAGAGCTAAGGCTTCACATGGTCCAAAGGCTTCATAGAGACACATGACTCACTAGAGTCCACTGGCACTAATGTTTTGCAGGGAAACCATACTCAGGCCTATGAATATGAGCGTGTTTCATCAAACCGCCATGTTCATAAGACCAAGAACTATTCCGCCTATTCTTATGAGTATTATTCACCTTCTGCAAGATTATTTGCTAGGGCTCCAAAGCCAAAGTTCTCAGATGCTGCACTTAGACTCATTGCTTCGAAGCCACCCCTGAAAATGTTAACTCTCTTTTGAAGGGACGGGTCTCCAGCCAGAAATCAAAGGCGTCAGATGCTATTGCTGGGACCTCAAGCATCTTGTGGGGCGCAAGATAAAATGCCTAAATGGTCTTACTATGTATTTTTTTTCCTAAATTGCTTGCCAATCATCCTATTAGTCCTAACCTGGATCTGAGCTTTCATAATCCACTTGCTCGTCAAATGTTTATGCTTCACAATACCCTTGGTGAAGCCTATCCCCCTAACTGCACTATAGGGTATGACACCAAAGGCTTCAGAATGGATTATTTACAATGGATGCACTAACCACATGACTGGTGATCGAAGTCTTCTCATGGACTCAACCTTATGTCCATCTGACAAGAGTCACATCACATTTGCTGACACTGGTAAAAGCAAGGTATTGGGTCTAGGTAGAGTTGCAGTCTCAAAAGATCAGCACATGGATAAAGTGATGCTTGTTGAATCCCTCGGTTTCAACTTAATGTCTGTCTCAATGCTTTCTGACTTGAACATGATTGTGATATTTGGAAAATATCGTTGCCTTGTTCTAATGGAATCTGACAAGTCTCTAGTCTTTGAAGGGTACCGAAAAGATGATCTATACATTGTAGATTTCTCAGCAGGACCACAGTTGGCAGTATGTCTTCTAGCAAAAGCTTCAGAGTGCTGGCTCTGGCATTGGAGGCTAGGGCATGCTGGCATGAGGAACTTGTACACTCGCAAAGAAGAAGCATGTCGTAGGCATCGAGGGAGTTAAGATCAAAAAGGATCATCTGTGTGGTGCCTGCGAAGCTGGGAAGATGACTAGGGCCAAGTATCCCTCGAGGACAATCATGACGACATCACGTCCTTTCAAGCTGCTTCACGTGGACCTATTCGGCCCTACTCATTACTCCACTCTTACTACCACTTCTTGTCTCTATGGTTTCGTTATTGTTGATGATTACTCTAGATATACCTAGGTGCATATAATTCTCTACAAGACTGAAGTGCAGGATGTCTTCAGACGATTTGCCAATCGTGCCATGATAAACTATGGCATCAAGATCAAGCACATCAGAAGTGACAACGGCACAAAGTTCTAGAACACAGGCATGGACACCTATCTTGATACATTGGGCATCACTCATGAGTTCCTTGTTCCATACACACCTCAGCAGAATGGCATCATGGAGTGCAAGAACTGGACACTCATTGAGATGGCTCGGACAATGCTTGATGAGTACAAGACTCCAAGGAAGTTCTGGCCTGAAGCTATTGATACTGCATGCCATGTCATCAACCGTGTTTATCTTCACAAGCTTCTAAAGAAGACATCATATGAGCTACTAACTGGTAAGAAGCCAAACGTAAGCTACTTCAGAGTATTTGGTTCTAGGTGCTGGATCAAAGATCCGCATTACACTTCAAATTTTGCACCGAAAGCACATGAAGGTTTTATGCTTGGTTACGGAAAGGATTCACACTCCTACAGAGTCTTTGATACGTCTCCAATGTATCTATAATTTTTTATTGCTTCATGCTATTATATTATCTATTTTGGATGTTAATGGGCTTTATTTTACACTTTTATATTATTTTTGGGACTAACCTATTAACCGGAGGCCTAGCCCAAATTGCTGTTTTTTGCCTATTTCAGTGTTTTGCAGAAAAGTAATATCAAACGAAGTCCAAACGGAATGAAACCTTCGGGAACATGATTTTCTCAACAAACATGATCCAGGAGACTTGGAGTAGGCGTGAAGAAACAATCAAGGAGGCCACGAGGCAGGGGGCGCGCCTACCCCCTGGGTGCGCCCTCCACCCTCGTGGGCCCCTCGTTGCTCCATCGACCTACTTCTTCCTCCTATATAAGTCCACGTACCCCCAAACATCCAGGAGCACCACGAAAACCCAATTCCACTGCCGCAACCTTCTGTACCTGAGAGATCCCATCTTGGGGCCTTTTCCAGAGCTCCACCGGAGGGGGCATTGATCATGGAGGGCCTCTACATCAACTCCATGGCCTCTCCGGCGATGTGTGAGTAGTTTACTTCAGACCTTCGGGTCCATAGTTATTTGCTAGATGGCTTCTTCTCTCTCTCTAGATCTCAATACAAAGTTATCATCAATCTTCTTGGAGATCTATTCAATGTAATCTTCTTTTGCGGTGTGTTTGTCGAGATCCGATGAATTGTGGGTTAATGATCCAGATTATCTATGAAAAATATTTGATTCTTCTCTGAATTCTTTTATGTATGATTGGTTTATCTTTGCATGTCTCTTCGAATTATAAGTTTGGTTTGGCCTACTAGATTGATCTTTCTTACAACGGGAGAAGTGCTTAGCTTTGGGTTCAATCTTGCGGTGTCCTTTCCCAGTGATAGCAGGGGCAACAAGGCACGTATTGTATTGTTGCCATCGAGGATAAAAATATGGGGTTTATATCATATTGCATAACTTTATCCCTCTACATCATGTCATCTTACTTAAAGCATTACTCTGTTCTTATGAACTTAATACTCTAGATGCATGCTGGATAGCGGTCGATGTGTGGAGTAATAGTAGTAGATGCAGAATCGTTTCAGTCTGCTTGTCGCAGATGTGATGCCTATATACATGATCATACCTAGATATTCTCATAACTATGCTCAATTCTATCAATTGCTCGATGGTAATTCATCTACCCACCGTAAGCTCTTGAGAGAAGCCACTGGTGAAACATATGGCCCCCGGGTCTATCTTCGATCATATTAATCTTCCAACACTTAGATATTTCTATTGCCATTTATTTTACTTTGCATCTTTATTCCTCTTTGTCATAAAAATACCAAAAATATTATCTTATCATATCTATCAGATCTCACTCTCGTAAGTGACCGTGAAGGGATTGACAACCCCTTTATTGCGTTGGTTGTGAGGTTCTTATTTGTTTATGCAGATGCGTGGGACTCGAGCGTGATCTCCTAGTGGATTGATACCATGGTTCTCAAAAAATGAGGGAAATACTTACGCTACTTTACTGCATCACCCTTTCCTCTTCAATGGAAAACCAACGTAGTGCTCAAGAGGTAGCAAGAAGGATTTCTGGCGCCGTTGCCGGGGAGATTCGCGCCAAGTCAATTCAAGATTTGACTCCCGACAACGAGCCATATCAGGCACCGCTGCTGGAGTCTACGCACAAGTCAAGACATACCAAGTACCCATCACAAACTCTTATCCCTCGCATTACATTATTTACCATTTGCCTCTCATTTTCCTCTCCCCCACTTCACCCTTACCGTTTTATTTGCCCTCTCTTTTTCCGCTCGCCTCTTTTTCTCTTGCTTCTTGTTTGCTCGTGTGTTGATTGCTTGCTTGTCATGATGGCTCAAGACAATACTAAATTGTGTGAGTTTGCCAATACCAACAACAATGATTTTCTTAGCACTCCGATTGCTCCTCTTACCGATGCCGAATCTTGTGAAATTAATGCTGCTTTGTTGAATCTTGTCATGAAAGATCAATTCACCGACCTTCCTAGTGAAGAGGCCGCTACCCATCTAAACAAATTTGTTGATTTGTGTGATATGCAAAAGAAGAAAGATGTGGACAATGATATTGTTAAATTGAAGCTATTTCCTTTTTCCCTTAGAGATCGTGCTAAAGCTTGGTTTTTGTCTTTGCTGATATGATATGGAAAAGAAGAAAAATAGTATTGATTCATGGAATAAGTGCAAAGATGCTTTTATCTCTAAGTATTTTCCTCCCGCTAAGATCATCTCTCTTAGAAACGATATTATGGATTTTAAGCAACTTGATCATGAACATGTTGCACAAGCTTGGGAGAGGTTGAAATTAATGATACATAATTGCCCTACACATGATTTGAATCCTTGGATGATTATACAAATTTTTTATGCCGGATTGAATTTTGCTTCTAGAAATCTTTTAGATTTGACCGCGGGAGGCACTTTTATGGAAATCACTTTAGGAGAAGCTACTAAACTCCTAGATAATATTATGGTTAATTATTCTCAATGGCACACTGGAAGATCTACTAATAAAAAAGTGCATCCAGTAGAAGAAATTAATGTTTTGAGTGGAAAGAAGGATGAACTTATGAAACTGTTTCCTAATAAGAGTGTTTCCTCTGATCCTAATGACGTGCCTTTGTCTACCTTGATTGAGAATAATAATGAATCTATGGATGTGAATTTTGTTGGTAGGAACAATTTTGGTAATAATGCGTATAGAGGTAATTTTAATTCTAGACCGTTTCCTAGTAATTCCTCTAATACTTATGGTAATTCCTACAACAATTCTTATGGAAATTTTAATAAGATGCCCTCCGAATTTGAGACTAGTGTTAAGGAGTTTATGAATTCGCAAAAGAATTTCAATGCTTTGCTTGAACAAAAATTGCTTAAAGTTGATGAGTTGGCTAGGAACATTGATAGAATATCTCTTGATGTTGATTCTTTGAAACATAGATCTATTCCACCTAAGCATGATAGCAATGAGTCTCTCAAAGCCATGAGAATTTCCATTGATGAGTGCAAATAAAGAACCGCTAGGATGCGGGCTAAGAAAGATTGCTTTGTGAAAGCGTGTTCTTCTAGTTTCTATGAAAATAAAGATGAAGATCTAAAAGTTATTGATGTGTCTCCTATTAAAACTTTGTTTTGCAATATGAATCTTGATAATGATGGGACTGAAGATGAGCCACCTTTACCTAGAAGGCGTTCCAAAAATTCGGAGTTTTTAGATCTTGATGCAAAAATTGGTAAAAGTGGGATTGAAGAGATCAAAACTTTAGATATCAATGAACCCACTATTTTGGATTTCAAGGAATTTAATTATGATAATTGCTCTTTGATAGATTGTATTTCCTTGTTGCAATCCGTGCTAAATTCTCCTCATGCTTATAGTCAAAATAAAGCTTTTACTAAACATATCGTTGATGCTTTGATGCAATCTTATGAAGAAAAACTTGAGTTGGAAGTTTCTATCCCTAGAAAACTTTATGATGAGTGGGAACCAACAATAAAAATTAAAATTAAAGATCATGAGTGCTATTCTTTATGTGATTTGGGTGCTAGTGTTTCCACGATTCCAAAAACTTTGTGTGATTTGCTAGGTTTCCGTGATTTTGATGATTCTTCTTTAAACTTGCACATTGCAGATTACACTATTAAGAAACCTATGGGAAGAATTAATGATTTTCTTATTGTTGCAAATAGGAACTACTTGCCCGTAGATTTCATCGTCCTTGATATAGATTGCAATCCTTCATGTCCTATTATTCTTGGTAGACCTTTCCTTAGAACATTCGGTGCAATTATTGATATGAAGGAAGGGAATATTAGATTCCAATTTCCGTTAAGGAAAGGCATGGAAAACTTCCCTAGAAATAAAATTAAATTACCATATGAATCTATTATGAGAGCCACTTATGGATTGCCTACCAAAGATGGCAATACCTAGATCTATCCTTGCTTTTATGCCTAGCTAGGGGCGTTAAACGATAGCGCTTGTTGGGAGGCAACCCAATTTTATTTTTATTTCTTGCTTTCTGCTCCAGTTTAGTAATAAATAATTTATCTATCCTCGGTTTTGGTTGTGTTTTTTGTGTTTAATTAGTGTTTGTGCCAAGTAGAAACGTTGGGAAGACTTGGGGAAAGTCTTTTTGATCTTGCTGTAAAAAACAGAAACTTTAGCGCTCACGAGAATTGCTGCCATTTTTATTTGGAAAGCTATATTTAGTTAATTCGTTTTTTAGATGATTAATAGATAAATTCCTCACGTCCAGAAATTTATTTTATAATTTTTGGGGTTCCATAAGTATTCTAAACCTACAGATTACTACATACTGTTCTGTTTTTGACAGATTCTGTTTTTCGTGTGTTGTTTGCTTATTTTGATGAATCTATGGGTAGTAAAAGAGTTTATAAACCATAGATAAGTTGGAATAGAGTGGGTTTAACACCAATGTAAATAAAGAATGAGTTCATTACAGTACCTTGAAGTGGTGGTTTGTTTTCTTTTACTAACGGAGCTCACGAAGATTTTCTTTTATGTTTTGTGTTGTGATGTTTTCAAGTTTTGGGTAAAGATTTGATGGATTAAGGAACAAGGAGTGACAAGAGACTAATCTTGGGGGTTCCCATGGCACCCCAAGGTAAAATTCAAGGACACCAAAAAGCCTAAGCTTGGGGATGCCCCAGAAGGCATCGCCTCTTTCGTCTTCGTCTATCGGTAACTTTACTTGGAGCTATATTTTTATTCGCCACATGATATGTGTTTTGCTTGGAGCATCTTGTATGATTTGAGTCTTTGATTTTTAGTTTACCACAATCATACTTACTGTACACACCTTTTGAGAGAGAATCACATGATTTGAAATTTATTAGAATACTCTATGTGCTTCACTTGTATCTTTTGAGCTATATAGTTTTTGCTCTACTGCTTCACTTATATCTTTTAGAGCACGGCGGTGGTTTTATTTTATAGAAATAATTGATCTCTCATGCTTCACTTATATTATTTTCAGAGTCCTTTAGAACAACATGGCAATTTGATTTTAGGCATAATAAAAACTTTCATATAAGTGCATTGAATACTAAGAGAAGTTTGATACTTGATGATTGTTTTGAGATATGGAGATTGTGATATCAAAGTTGTGCTAGTTGAGTAGTTGTGAATTTGAGAAGTACTTCTGTTGAAGTTTGCAAGTCCCGTAGCATGCACGTATGGTAAACGTTGTGTAACAAATTTTAAACATGAGGTGTTATTTGATTATCTTCCTTATGAGTGGCGGTCGGGGATGAGCGATGGTCTTTTCCTACCAATCTATGCCCCTAGGAGCATGTGTGTAATACTTGGTTTTTGATGACTTGTAGATTTTGCAATAAGTATGTGAGTTCTTTATGACTAATGTAGAGTCCATGGATTATACGCACTCTCACCCTTCCATCATTGCTAGCCTCTTCGGTACCATGAATTGCCCTTTCTCACCTTGAGAGTTGGTGCAAACTTCGCCGGTGCATCCAAATCCCGTGATACGATATGCTCTATCACACATAAACCTCCTTATATCTTCCTCAAAACAGCCACCATACCTACCTATTATGGCATTTCCATAGCCATTCCGAGATATATTGCCATGCAACTTTCCACCGTTCCGCCTATTATGACACGCATCATCATTGTCATATTGCCTTACATGATCATGTAGTTGACATCGTATTTGTGGCAAGGAAACCATTCGTAATTTTTCATACATGTCACTCATGAGTCATTGCACATCCCGGTACACCGCCGGAGGCATTCATATAGAGTCATATCTGTTCTGGTATCGAGTTGTAATCATTGAGTTGTAAATAAATAGAAGTGTGATGATCATCATTAATAGAGCATTGTCCCAAAAAAGAGAGAAAGGCCAAAAAAGAAAAAAAAGAAGGCCCAAAAAAGGGAATAAAAAGGGGCAATGCTACTATCCCTTTTCCACACTTGTGCTTCAAAGTAGCACCATGATCTTTATGATAGAGAGTCTCTTGTTTTATCATTTTCATATACTAGTGGGAACTTTTCATTATAGAACTTGGCTTGTATATTCCAACAATGGGCCTCCTCAAGTGCCCTGGGTCTTCGTGAGCAAGCAAGTTGGATGCACACCCACTTAGTTTCTTTTGTTGAGCTTTCATACATTTATAGCTCCAGTGCATCCGTTGCATGGCAATCCCTACTCCTTGCATTGACATCAATTGATGGGCATCTCCCTAGCCCATTGATTAGCCGCGTCGATGTGAGACTTTCTCCTTTTTTGCCTTCTCCACATAACCCCCTTCATTATATTCTATTCCACTCATAGTGCTATATCCATGGCTCACGCTCATGTATTGCGTGAAAGTTGAAAAAAGTTTGAGATTACTAAAGTGTGAAACAATTGCTTGGCTTGTCATCGGGGTTATGCATGATGAGAGCATTCTTGTGTGACAAAAATGGAGCATGACCAAACTATATGATTTTGTAGGGATGAACTTTCTTTGGCCATGTTATTTTGAGAAGACATGATTGCTTAGTTAGTATGCTTGAAGTATTATTATTTTTATGTCAATATTGAAATTTTATCTTGAATCTTTCAGATCTAAACATTCATGCCCCAATAAAGAAAAATTACATTGAGAAATATGTTAGGAAGCATTCCACATCAAAAATTCTTTTTTCATCATTTACCTACTTGATGACAAGCAGGAATTAAGCTTGGGGATGCTTCATACGTCTCCAACGTATCTATAATTTTTGATTGATCCATGCTATTATATTATCTGTTTTGGATGTTAATGTGATTTATTTTACACATTTATATTATTTTTGGGGCTAACCTATTAACCGGAGGCCCAACCCAAATTGTTGTTTTTGCCTATTTTGGTGTTTCGTAGAAAAGGAATGTCAAACGAAGTCCAAACAGAATGACACCTTCGGGAAGGTTATTTTCTCAACAAACGTGATCCAGGAGACTTGGAGTGGGCGTCAAGAAACAATCAAGGAGGGCACGAGGCAGGGGGCGCGCCTACCCCCTAGGCGTGCCCTCCACCCTTATGGGGCCCTCATTGCTCCACCGACCTACTTCTTCCTCCTATATAAGTCCATGTACCCCCCAAACATCCAGGAGCACCACGAAAACCTAATTCCACCGCCGCAACCTTCTGTACCTGAGAGATCCCATCTTGGGGCCTTTTCCGAAGCTCCGCCAGAGGGGGCATTGATCACGAAGGGCCTCTACATCAACTCAATGGCCTCTCCGGTGATGTGTGAGTAGTTTGCTTCAGACCTTCGGGTCCATAGTTATTAGCTAGATGGTTGCTTCTCTCTCTTTGGATCTCAATACAAAGTTCTCCTCGATCTTCTTGGAGATCTATTCAATGTAATCTTCTTTTGCGTTGTGTTTGTCGAGATCCGATGAATTGTGGGTTTATGATCCAGATTATCTATGAACAATATTTTATTCTTCTCTGAATTCTTTTATGTATGATTGGTTTATCTTTGCAAGTCTCTTTGAATTATCAGTTTGGTTTGGCCTACTAGATTGATCTTTCTTGCAATGGGAGAAGTGCTAAGCTTTGGGTTCAATCTTGCGGTGTCCTTTCCCAGTGACAACAGGGGCAGCAAGGCATGTATTGTATTGTTGCCATTGAGGATAAAAAGATGGGGTTTATATCATATTGCATGAGTTTATCCCTCTACATCATGTCATCTTACTTAAAGCATTACTCTATTCGTATGAACTTAATACTCTAGATTCATGCTGGATAGCGGTCGATGTGTCGAGTAACAGTAGTAGATGAAGAATAGTTTCGGTCTACTTGTCGCAGACGTGATGCCTATGTACATGATCATACCTAGATATTCTCATAACTATGCTCAACTCTATCAATTGCTCGACAGTAATTCGTTTACCCACCGTAATACTTATGCTCTTGAGAGAAGCCACTAGTGAAACCTATGGCCCCGGGTCTATCTTCCATCATATTAATCTTCCAACACCTAGCTATTTCTATTGCCATTTATTTTACTTTGCAGCTTTATTTCTCTTTATCATAAAAATACCAAAAATATTATCTGATCATATCTATCAGATCTCACTCTCGTAAGTGACCGTGAAGGGATTGACAACCCCTTTATCGCGTTGGTTGCGAGGTTCTTATTTGTTTGTGTAGGTGCGTGGGACTCGAGCATGATCTCCTACTGGATTGATACCTTGGTTCTCAAAAACTAAGGGAAATACTTACGCTACTTTACTGCATCACCCTTTCCTCTTCAAGGGAAAACCAATGCAGTGCTCAGTCTTCAACCTCTTTCACTATAAGTGTTTGAAACTGTGGATGTGTGGTTCGATGAAACTAACGGCTCACAAAGAGAGCACCTGGAAAATGTGCTAGATGAAGTCTCACCAAGTGAATCCATCAAGCTTATGGGTACTGGAGAAATCATACCTATAGAGGCACATGACGAATAGAAACTTATCATTTCTGCACCAAATCAACCTGAAGACTCTGCTCAGCCTGAAGCCAATGCTAAAGATGAAGACAATGATCAGCAAGGGAAAAGTCTTCGTCGAATTCATCCTCGTGTTGCAAATAAAGTACAAATTGAGAAGATAATTGATAGCATCAATGCACCTGGTCCACTCACTCGTTCAAGAGCAACTCATCTAGCAAATTCCTGCGGGCACTTTGCATTTGTCTCTATATCTGAACCCAAGAAAGTTGTTCATGGATCCTGAGTGGATTCAAGCCATGCAAGAAGAGCTTCAACAGTTCGAGCTGAACAATGTGTCGGAATTGGTCAAGCGTCCTGACCCATGGAAGCAGAATATCATTGGCACCAAATGGATCTTTCGCAACAAACAAGATGAGCATGGTCAAGTTGTCAGAAACAAGGCTCGTCTCGTTGCTCAAGGATACACTCAAGTTGAAGGGATTGACTTCGATGAAACATTTGCTCCAGTGTCTAGGCCTGAAGCCATTCACATTCTTCTAGCCTATGCCAACCATGACAACATCCTCCTGTATCAAATGGATGTGAAGAGTGCCTTTCTCAGTGGCGGGATTGAAGAAGAAGTGTACGTTGCACAACCACCTGGCTTTTAAGATCCAAAACATCCTGATATGGTTTACAAGCTCAACAAGGCACTGTCTGGGCTCAAACAAGACCCTCGTGCTTGGTATGACACACTCAAAGACTTCTTGAAGAGCAAAGGCTTCAAACTTGGTTCCCTGGATCCCACTCTCTTCACGAAGACAAACGATGGTGAACTATTTGTGTGCCAGATCTATGTGGATGACATTATGTTTGGCTGCACTGACAAAAGATACAGTGATGAGTTTGGACACATGATGCAAGAGAAATATCAGATTTCCATGATGGGTGAGCTGAAGTTCTTCCTTGGTCTTCAAATCCGTCAGCAAAGCAACGACATCTTCATATCTCAAGAGAAATACCTCAAAGATTGCCTGAAGAAGTTTGGAATGCAAGACTGCAAGGGATACACGTCGCCAATGCCAACCAAAAATCATCTGGGCCCCGACAACAATGGTAAAGAGTTCGATCAAAAGGTATACCGCTCCATGATTGGTTCTTTACTCTATTTATGTGCATCTAGGCCAGATATCATGCTTAGCGTTTGCACGTGTGCCTGATTCCAAGCGGCACCAAAGGAGTCGCATCACCTAGCTGTGAAGCAAATTCTTCGATATTTGGCTTACACCGCAACACTAGGATTATGGTATCCAAAGGGCTCAGAGTTTGATCTAGTTGGATTCTTAGATGCTGATTATGCTGGTGACAAGGTTGATCGCAAGTCTACATCAGGCACATGTCACTTTCTTGGACAATCTCTTGTCTGTTGGTCTTCAAAGAAGCAGAACTGTGTGTCTCTCTCCACTGCTGAATCTGAATACATTGCTGCTGGATCTTGCTGCGCTCAGCTTCTATGGATGAAGCAAACTCTCAAGGACTATGGCATCCATCTGAAGCAAGTACCACTCTACTGCGACAATGAAAGCACCATCAAGATCGCCAACAACCCAGCTCAGCACTCGAAGACAAAGCACATTGAAATTCGTCATCACTTTCTCGGAGATCATGTCATGAAGGAAGATATTGATATCATTCACGTCAGCACTGAAGAGCAATTGGCAGATATCTTCACAAAGTCCTTGGATGAGAAAAGGTTTTGCAAGTTGCGGTATGAGCTAAATATCTTAGAATCCTCGAATGTCCTGTAATTGGACACACATCCTAACGCTTATGCATGTGTGACTTAGATGTGCAACACACGAAGTAACGTATATCTTCAAACAATGAAGACATACACTCTAAGTGTGAATACATTAATGCAGAATTTTACTTCGGAGCGCCACGATAATTGTGCATCGTGTCTAGGTCTTAGACTTCCTATACGATGGGTAACGGCACCACCAACTCTTTTTATTGATGTCAAATCTGCATAGTCTTCACATTTGGTTTGTCTTCAACACTGATTTGATGTCATGTTTATCTTCACAGTGTTGATTTGGTCTCATACTGATATATATACATTTGTGTTCTGTCCTCTACAACATTGACTTATAGCTTATGCATGTGCTGACTCAGATTCTATCTATCCAAATCATATGCATTCTATTGAAACTGTCGATTGTCTTCTCCGAGTCCTTGCCAGCAGAAGACACAGAGGCAAAAATTGAATATGTCTTAATGCTATATCCTTATTGCCCGAAACCCAGAGAAGCCGGAACGACCACCCAACAATCCAGGCATGCGTGGGAACATGGAACAACTTCCAATGTGTTGCATGCATGCCACATGTCCTTCAGATGTGAACCGCCAGGGGCACCTGCGTAATAACGCTTTGCCGTCTATGTCCTTATAAATACACACCTCACCGTGGTCATTATCTCCTCTTCCACCTCCTCTCCTCGCACCAAAACCCTAGCGCTTCCGCTAGCTCACGATGACGCCGGAGATGAAGCGCTTAGCTGCCGTGACATCTTCGACGCCGTCCTCACGCCGGCCACAGACCTCGTCCTCTCCACCGCCGCCCTAGGTGTCTTCCGCCGCCAAGTTAGGGCGCAAGAGATTGAACTGCTCGGCCTCCCTCTCAACCTCGTCTAGCATCTCTTCGTGTGGTAATTAAATCTCACATTTACTGCCCTTTTGATTCGTCAGATCCATCCACTTCAACCAGAAGTGGATTCTAAGCTTGCAAATCTGGATCTATCTTGTTCTGCATCTCATATCAGGCCAAGTATATTCACTTATGCTTCACTACTAGTTAGATTCCTCACTTGTACTTATTCTTGGATTCGTACAAATCTGGAACCAACTCTCATCAAATAAGTGAATGTCTTCGCACTATGAGGTCAATTTCTTCAAACTGATTTATCTTCAAAATCTTCTAAGAATGCATATGACCTCTTCCCATTCCCTCGCACCTCTAATGTTGTCGTAGGTACATGTCCGTGGGAGAATCCCTTGGTTCTCATAGTCTGCATTCGTTTACAGAATTCTTACAGTGACACATCAATTCTCCTGAAGCCAGTTCCTATTTGACCAGCAGACGGAAGCCATTCATAGTCTTGAAGCCTTTCAGCTTGAATACTATGGCCACTGAGAAATCAGCTAGAAAGGGCGACAGGCAGCGCCCTGGGGATACAACCAAGGACCTGCCACCAGATCTCGTTGAAATGGACAAGTCAGATCATGAAGGAACCTATGGTGAGCGCAAGACCCGAATCCAATGGATTCGAAGATACTGGGCCGAAGAATGGTTCAAGTACAGATTTGTGACTACTGAATACGCTGAAAAGAATGCTATCAAGTGTCCATGGGGAGATATTTTGTACCGAAATCTGCAGCCCAAGTCCAAGCCCGAAGCCATTGCTCAAGGCTTCTATCCTTGCATGGTCCGAGGACCACAGCCTGAAAATGCTGACCCATCTAGTTTGCTATGGTGTCGTGACGAAAATCTCTTCAAACGCAACTTTCAGTTTGCCAAAGAGTCTGCCAAGAAGAACAAGAAGCAGTTTGGCCTTGACTTCAACCCTGGTCCAACTGCTCCAAGGGCTGATGGCACACGTGATGCCAATCCCAATGAAATCGGCCCCTTCTACAACCTTGAAGGCCTCATCACTCATATTGCTGTACGGGGGGCTACGGTGGACCACTCAGCTGACGACGCAGATTCTGAAGATGCGCCAGCCCGACCAAAGCAGAAGCAGAAGAAATCAAAGGCTTCAAAGCCCTCTGCTGCACCGAAAGTTTCACGTGCGAAGCCATTGGCCACTGCACCTCCTGAACCTAGTGTACAATCTGAAGATCTTTCTCGCGTCTCCAAGAAGAAGGAGAAGCCCAAGAAGAAGCCCAAGAAGATTTCTGGGCATGAACTCACTCAAGCTACCGTTCTGAGGAACGAAGATGAAACCATTGACCTGTGAAGCGACGAAGACTTTGGTGATGATGCTCTTGAGCTTCTAATCAAGAGCAAGCAAGAGGTGGAGATCTTCAATGATTCACCCCTCTTTGATGTGTATATTCTGAACAACTTCATTGATGAGTGGTTCAACGACCAGAGCATAAGCATCGATGATCTTCAGCTGCCAGTGGACATTAGTGTCACCTTCCATGGAGCCATTGCAAATGAGTTGGCATTGGCTCAGAAGATCATCGATCTGAAGAACAAAATTGATTTTGAGAAGGCACAGTTCAAGAAGCACATGGCAAAGCTCAGCGTGGCTAATGTTCAAAGCTTCAAGCAGATGCTGCATAACCTCAAGGAGCAGTTTCACAAGAAACGCCAGGAAGCCAAAGGCTCAAGAGAGCGGATGAAATACTTCGCAGAGAAATGTGTTCAAGCACACAATGAGGCTGAGAAGCGCAAGGCACTGGGGCGCCCTGGTATCGACCCCAGAATGGCTGCCAAAAAGAAGAAGTCTACTGCGACACGCACTGAAGCACCAAGGCAGGAAGCACCTAGCATTATCTTCCCTGCCAGCATGACAGGCTCGAAGCCTAAGGTCCCCTTTGCAGCTTCAGAGCTAAAGAAAACCAGGGCAGCTGAAGCTGATGCTAGGAAGCGCAAGCACAAGGATGCCTCTTATGGTGCTCCATCAACCAAGAAGCCGAAGACAAAGTCTTCGCGGAAAGAGCGTGATGCTGCCACAGAGCCACTTGTTGTTGAGCCCATCTCAGTTGCACGTCCTGCCTCCTCCAACCAAGAGCGTCAACTTGTAGTTCACGAGCCTGCTACCATAGAGGCTCCTAAAGACGAAGAAGTACCAGCTATTGACCCCATCACAGCTGAAGACATTGATCGTGAATGCAATGTAGAAGATGATGAAGTCCTTCCTTAGATCGACCGCCAACCGGTATCATCGCCTATTCTCACAAACAGCAAACTCATCAGCATTGCTCGTCCTTTGATGCCAATTGCTCAAGATGCTTCGTGGGCTGATCGCCCACAACAAGAGACCCCAAGTAATGACGACACACCCAGTAATCAACCACCTCAAGTCACCACTCCGGTGCTTGACGATGACTACATGGTCCAGACCACTTTGTCACCACAGGCGTTGCCCGCAGTCCGTAGGCTTCGCAAAGGCCCTAGGACACAGGTCACCATGTCGGGCATTCCAGAGGGAGAAGTGCAACAAAGCTCAGTAGCACACGACGTGTTTCCTGAAGCCACTCCTACTGTGAATGTCTCTGAGTCTGAAGCCAAAGCTGCTGAAGACATTTCAGTTGCGTCAGCCAAAGATAATCAAGAACCAAGACAAGAAGAAGAAAGAGTTGCCACAGCCACTGTCACTCAAGAAGTCGTTCTCGAGGAGAACGTGTCAGTGCCCGACCCTCCTGCTACGGAAGAGGAGGTTGAAAATATTGAGGCGGCCACAACCAACACTGTTGAATCCAATGACATTGTCATGGCTGACAATACTGTGGCACCTGAAGCTAATGATGCACCTGAAGCTAGTGTGCAACCTGATGCTACCGTCAATGCCGAAGCTGCAATTCCACCCCCAAGGCCTCACACTATTGAGCAGGCATATGATCGCGGCCAACTTTTCACTATCAAATTGCCTGTTCTGGTTCCTCCCACTGCTCCCGGACCACAATATGAATACCATGTGGAGCACATGCCTCAGGTTCAGAAGCCAAAGCCCGGACTGCCAAGGTTTCCCAGTGCTGCAACATCGCCAGGCTCATTCAGTGTAAATAGCTTCAGGGCACACAACACATTTGTCGGATTTCGGGTTCCGGCAGACCCTTGAGGTTCGAACACTGGGGTGCGCGCGGAGATCTCTCCCCTACCGATCTACGTCCAATCTCCTCGCGTGATCTAAGCTGGAAACAACGAACAACACAAGGGACACGAGGTTTATACTGGTTCGGGCCACCCTTGTGCTGTAATACCCTACTCCAGTGTGTGGCATGGTGGATTGCCTCAGGGGCTGATGATGAACAGTACAAGGGAAGAATAGCCCCGCGAGAAGTGTTCTTGAGCTGATGCGATGAACTGCTTTGGTGAGTTCAGTCGCCTCTCTCTCTCTCTCTCTCTCTCTGCTAGAGCTCTACCAGATCTCTAGATGTCTAGGTGTGTCCCTCCTCCTACTCTATGGTGGCTAGCTCTATTTATAGAGGCCCTGGGCCTCTCCCCAAATAATGAGCGGGAAGGGCGCCAACAATTGGCCATTTTGAAGGGGAACATCTAGTACAAGTTATCCTGACCAAAGGTGGTCTTCGGCTGCTAAAAGCACTGGTGATGATGCCGTCTTGGGCTCCACGGTGACCTCCATCCTGCCGCTCTGTTGGTCTTGGTCTCATTGCATCGGAATGGTAACCTTTGCCCGATGCCTTGGCCTGTGCTTGCCCCCTTTGCACCAAAGGGGAAACAAGGACACTGCACAGGCCGACACCTACCTGGCGCCCGCCTGGTCTCGATCGTCATGGCTTGCGTCATGGGCTCCTCATGAGGTACCCCTGCCTTGATCTCTCCGCCTCCTCGCGAGCCTGCCTGATGAGGCTGCCTCTGAGGAAGTTTTCTGTCGTCCGCCCCATGAGGCTTGGCCCCACGTGAGGGTCTTGAGCTTGAGCTGATGAAGATGGGCCACGCTGGGCCCCCACTTGAGCCACGCCGTAGGCAGGCAAGTCTGGGGACCCCCGTTCCCAGAACGCCGACAGTAGCCCCCAGGCCCAAGGCGCGCCCGGGCTTGGCCTGGCAGGGAATCGAAGGGGCAAGCACGAAGCGCCGTGGGCCGCAACAGCCTGCGGCTTTGGGCGCCGCGTGGCGATTGATTGGACGTGGGCGTCTGCGCTTCCCCACGGCGCCTCGGCGGCCGCATGACTTGACAAGTCCCTGCATGCAGAGAGACCGGTCATGATTACCTGCGATCGTGGTGCTCGGCGGTTGGCCTCCTCCGGCTATAAGTACGGGGCTACGTGAGCCCCTTCAGCCCATCCCTTCTTGCTGCTCCTTTTCTTCTTCTTGGCTACTCGCCGTTCCCATGGCTCCAAAGAGATTCTCGACCGCGGAGAAAGGAAAGGCCCGCCAGGCAGGGCCTGACTCCCCCCGACCAAGCGCGTCCGAGTCCGCCCTCGCAAGTACTCCACGGTCCCCGTAGTGGCCTCCCGCGGCCATGGAGGCGGTTCCTGTCACATCCCTAGCTTCTGCTAATGCTCTAGGCTAGCTTCATGCGTGCATCATGTCTATATTCCGAAAGTTGAAATGAGGAAATTGAAAGCCTCGGAAATCATTTTAATAAAGGGGCAAGAAACCCTAAAATTGCAATCAGTAAATCCAAAAATGCCCTAGAAATAGCTCTGACAATTTTGGCAAGAGTTATAAATCAAACCAAAATTTTGGGACATTTCTAAGGAATTATTTGGGCTCTGATTTTAAATCAATATTTTATTTGAATTTGGAGTTATATTCATAATATATAATGAATATATTTTCAAATGCCCTGAGATATTTTATGTTTATGAGGAGTAGACCTTAAGTGACATAAAATTATCCAGGGGAGTTTTGGCACTGTTTTCAAATTTGTTTGAATTTGAATTCAGTGGCAATTAAATAGAGAACAGAACAGAAATATAAATAAAAGAGAGAAGCCCAGCCACTTACCTGGCGCCTACCTGTGCGGCCTGCTGCAGAAACCGGCCCAGCCCATCTCCACTCCCCCCCCTGTCGTCTTCCTCCTCGCCAGAAGGACCGAGGCGTGGCGTGCGCCCGAGAGCACCGGCCACCTCCTGCTTACCTGCTCGCCGCTGGAGGCACCCGAGGGTGCCACGCACTCCCCTCGACCCCTTGCACCCCTCGCCACTCTCCTGTGTCTCTCCTTCCGTCCCTATCCCCCTCTGCCCCCTCTCTCTCCCACGACCGAACGGAGCTCGTCGCCGCCGCTCGCCGTAGCCATGCCTACCGGCCACCCCACGCCTCACCGACGCCCCAGGAAGCTCCACCTCGCCTCCCTCTTCATCCTCACCCAGACGGCAGGCACCAAAAGCCCCTGGATGCCGCTAGCTCCGCCGTTCCCCTCCTCGGCCACCGAGGACCGCCGCCATCGATTTGCCGCCGTCGCCGCCTCCCCGAGCTCGCCGTCTGCTCCAACCGACCCCCCGTGAGATCCTCCACCGTTTCCCCCTCTTCCCCGCTTCATTTGATCACCGTAGCCGTCGCCCCCTTTATGGCCGAAACGCGCCGCCGCCTGAGCTCAACGTCGGCGTTGCTCCGGTGACCATTTGGTCACCCTGGCGTGCCTAACTCGCTCCCCGCATCGCGTAGCGCTCTGCTAGCCCTTCACCTCGCTCGTTTGCACACCGTAGCACTAACCCGCCCCAACCACGAGCTCCGGCCGCCGCCTCGGGCTCCACTCCGGCGAACCCCGGCCACCCCCGCACCTCCCGTTGGTTCCCCTAGATGCGCACGGGCACGGGCTACCTCCTGGTGCCCTTGGCGCGTCGATCCGTCGTCTCTGGCGCAACTCCGGCGAGCCACCGCCACTCTGGGTCGTCGCCGTCGTCCAACCGCCAGCGAATCCGACGTGGCCGGTCATTAGGGCCTCACCACCCCCGCTAACCCAGGCCTAGGGCCACTGACCGGTGGGCCCTACCGTTTAATTAACCCGGCTAACAATTTAGTTAAGTTAATTAAACTCTGTTAAATCACCGTGCAGCTGACATGTGGGTCCCGAACGTCAGGTTTGACCCGGACCAGCCCCAGTTGACCTGCTGACGTCACGCTGATGTCAGGCTGACGCATTAATGAATTACTGGAATTATTAATATTCAGGAAATTTCAGAAAATGCCCTAAACTTCAATAAATCATAGAAATTCAACGGTAACTCCAAATTAAATAATTTATATATGAAAAATTATCAGAAAAATTCAAGGAATCCATCTGTACCATTTTCATGCATGTTAGAACAACTTATAGCTGCTGTTTAGCACAAATCAATTAAATGGATTTTGAATAATCACATATGGAGTTTGAATTTGAATCTTGTATTCAAAACAACTTCATTTAATCTGTTGCTAGATGCATTAGCCCGAAACACATTCATTTTGCCATGTCATGAGCATGCATCATATTGTGCATTGCATTGATTGTATTTCTTCCTTGTTGCCAGTATCTGTTCCCTCCCGATAGACGATGTTCTGACGTTGTGATCGTTGACACTGATGAAGACTCAATGCTATCTTCAGAAGTGCCAGGCAAGCAAAACCCCCTTGTTCATTCTGATACAATCCTACTCTCTCGCTCCTGCTCTCTTTTAATGCATTAGGACAACACCGATTCATCTGTTACTTGCTGCGGTAGCTGAACCCCTTTATCCTCTGCATGACCTGTCATTGCCACAGTAAATAGATGAAACCCACTAGCATGAGTAGGAGTTGTTTGAGCCTTGTTGTGCCTACTCATTCATGTTTGTTTGTCATGCCTGCTACTGCTTAGAGTTGAATCAGGTCTAATTCATCGGGGATGAATCAGAGGTGTGTGAACATGTCCTACTGTGTGTGAGCTAAGTGTGTGAATACGATTTGGTAAAGGTAGCGGTGAGAGGCCATGTAGGAGTACATGGTGGGTTGTCTCATTGCAGCCATCCTCAGGAACTGAGTTCTGTGTTTGTGATCCATGATTCAGCTACTACCACGCATTGGGCCCGAAACCAATGGACCCTCTCGGCTTCTTGATCACCCTTGTCCTCTGTCCAGGAGTTGCAAGTAGTTTCTGGTGTTTGTAGTATGCTGGAGGCCGTGGACAGCGCTGACCGTAGGGGTGGGCTGTGATGCGGTAGGCACGTGGCATGGTGTACGGGGCGCCCGTTTGGTGTCTCGAGAACCCTGTTCACATCGTTTGGGGCTGTGAGCGAAACTCCGGCCGGATCTCCTCATGGATGGAACCCGAATAGGCGATAAACCTGGACTAGAGACTCGAGTGTTTAGGCAGGCCGTGGCCGACACCCACGTTGGGCTTCCGCTTGAAGGTTGCCGAGTACATGTCGTGTAAACGGCGGTAAGTGGTGAGAGCGTGTGTGAAGAAGTACACCCCTGCAGGGTTAACGTCATCTATTCGAATAGCCGTGTCCGCGGTAAAGGACTTCTGGGTTGCTTATATCAGTTCATAGACAAGTGAAAGTGGATACTCTAAAATACGCAAGATAAGTGTGAGTGCTATGGATGGCGTTCTCGTAGGGAGACGGGAGCGGATCCATAGTGGTGTATTGCTATGGTGAATATGTGGACTCGTGTGCGCCACCTCAAAGAGTTACTTGCAGTCGTAGTTCAGGATAGCCACCGAGTCAAAGCTGGCTTGCTGCAGTTAAACCCCACCATCCCCTTGTTGAAAATGATGCATATGTAGTTAGTTCTGATGTAAGTGTTGTTGGGTACATTTGTACTCACGTTTCCCTATTTTATGTTTTTGCAGAGAGACTTCGGTCTCGCTAGTAGTTCCGCGTGGACTTCGACGTTTAGCTTGTTACCTCAGCTACGATCTTGTGCCCTCGGCAGGATCTGGTAGATAGTCAGGCTTCTCAGCCTTTTTCATTTCTAGATGTCTGTACTCAGACATGTTAAGCTTCCGCATGTGCTTTGACTTGTATGCTCTGATTGTTGGGTCATGAGACCCATGTTTGTAATATCTCGCTCCTCGGAGCCTATTGAATAAATATTTGAGTCGTAGAGTCATGTTGTGATGCAATGTTGTATTTGCACATATTGAGCATATTGTGTGTATGTTATTGAAATGCTTGGTATGTGTGGGATCTGACAACCTAGTTGTTTATCCTTGGTAGCCTTTCTTACCGGGAAATGTCTCCTAGTGTTTCCACTGAGCCATGGTAGCTTGCTACTGCTCCGGAACACTTAGGCTGGCCGGCATGTGTCCTTCTTCGTTCCTGTGTCTGTCCCTTCGGGGAAATGTCACGCGATGAATACCGGAGTCCTGTTAGCCTGCTACAGCCCGGTTCAGCGGAGTCCTGCTAGCCCAGTGCTACAGCCTGGATTCACTCGCTGTTGACCGACACGTTCGATGCTGGGTCATGGATGCCTGTCCCTGTAAGTTTGTGCCACTTTGGGTTTACGACTAGCCATGTCAGCCCGGGCTCCTTATCATATGGATGCTAGCGACACTATCATATACGTGTGCCAAAAGGCGCAAACGGTCCCGGGCAAAGGTAAGGCGACACCCGTGGGAATACCGTGCGTGAGGCCGCAAAGTGATATGAGGTGTTACATGCTAGATCGATATGGCATTGAGTCGGGGTCCTGACAGCTTTGGTATCAGAGCTTGACTGCCTGTAGGATTACCAAGCCAAACTGGTCGAAGTTGAGTCTAGAAATGCTTTAGTTATATAAGGGAATTGATTGTGGGATGGAACGTAAGGCTCTTTTTACTCCTTATACCTCATGCCCTTCTGATCTGAGTCATCCTATCTTTCCTGCGGGGTTAAGGAACTAGACTTTCTCTTCATTCTATCAGGATCACGTGTTACTAGTCCGTAGACTTATAAGATTGTTCGATTTAAGCTCGAGTCCAGTTCCTACCACTTCTGTATGTTAACTGATGATCTCGAAACCTTGATATTGTGCTTCTGAGTGGTTATGCCACCATTTTTGTGATTGTCTCAAATCTTTTTGAGCATTTACAGCCGTTATGCTGTCCGAGTCATCCCAGGTTTCTAAATAGTCTGAAGCATTTGCAAAATCCCTTCCTCCCGTTCCGATGTTCCTTTGGGCCAGATTAACCACACTAATCGGTGAGTTGAGGTACTCTGTTGCCTCGACATATATGTTGGAGTTAATAATTATGACCCTAAGTGCCTAGAGGATTATCTAGTGGTGTAGCCATGATCTGTGTTTCCAGTGTGATGATTCTGGCCGTCATTATCGAAAGCATCCCGTGATGCCATTTAGTAGTAGGTATTCTATTCCTGGGTTTTTGAACCCGAGATTCACCCTACTTACTTCATGTTGATAGTAATTGCTAGCTCCCTTAGGTTATTAGTAACCTTTGCGATAGTCCTTGAAGTCCGTGGTATCTTATTCTTCCAAATACCATGAACTACTTATGGCAGAAGTTCCTCGTTGAACTGAACGATCACAACCAGAGTGCTCTTGATGAGTTCTCCATTATATATTGTGGCTCTGCCAGTTCTACCTTTTTCCGCATGGGTTATCCGGAAGAAATGTTGAGCTTCGTTCGACATGCTAAACCATGCATCCACAACTCAGAAAATCGTATGTTCCTTTGAGTTGTCCCTCTTTAGTTGTCTTCTAACCCTTGTTTATCAATTGATAGTCAAGAGTATGCGTGCAATCGTTCATCGATACCTATTACTCTTGTGGTCCGTCAAGCCATTCTATTCCGGAATGACTAGGAGAAACAAACTTCAGTACCTCATCCATATCTAGGATTGGGTCAAAACAATTGTACTCCGCAGATCAAAATGCCAATCCAGCTTTTGCTTTGTTCTACCTTGGAGTATTACCATCTTTTATATCGGGATTATTGTAGGAATTGCACACCATCCTATGAACTCTTGGTACAGTGATACTTCTTGCCATCATTGTTCATTCCTCGGTTCCTGTGTTATTGTAACTGGAATGCCGACAAGTGAATCGTGGTGTGTGAAATCAATACTGCTAGCAACTCTGTTGCTTGGTAGTTAAATGGACAATAACCTCATTCTTAACGTGTTGGTTCTTGAATCATCATTCTAAGATTGATCGTGCTACCTTGTCCATCTTCCTGGTGCACATTTCGATTGATGAGTTAGGAATTATTTCAAGTCCTCACTCATTTGATCATGTCGTCTTGCCCTCAAAAGAAAGATTGTTCTCGAGCGTAGTAACATACCGGTGGTTCGTGACTTTCCAAATATCTTCTTGGAAGTGTTACCGGGTTGTTTCCTGACTGTTATGTTGAGCTCGTGATCAAGTTGGTTTCTTGTGAACCACCCTTTCTCCAAGAATCTGTGTTGGATATCCCTGAGCTAGTTGGTTAAGCTAGACAACAACTTGGAGAATTGGAAGATAAAAGCTTGCCTAACTTAGTTCGTTCCAAAGGGATATTCTTGTGTAGTGTGTGTTGAAGAAAGATGATATCTTCATCGATTGGTCCCTATGATCAGTTGCTGGACCTATTGTCTTATCAATCCTTTGATTTCAGTGTGGGCTATCGTCAAATCAAATCAGTACCAACGATGCTCGTAATGTTGTCTTATTCGTGGTTGATCCCTCGAGCATACACCATTACATCTTTGGTCTGACCAATGCTATCACCATGTTCACTTAACTATGGAATTCCTTTTAAAAGGAAACCTAGATGAATTGTTGTTGAGCCCATTGACAACATCCTTATCTCCTCCATGATTTTGTTGAACATTAAGCTAGTGTTGGAAAATTTTGAAAGCATTTGTTCATGCTAGCTCATGAAGCATATGTTTGGATGAAGGTAGTGACTTCCTTTAATTCATGTGCATCTGATGCAAGTTGCCGCCGTGGATTCGAGAAAGTCAATGTTGCTTTCTTTGGAATCATTCCAAATCAGTCATGCACACGTGCGAAGAATTCTGTGGTTTGAAGACTTGCAACCTTCAATCTATATGTATCCCTAGCACACCAAGCCACTGATTGATTTGTTCAAGGAGAAGGAGTTCATTCATAAGAGCTAATCCGGACTTATGTAAGGACTTCGATACCCTCGTTGATGGTTCCCAACCTGAACTCGGTAGTGTTTTATTATAAGACTACTTTGTGGTCATGCTTGTCTTGGACAACATGTTCACATGTTTGTAGCAGAACCAGCTCATGTTTTGGAGTTTGCTATCGTAGTTCATTTCCCGAGAATCTCGCAACGTTATCTCGTCGAATTGTGTTGCAAACTTTCATTTATCTTCCTAGGCTCGATGAGTCTGGAATATCCTGACACCAACCAGATCTGAATCTCAGGCAGATATGATGGTTTGGAACATTTCCCAAGAACTATAATATTGATCCCTCGATAACTGATAAAGTGGATGTCGTGGCCAGCACCTCCCAGCCGAAAGACCTATTATTGCAGTATCTTGATTGAAGAAGTTGGCCACCTCCCCATAAGGATTTCGTAGGATTTACCTCCCTAGTTGTTCCTTATGATTTTTGTGTTTCCGAAGTCCGACCTTTTACTTGATGTTCTAGATATCAAACCATATCTATGAATGGGTTACACTAGCACATCAAGGAGAACATTAGAAGCGGAGTGCTAAATGTCTCTCGGTCGATCATCCAGATTTTATTTCCTTGGCCCCGCCAAGGGTGAAATCTGAGAAGGTGTTATCTTCCTTTGCATCTGCATCTTCCACCGGTATTCATCATGGTAGTAAGTTGTGTTGCCAGGATCCTTGACACGGATGTTGGTAAAACCTTGATGATTGTGGAAATGCTCAAGTTTTTGAGAGCACGCACAAGAGCTACGTGTTATCATCAGCACTAACTGGGATTCCTCTCAGTTTCCTCGGCAATGCTATGACCTTTTCAAACAGTGAATTCACTCTCTATTGTTGGGTTCTTCCCCAGTTACCAAAATCATTCCCAGCATTTGCATTTTGTTCCCAGCTTGCACCGCCAATGTGCCATTCTACCACGGGTCTCTTCCATTTCCGGCGGTAAGCAAATTCATCCATTACGTTGTCTTCAACAAGGTAATCCACATCATCCAAGTCCGAGTATGCCATTCTACCGACCTCCTCCAAATGATCGATTATGATTTGCCTTAAGCTGGTATAAAGAGTTTCAATGATCTCTGAATCAAAGGTAATTCTTTTTGCCACTTAAGGGGATGATTCTACGAGTCACCTTCCCTAAGGTGCATCATTATGGTATCATGGCAACTCAACTCCTCGCTACGTTGACAACCATTCACCACCCTTTTAAGCGTGGAATTGTAGTCTACCTGGTAAACCTCGTCATCTGCTCCACTCCATCCCTCTAGAGGTGTGCTTCGTCTCTCAGCTCGAGAGATGTTGCTATGTCTCCTTCCGAGAGTTAATCCTGAGTTGTTCGACCTTCGAGAAGATTGATCCTTCTAGAGTTCCCTTCTCCTTTCATTGTCATGTTGGTTGGAGTTCTCAGAGCAAGACATCAAGATAATGATGGTGATCAAATCGACACTCTTATGGAATGCACCCTGGATCATGAAGATTATACTAGTTTGCGTTTCCCCTTCGTCTTACCCTACACTTGAATCTCGGGTCGAGATTCTCGTTTAGTGGGGGTGAGTTGTCACATCCCTAGCTTCTGGTAATGCTCTAGGCTAGCTTCATGTGTGCATCATGTCTATATTCCGAAAGTTGAAATGAGGAAATTGAAAGCCTCGGAAATCATTTTAATAAAGGGGCAAGAAACCCTAAAATTGCAATCAGTAGATCCAAAATGCCCTAGAAATAGCTCTGACAATTTTGGCAAGAGTTATAAATCAAACCAAAATTTTGGGACATTTCTAAGGATTATTTGGGCTCTGATTTTAAATCAATATTTTATTTGAATTTGGAGTTATATTCATAATATATAATGAATATATTTTCAAATGCCCTGAGATATTTTATGTTTATGAGGAGTAGACCTTAAGTGACATGAAATTATCCAGGGGAGTTTTGGCACTGTTTTCAAATTTGTTTGAATTTGAATCCAGTGGCAATTAAATAGAAAACAGAACAGAAATATAAATAAAAGAGAGAAGCCCAGCCACTTACCTGGCGCCTACCTGTGCGGCCTGCTGCAGAAACCGGCCCAGCCCATCTCCACTCCCCCCCTGTCGTCTTCCTCCTCGCCAGAAGGACCGAGGCGTGGCGCGCGCCCGAGAGCACCGGCCACCTCCTGCTTACCTGCTCGCCGCTGGAGGCACCCAAGGGTGCCACGCACTCCCCTCGACCCCTTGCACCCCTCGCCACTCTCCCGTGTCTCTCCTTCCGTCCCTATCCCCCTCTGCCCCCTCTCTCTCCCGCGACCGAACGGAGCTCGTCGCCGCCGCTCGCCGTAGCCACGCCTACCGGCCACCCCACGCCTCACCGACGCCCCAGGAAGCTCCGCCTCGCCTCCCTCTTCATCCTCACCCAGACGGCAGGCACCGGAAGCCCCTGGATGCCGCTAGCTCCGCCGTTCCCCTCCTCGGCCACCGAGGACCGCCGCCGTCGATTTGCCGCCGTCGCCGCCTCCCCGAGCTCGCCGTCTGCTCCAACCGACCCCCCGTGAGCTCCTCCACCGTTTCCCCCTCTTCCCCGCTTCATTTGATCACCGTAGCCGTCGCCCCCTTTATGGCCGAAACGCGCCGCCGCCTGAGCTCAACGTCGGCGTTGCTCCGGTGACCATTTGGTCACCCTGGCGTGCCTAACTCGCTCCCCGCATCGCGTAGCGCTCTGCTAGCCCTTCACCTCGCTCGTTTGCACACCGTAGCACTAACCCGCCCCAACCCCGAGCTCCGGCCGCCGCCTCGGGCTCCACTGCGGCGAACCCCGACCACCCCCGCACCTCCCGTTGGTTCCCCCAGATGCGCACGGGCACGAGCTACCTCCTGGTGCCCTTGGCGCGTCGATCCGTCGTCTCTGGCGCAACTCCGGCGAGCCACCGCCGCTCTGGGTCGTCGCCGTCGTCCAACCGCCGGCGAATCCGACGTGGCCGGTCATTAGGGCCCAACCACCCCCGCTAACCCAGGCCTAGGGCCACTGACCGGTGGGCCCTACCGTTTAATTAACCCGGCTAACAATTTAGTTAAGTTAATTAAACTCTGTTAAATCACCGTGCAGCTGACATGTGGGTCCCGAACGTCAGGTTTGACCCGGACCAGCCCCTGTTGACCTGCTGACGTCACACTGACGTCAGGCTGACGCATTAATGAATTACTGGAATTATTAATATTCAGGAAATTTGAGAAAATGCCCTAAACTTCAATAAATCATAGAAATTCAACGGTAACTCCAAATTAAATAATTTATATATGAAAAATTATCAGAAAAATTCAAGGAATCCATCTGTACCATTTTCATGAATGTTAGAACAACTTATAGCTGCTGTTTAGCACAAATCAATTAAATGGCTTTTGAATAATCGCATATGGAGTTTGAATTTGAATCTTGTATTCAAACCAACTTCATTTAATCTGTTGCTAGATGCATTAGCCCAAAACACATTCAGTTTGCCATGTCATGAGCATGCATCATATTGTGCATTGCATTGATTGTATTTCTTCCTTGTTGCCGGTATCTGTTCCCTCCCGATAGACGATGTTCTGACGTTGTGATCGTTGACACTGATGAAGACTCAATGCTATCTTCAGAAGTGCCAGGCAAGCAAAACCCCCTTGTTCATTCCGATACAATCCTACTCTCTCGCTCCTGCTCTCTTTTAATGCATTAGGACAACACCGATTCATCTGTTACTTGCTGCGGTAGCTGAACCCCTTTATCCTCTGCATGACCTGTCATTGCCATAGTAAATAGATGAAACCCACTAGCATGAGTAGGAGTTGTTTGAGCCCTGTTATGCCTACTCATTCATGTTTGTTTGTCATGCCTGCTACTGCTTAGAGTTGAGTCAGGTCTGATTCATCGGGGATGAATCAGAGGTGTGTGAACATGTCCTACTGTGTGTGAGCTAAGTGTGTGAATACGATTTGGTAAAGGTAGCGGTGAGAGGCCATGTAGGAGTAGATGGTGGGTTGTCTCATTGCAGCCGTCCTCAGGAACTGAGTTCTGTGTTTGTGATCCATGATTCAGCTACTACCACGCATTGGGCCCGAAACCAATGGACCCTCTCGGCTTCTTGATCACCCTTGTCCTCTGTCCAGGAGTTGCAAGTAGTTTCTGGTGTTTGTAGTATGCTGGAGGCCGTGGACAGCGCTGACCGTAGGGGTGGGTTGTGATGCGGTAGGCACGTGGCACGGTGTACCGGGCGCCCGTTTGGTGTCTCGAGAACCCTGTTCACATCGTTTGGGGCTGTGAGCGAAACTCCGGCCGGATCTCCTCATGGATGGAACCCGAATAGGCGATAAACCTGGACTAGAGACTCGAGTGTTTAGGCAGGCCGTGGCCGACACCCACGTTGGGCTTCCGCTTGAAGGTTGCCGAGTACATGTCGTGTAAACGGCGGTAAGTGGTGAGAGCGTGTGTGAAGAAGTACACCCCTGCAGGGTTAACGTCATCTATTCGAATAGCCGTGTCCGCGGTAAAGGACTTCTGGGTTGCTTATATCAGTTCATAGACAAGTGAAAGTGGATACTCTAAAATACGCAAGATAAGCGTGAGTGCTATGGATGGCGTTCTCGTAGGGAGACGGGAGCGGATCCATAGTGGTGTATTGCTATGGTGAATATGTGGACTCGTGTGCGCCACCTCAAAGAGTTACTTGCAGTCGTAGTTCAGGATAGCCACCGAGTCAAAGCTGGCTTGCTGCAGTTAAACCCCACCATCCCCTTGTTGAAAATGATGCATATGTAGTTAGTTCTGATGTAAGTGTTGCTGGGTACATTTGTACTCACGTTTGCCTATTTTATGTTTTTGCAGAGAGATTTCGGTCTCGCTAGTAGTTCTGCGTGGACTTCGATGTTTAGCTTGTTACCTCAGCTACGATCTTGTGCCCTCGGCAGGATCTGCTAGATAGTCAGGCTTCTCAGCCTTTTTCATTTCTAGATGTCTGTACTCAGACATGTTAAGCTTCCGCATGTGCTTTGACTTGTATGCTCTGATTGTTGGGTCATGAGACCCATGTTTGTAATATCTCGCTCCTCGGAGCCTATTGAATAAATATTTGAGTCGTAGAGTCATGTTGTGATGCCATGTTGTATTTGCACATATCGAGCATATTGTGTGTATGTTATTGAAATGCTTGGTATGTGTGGGATCTGACAACCTAGTTGTTTATCCTTGGTAGCCTCTCTTACCGGGAAATGTCTCCTAGTGTTTCCACTGAGCCATGGTAGCTTGCTACTGCTCCGGAACACTTAGGCTGGCCGGCATGTGTCCTTCTTCGTTCCTGTGTCTGTCCCTTCGGGGAAATGTCACGCGATGAATACCGGAGTCCTGTTAGCCTGCTACAGCCCGGTTCACCGGAGTCCTGCTAGCCCAGTGCTACAGCCTGGATTCACTCGCTGTTGACCGACACATTCGATGCTGGGTCATGGATGCCTGTCCCTGTAAGTTTGTGCCACTTTGGGTTTACGACTAGCCATGTCAGCCCGGGCTCCTTATCATATGGATGCTAGCGACACTATCATATACCTATGCCAAAAGGCGCAAACGGTCCCGGGCAAAGGTAAGGCGACACCCGTGGGAATACCGTGCGTGAGGCCGCAAAGTGATATGAGGTGTTACATGCTAGATCGATATGGCATTGAGTCGGGGTCCTGATAGTTCCCTGCGTGGTGGTGAGCGCCAGGCCGCCGATGGGGGGCACGCCGTGGCTGCGCGCCCCCCTAGGCCACGCTTTCGCTCTGCGGAGGTGCTGCCGAAGTTCGTCGTGTGGTCAGCGGACCCAACCAGCACCTGGCTCCAGCTCCCTCATTTCTTCGTAGGTGATCTGCCGGCCAGTGCCCGGTGCGGCTTCTGGCTCCAGGCAGACGGCTGCTGCAGCAGGGCCTCCTGGGCTTCACTGGAGGTCTCCGTTTCTGGGAATGGGGCCCTGACCCGCGGCTAGCAAACGTTTGCCCGCGCGCGCGGCCTGGGCCGATGGTGCACCCTACACTTCAAGTTCGATGGCGACGCCACCCTCTACATGAGGGTGTTCGGGGAAGACGGTCGTCGTGCTGGGTGCTGCCCCGAAGACGACGACCGCGGTCGCCTGCCCAGCCCCGGTACTGACCAGGACGAAGACGGCGACAGGCGTACTGGCGGCGGTGCTCGGGGTTCGCTGAGCTTCGGCGACTCCCTCTCAGGCAGCAGCTCCTCCAGCGGTGGCCGTGACCAGCCCCCGCATCGTCGCGCTTGCCTGGGTGAAGGTAGCGGGTCAGCCTGCCGTCGTGCCCCGGCGAAGCGAGAGGAGGGATCCGCCTGAGCCCCAGGAGCAGCTCGAACCTTTGCTGTGGGTTGGTGCACGACGAATCGTGCCCATTTTGTTTTCCTTCTTTTCCTGCGCAGAAATAAAAGGTAGTATAGGGCCCCGCGGGGGCATGTTAGAACTGCTGCTGTTAACCATCGTGCTGCTTCCGCTATTTCTGCGTTGTGTTCCCGCGCCGTGCACCCATGTGCAGGAATTATTTTAGCTCGGTGGGGCTTGACACGGTCCTCGCCTCCCGAGGCTGTGGCCTCGCCATGCGCTTTGTGCCCAGCAAGGATCAGTAGGAGGGGTAACTTTCGGTCTTGGTTGTTGGGGCGATCGGCCCAGGTCCTGTGCTCATGTCGCGATGCCCGTGAGGCACGAACTGGGAGGGGTGCTCCCGCAGAGGACTTGGATAGGAAAGCTCCAAACGGTCGGGGAAGAAAACACTCGAGAGGGCGCCCGCGAACCTCCCTCGCGAGACTTGTGCGAGAGAAAATGAGGCAAGCGAGTGAAAAAGACAAAGAGTCACAAGCCAGGAACGTCAACAACTTCAATAAAACTTCAAACGGGAATAAACAAGCCAACTGCAGAAAGCAAATGAAAAAGCCGCGTCCGGCACCTATTCTAGTCTTCGACGTCTTCTCACCAGCGCGGAGCTAAGTGCTGCCACTGGGTGTGGGCGGGAGCCCCCGAGGCCTGAGGGCGGCACTCCGGAGACAACGGGGCGTGTACAGCCCCACTCATTATTACGTGAGAGTGTCACGGGCAGCGAGCTTCACAGGCATTGGCCTTCTTCACAGGCACCGGGCCTTTCCCGAAATGCGGCAGCTTCACACGCATTTGCCTTGTTCACAGGCACCGGGCCTTTGTCAAAACACGGCAGCTTCACAGGCATTTGCCTTCTTCACAGGCACCGGGCCTTTCCCAAAACACGGCAGCTTCACAGGCATTTGCCTTCTTCACAGGCACCGGGCCTTTCCTAGGAGCTAGGCCTCGCTCAGGGATAGAACCTCCGGAGATGTTGAATGTTCCACGCGTTCTGGATGGGTACCCCCTCCGTGGTCTCCAAGAGCGCGGAGCCAGGCCTGGAGACATGAACAACCTTGAATGGGCCCTCCCACATGGGAGAGAGCTTGTGCAGCCCCTCCCTAGAGAGAACCTCTCTAGGTACGAGATCCCCTACCTCAAGAGTTCTGGGGCGGATGTTGCTGCAGTGGTATCGTCGCAACGCCTGTTGATACCTTGCCGCTCGCAGCGCGGCTTCTCGGCGGTGCTCCTCCCCCAGCACGAGATCCATCCCCCGTGTGGCGTCCTGCTGCGTCTCATCGAACGCCAGGACCCACGCGGAGTGACGCCTGACCTCGTGAGGGAGAACAGCCTATGCTCCGTAGACGAGGAAGAACAGGGTCTCGCCAGTCGGCTTGGTCACAGTTGTGTGGATTGACCACAACACGGACTGGAGCTCGTCGTACCAGCCCCTGCCACAGGCCTCCAACTTCTTCTTAAAGGTCCTGGCTTTGAGGCCCCTCAGGACCTCCGTGTTGGCTCGCTCGGCCTGGCCGTTGCTCCGGGGGTGTGCTACCGAAGCATAGCATATCTGCGTTCCAAGGTTAGCACAGTATATTTTGAAGAGATTACTGGTGAATTGCGAACCGTTGTCGGTGATGATGCGGTTGAGCACCCCAAATCGGCTCTCGAGGCCCTTGATGAACTTGACCGTGGAGCCTGTCGGGATTGTGCGGACAGCTTCCACCTCAGCCCACTTGGTGAACTTGTCCACAGCGACGTAGAGTTAGCGATAGCTCCCTGGAGCCCGAGGAAACGGGCCCAGAATGTCCAGCCCCCAAACTGCGAATGGCCATGATAGGGGTATAGTCTGTAGACCCCCCGCAGGCTGATGGATCTGCTTAGCGTGAAACTGGCAGGCCTCGCAAGCCTTCACCAGCTCAACGGCGTCGATGAGCACTGTGGGCCAGTAGAATCCACTACGGAACGCCTTGCCAATGAGGGATCGTGACGACGAGTGGTGCCCGTAGTCTCCGCCGTGTATGTCCGCCAGTAGCTCCTTCCCTTGCTCTCGGGAGATGCAACGTAGGGACACGTCATTTATTTGGTCGTTTCATGTAGAGCTCTCCATCCTTGATGCAATAAGCTGTGGCCTGCCGCACCACACGCTCTGCTTCCTCCTCGTTCTCCGGCAGACTCCCTTGCATCAGGTAGTTCTTGAGCTCCGGGATCCAACACCCTTCCCGAGGCTCTAACGCCAGGAGCAGGCGTGCCCCTGAGGCCGGGCCGCAGACCGGGGCTCCTGAGGCAGGCGGCTGAGGGAGCTCCTCCCTTGGTTGCACCGTGCTCGACAGTGACGGCACCGCCGAGGGTTTGAAGAGCCGCTCCTCGAAGACGCCAGGCTCCTGAGGCAGCCGCCGAGATGCCCTCTTGGCAATGTCATCAGCTTCCTGATTGGTGCCCCGAGGCACGTGTTGCAACTCCACCCCCCAGAACTGTTTCTCCATCTTGCGAACCTCAGCGAGGTAGGCTTCCATGTGCTCGTCCTTTGGCTCGTATATCTTGTTGGAGAAGTTGACGAGGAGCTGTGAATCGCCCTTGATGATAAGGCGCTTTACCCCTAAGGCAATTGCGGCCTTCATGCCTGCTATTAGGCCTTCGTACTCTGCTATGTTGTTGCAGACCTTTTCTCTGTGCTGGAAGCAGAGTTGTACGGCATAGTAGAGTTTGTCCTGGGTAGGGGATACGAGCACTGCGCCAGCTCCCGCACCGTGTCGGGAGAATGCCCCATTGAAGTACATGACCCAGCCATCCAGTGCTTCACTTCCTGGGGAAAGTGATTAGTCTTCGCCTGCCTCGAGACCCGACGCTTTTACCCATTCTGCCACGAAATCCGCAAGTGCGGCTCCCTTGATGACTCTAGTCATACTGAATTCTAGCTGAAATGCCTGTAGTTCAATGTTCCACTCAGCGACCCTCCCAGCTGAGTTGGGGCTCCTGAGTACTCTTTCCAATGGGTATGCTGAGACGACTTTGATGGGATGGCCTTGGAAGTAGTGGCGCAGCTTGCGTGAGGCCACTAGTAGCGCGAGGAGGAGTTTTTGAGGCATGGGGTACCGCGCCCTTGTGTCCCGTAGCACCATGCTGACGAAGTACACGGGATGCTCGACGAGGTTGAGGGTGCTGGCACAGCTTGCATCCTCCAGAGGTCGAGGCGTCTCTTGAGACGACGGAGCCCCAGTGCTTGGTCGCCTGAAGAGGCCCCTCCTGCTTCGGGTGCGTTCTCCTGCTGCGGCTGTTCCTTTCCGGCTGTGGTTGCGGCCTTCGTGAGGCCCTCCCGGCTCTGCTTTGCTTCAGTTCGGACGATGGATGCGGCCTTGGCACAGCGCTCCTCCTTGACCGCCACCAGGGCTGCGCTAGCGGAGTAGGGGGTGGCCGCAAGGTAGAGCACTAGGGGTTCCCGAGGATGCGGAGCTACCATCACTAGTGGGCTGGTAAGGTACCTCTTGAGGTCTTGGAATGCCTTGTCAGCCTCTTCAGTCCATTCGAAGGGGCCCTTTTTCTTCATTAGCTTGAAGAAGGGCAGCACTCGTTCCCCCGGCTTGGGATGAAGCGCCCCAGCACAGTTACACGCCTGGTGAGCTTCTGCATTTCTCTGAGGGTCCTTGGCGGGCTCATGTCTTCGACTGCCTTGACCTTCTTCGGGTTGGCCTTGATGCCCCTGTGGGACATGAGGAAACCCAGGAGCTTTCCTGAGGGGACTCCAAACACGCACTTCTCTTGGTTGAGCCGTAGGTCCACTTCGTTGAGGCTCGCAAAGGTTTCTTCCAGGTCCTGTATCAGGGTTCTTGCCTCACGAGACTTCACCACAATGTCATCGACGTAAGCTTCAGCATTCGTCCCGAGCTGCCGGCCTAAGGCGATGTGCATCAGCCGCTGAAAGGTCACGCCTGCGTTGCGCGACCCAAATGGCATGCAGGTATAGCAGTACACTCCACACGGGGTCAGGAAAGCCATCTTCTCCACGTCTTCTACCGCCATCTTGATCTGGTGATAGCCCGAGAAGGCATCTAGGAAGCACAATAGGTCACACTCTGCGGTGGAGTCGACTATCTGGTCAATGCGGGGGAGCGGAAATGGATCCTGCGGGCAGGCCTTGTTGCGGTCGGTGAAGTCGACACACATGCACTCCTTTCCTCCCTTTTTTTGGCACAACAACCGGATTAGCCAGCCAATCAGGGTAGTGGACCTCGCGGATAACTCCTGCCGCCTCTAGCTTCCGGGTCTCTTGAACGATGAAAGCCTGTTTCTTAGTGGACTGCCACCTCACCTTCTGCTTCACAGGGCGCACATTGGGGAACACGTTGAGGGGATGCTCAATCACTTTCCTTGGGACCCCTGCTAACTGATCAGGTTCCCACGCGAAAACCTTCTTGTTCGCACGCAGGAACCTCACCAGGGCCTCCTCCTACTCGGGCTCGAGGTTGGACCCTATGGTGAAGGTGGCGCCAGTGGACCCATCCTCGTCGACTGGTACCTTCTTGGTTTCCGCCTTGTCTTGGGTGAATAGCTGCTTCTTTTTAGCTGGTGCAGCCCCCTTGGGATCAAGGGCGTTGGTGCTAGCGGGCTGTGCCACCGCGGCCGCCCTGAAAACAAGCTGGAGCACCTGCAGCGCATCCCTTGTGTCTCCTGACACGGTGAGGATGCCGCTGCTCCCAGGCATCTTCATGAGGTTGTACGCCGGGTGAGTTGCTGCCATGAACCGAGCCAAGGCCGGATAGCTGAGGATGGCGTTGTAGGGGAGGCCAATGGGGGCGATGTAGAAGTCGATCAGCTCCGTGCGGAAGTTGTCGTAGGTGCCAAAGGTCACTGGGAGGCGGATCTATCCCAAGGAGGCGGTGGAACCGGCTCCGATGCCCAAGAAAGGCCTGCTGGGTTGGAGCCGCTCCAGCGGCACGTGGAGGAGGCTGAAGGCCTCCACCGAGAGCATGTTGAGGCCGACACCACCATCGATGAGGGTCCTCGTGATGGCCACTTGGCAGATGGTGGGGGTGCACAGCATCGGGAGCGCACCCGAACCGATGGGATTGAAGGGGTGGTCCTTCGAGTCGAAGGTTAGATCGGCCTCGGGCGCCACCCAGCCCGGGGGGCTTCTCGGCGCTTGGAGGCGGTGCTGATCCGGCGGGTGAACGGCTTGACATGATGGCTCGAGGGTGGTGCCTGGGAGCCACCCAGGAGAGCTGCGACGACGGGCGGTGCTGGTGCGGCGAAACGGGCGAGGAAGAGGTCACGCAGCTCCTCCCAGGAGGTGACAGAGGCCGTTGGCAGGTGGAGGAGCCACGCGCGCGGGACGCCGGTGAGGGACATGGGTAACCAGTTGGCCATCACCCGGTCGTCGCCCCCGACTCTGAGGACGGCCTCCTCATACGCCAGAAGGAAAATCATCGGGTCTGTCGTGCCGTTGTAGCGCAGCGGCATCTCGGGCGTGAACTTGTGTGGCCACTACACCTGTCGCAAGGTGGGGGCCAGGGCCCGGAGCCCCCTGGCCCCAATGCCGGCATCCGTTGCTGGAGTGGGCGGCGCGTTGTCCTCCATGAGGGCGGGATGGGATGTTGGGGGAGAGCGGGTCGTCAGGAGGGAGAACTCCGGCGCACCCCCTACCTGGCGCGCCAAATGTCGGATTTCAGGTTCCGGAAGACCCTTGAGGTTCGAACACTGGGGTGCGCGCGGAGATCTCTCCCCTACCAATCTACGACCAATCTCCTCGCGTGATCTAAGCTGGAAACAACGAACAACACAAGGGACACGAGGTTTATACTGGTTCGGGCCACCCTTGTGCTGTAATACCCTACTCCAGTGTGTGGCGTGGTGGATTGCCTCAGGGGCTGATGATGAACAGTACAAGGGAAGAATAGCCTCGCGAGAGGTGTTCTTGAGCTGATGCGATGAACTGCTTTGGTGAGTTCAATCGCCTCTCTCTCTCTGCTAGAGCTCCACCAGATCTCTAGATGTCTAGCTGTGTCCCTCCTCCTACTCTGTGGTGGCTAGCTCTATTTATAGAGGCCCTGGGCCTCTCCTCAAATAATGAGCGGGAAGGGCGCCAACAATTGGCCGTTTTGAAGGGGAACATCTAGTACAAGTTATCCTGACCAAAGGTGGTCTTTGGCTGCCAAAAGCACTGGTGATGATGCCGTCTTGGGCTCCACGGTGACCTCCGTCCTGCCGCTCTGTTGGTCTTGGTCTCGTGGCACCGGAATGCTAACCTTTGCCCGATGCCTTGGCCTGTGCTTGCCCCCTTTGCACCAAAGGGGAAACAAGGACACTGCGCAGGTCGGCGCCCGCCTGGCGCCCGCCTGGTCTCAATCGTCATGGCTTGCGTCACGGGCTCCTCGTGAGGTACCCCTGCCTTGATCTCTCCGCCTCCTCGCGAGCCTGCCTGATGAGGCTGCCTCTGAGGAAGTTTTCTGTCGTCCGCCCCGCGAGGCTTGGCCCTCGCGAGGGTCTTGAGCTTGAGTTGATGAAGATGGGCCGCGCTGGGCCGCCACTTGAGCCACGCCGCAGGCCGCAGGCAGGCAAGTCTGGGGACCCCCGTTCCCAGAACGCCAACAACATTCTTCGATAGTGCCAATAACCCGTACTCGAATCCAAAGATCTCATCTGATCGCTTCTGGAGCTTTCTACAGCGTAGTTATTACTCTTGCATCTTATACAATCAAGTGCGGATCTTTCCTCACATGCGTCTAGATTGTGAAGCCATTGCTGGACTGCCCTGCTTGGAAGAAGCTCTAGATTGTTTCAGAGATGTTGGCATTCTGCAGTTTGTCACTGACAAAGAGCATTGGAACGAAGAGCTTCTGCTGCAATTCTATGCTACTCTTCACATTCGTGGCTACAACAGGGATCCGAAGACTTGGGTCCTTAAGTGGATGACAGGTGATGTGCACCATGAAGCCAAAGCTCAAGATATCATCGAGCTTATTTACCTACCCACTCCAGGTGAATACTCTGAACCTAGTTGTCAGCTACATAGGAATGCATTGGAGAGCATCTTTCCGAAGCCTGAGCCAAACATTAGTCAGATTCTCAGCATGATGAAGCCACTGCCCTAAGATGCTGAATATCCTAAGGAATTCTTTGTCGAAGACATTGAGTATCTGCCCCGAACCATTTATCACATTGTAAGGCGAACTCTATGGCCCGTCAAAGGACATTATCCTACAGCTAAGCTTGAAGGCACAACAAAGACATTGGTGTTCTATATTCTGAATGGCATCAGTTTCAACGCTCAAAATTTCTTCATCAGGCAACTTGCTGCACCTGGAATTGATCTATTTGGCCTGAAGTTTTATGCTCCATGGGTTATCGCTTAATCAAGCTTCATTCTTCTGTCAACTATCAGCCCTCTACGCGCAACCATCTTATCTTCTTGCCTGAGGTTGATATGTCTGCCTAAGCCATTTACCTTGAGCCTGCCAAGGAGCCACTTTATCTTCATAACGTTGATCGCTAAAGCTTCAAGAAACTTGGCCACCAAGAACTCATTTGTTGCTCATGAAGCCTGTAGGAGGTCCTGGAAGAGTCTCACACTTCTCTGCTCTGAAGACGATCTTCGCAAAGATGGCTTCACTGAGGGTTTCAAATTTGACTCCACTCCTCCTCGCAAGGCAAGCTGACGTTGAACTTCACCCATTGAAGATTCTGAGTATTCATCTTCGGTTGCAACTGTTGTTGCGAGAGTCGTCGAAGAAGAAGACGATGCCAGTTCACTAGCCATGGCTTCACTGCGTTTCGACACTGCACCAGGCCCCTCTGAACAACCAAACTCCAACGTCGACCCTGCACCTTCATCTACTCCTGATGGGAACGAGTAGATGCTCTATGTCTTTAAACCTTTTTGGTCCTTACCAATAAAAGGGGGAGAAGCATATGAGTTGATAGTCTTCAAGCGGGTCCATATGGGTAGTTGCTATTTTTCTGCTAAGTGGTTACAACTCTCATTTTTGATACATTTGGTTCTTTGGGTGGTAACACTTAAACTTGATGGTCATCTGCCACTTTGTCTGCCACTTTGTGATGCGATGATAAATTCCGCATGATGTCATTCCGCTGACGTCCATTTTTCACTATGCATGTCATTATCTTTGTTATATCTTTATATGCATAATGAATTGTCTCCATCAGTTGAAGAGGATCTCCACAATTAAAACCTGCCATGCACATTTGCATTCAAGAGAAAACTACTTATATGCACATCTTCAGGGGGAGCCTTTTGCTACTTATGAAGACAATACCTTTACCCTTACAATTTCACATACTTTTATCCCCGTTGAAAACTTCAACAAGTTTGTCATCAATCACCAAAAAGGGGGAGATTGTCAGTGCATCTAGTGCCACCCCTAGTTGGTTTTGGACTATTGACGACAAACTTGGTTGAGGGACTAATGTGTTTGTGAGAATTGCAGGATAACACAGGTAGTAGTCCCTCATTGATTCAGTTTACCTACCAGAGATGACCCCTAAAAATGTGTGAAGATATTGAAGACAATGGTGGTTTGTGAAGAGATTCACATTGAAGACTATGACATGAGAAGACATCGCATGAAGACTATGGATTGCGAAGACATAGTTGTTTTGTAGTTTCCTTTTCTTCTTTGTTGAGTCATAGGGACCACCGTACTGTTAAGTGGGGTCCAAGTGAACAAAGTCAAAGTGACTGAAGTGATGCTCAACCAAATCCTATGTCTTCGAGCGAAGACAATGAGAGCAAATCTTATCCAGAGCCGGATAAGTCAGCTTTGCTTGTAGCCCAAGTAAAGTTGCCGCGTGTGTCTGAAATCTGACCATTGGACACATGTCAGTTCCTTAGTGACCCAAGGTCATTTCGAACAAATCAGGTCAGGTTGCCTCCTGGCTATAAATAGCCCACCCCCTACACCATAAATTGGTGGCTTCTCAGAGTTAGTACCCGGCTTTAGTCGTTTGAGAGCAACTCACCTCTGAAGCCTTTGAGAGAGAAATCCTTGTGAGGACAAAGCCCTAAACACCCAGAGCCAAAGAGTGTTAGGCATCACTGAAGTCTTTCTGTCTGCGTGATCTGAAAACTTGTTACACTTGAGGACTGTGAATCCTCTAGCCTGTTAGGCATCGCGTTCTGAGCATCCAAGAGTCATTGTGGATCGCCGGTGAAGGTTTGGAAGTCTTCCTTGAAGACTTACCAGAGTGGTTGGGCGAGGACTGTGTGTCCTTAGCTCAAGGGGAATAAGGTGAAGACGCGGTCTTCTGAGTTGAATCTCAGCCTCCCTAACCAGACATACAGTTGTCACATCAACTGGAACTGTTCCAAAAAATCCCTGTCCTCAGCAAGCAACTGGTTCTATCCTCTACCTCTCTTTACTTACAGTTTGTCTTCGTGAAGTCATTGCCTGCTTGCATGATCTAATTGACTTCACTGTGTGAAGAATGTTTTTGTTTGTCTTCATACTATCTTCCATCCTGATCCATACTACCTAGATGCTAATAGTCTTCGTGCTTTCACTTCATTGCTTACTTGACTATGGCTTGTCTAGTGTAGTCTACCTTCTGCTGCTTATCAATAGGTTCATTTCTACTGTTTGTCTTCAAAGCCCCCATGTTTTGAAGACTTTCATAAAAATCACCTATTCACCCCCTCTAGTAGATAACTAGGACTTTCATCCTTCCTTCGATTTCAATCATTCATTTGCACGGTGGAGGCTAATTAATTTGAGGTGTACTTATTTTGCGCAGCAGCGGGCGTGCCGTCCTCATCATCCTTTACCCCCTATACTCCCATGCTCTTTACTTGGACTCATCGAAGAACATGGACAAAAAGGATTACACCCACATCAAGTCTGTTCTCGACAGTGCTATCCTTTACTACGGCGTACGTGGTGGAGGGATCAAGACCAAGAAGGCAAGGAACGGTAGGCCTGCCTTCGGCCATAAGACCGACTTCTATTACATCCAGCAACCGAGTGATACTCTTAGTGATGGATTCTATGTCCTACACCACATGCTGGAGTACAGACGGGATCAGTAGAACCTTCATATGTCACCTACATCCGGCGATGCACATATTCTGAAATGGGCAAAGAACGTAGGAGATGTCCCGGATCATCGACTTCGAGCTGAGTTCTATCACATCTAGCGTGAACTTTCCCAAATCATCATGAAGGAGGTCCTCGAAAAAATAGGGATGTTCTATGAGGAAGGGAAAATGTCACGGGAAGACGTCCGAACACGCATAGCCACTCAGTGTCTCGACCTGAAGCGTTTCATTAAGCTCGGGGACTATCTCCCTGACTTGGATGGTTGGCGCGACATGTTGGAGTGATTGTCGATATATGACAATGTTTTTGTTTAGTCTATACTTTCTGAATGACGAAACTTTGAGTTATGCACGACGAAACTTTATTTGTGATGTAATTAAATCGTTCTCCTCAACTTGCGAAGATCACTCTAGTTAGGGCATTTTGGGTACGATGAACTTTGCTATATATGCTTATGATATGTTGCTTCTATTTTGCCAAGTCTGTCTCTTTCTATTTATCAACTATATATGTTGCATATCATCGACTCATGTGACGATGCATGTGCATAGATCATCGATGACGAAGAAGTGCTATGCGAGGAGTATACGACGAGTGGCCGGAGTGTCAGGCCTAGGTGTACCGGTTTCCGGTTTTGGAGTGATAGCCAGTAGTTAGTTTAGGTTCATGCTAGTGCGAGAGAGGGATACGAACCGACGCCTCAAGAAGTACTACATTATGTATGATGAGACATGTCATGTAATTTGTATAGCTATATCGTGATTATGATGTGACGACATGATTTGTGTTGGATGATATGATGAGACTATTATGTGTATGATATGATGAGCATATTGCATGTTTATGATGTGATTAGAATACTGTATAAAACCTACAAAAACATCACAAATACATAGAAAAAAAGATATGAGAAAATATAGTAGTAGCGCTCTTTAGCACTGGACAGGAAAACACTACTGCAAAAGCACTTAGCAGTAGCGCTAGTGTGGTAAGCGCTACTGCTAAGTAGGTATAGCAGTAGCGTGTGTCAACACGCGCTACTGATAAACGTTAGTTGTAGCGCCTTATCAGTAGCGCGGGTGACCGCGCTACTGCTAGGCTTTTCCCTAGTAGTGTCCCCTCAAAAGAAAATGAACACAAGCCACTATCTTCTCAGTCATCTCCGTGTACATCATGACTCAGTAAAGTTTCCAGTTCATTTGCATACTTACTCCTTTTCGGTTGATCATGTAGATGCACTAGTATTTCTTGAATATTTTGCCAAAGCACAAAGTCACCTCTCACGATAATAGAAAATTTAGAGTTGTACAATAAAACCAACAGAGCACTACTCACGGTGAAGATTCTTTTTCCTTTAGTTGAAAATTTCAAAAATGGCATACAATTGACAGTGAACCCATCAGGACAAATGTGTTGGCCCTAGTATTTATTAGTATAAGGTTGGTTTTGCCTTGGTATTTATCCATGATACGTCTCCAACGTGTCTATAATTTATGAAGTATTCATGCTATTATATTATCAACCTTGGATGTTTTATATGCATTTATATAATATTTTATATGGTTTTTGGGACTAACCTATTAACCTAGAGCCCAGTGCCAGTTTCTTCCTTGTTTTAGAGTATCGCAGAAAAGGAAAACCAAATGGAGTCTAATTGACCGAAAACTTGACGGAGCTTATTTTTGGACCAGAAGAAGGACATGGAGTAAAAGAGTTGGGCCAGAAGAGTCACGGGCTGCCCACGAGGGTGCAAGGCGCGCCCCTACCTCGTGGACAGCCCGGAGACGCCCCTGACTTGTTCTCGATGCCAAAACCTCTTATATATATATATAGAAACCTCCAGAAATTAACCTAGATTGGAAGTTCCACCACCACAAGCCTCTGTAGCCACGAGAAATCAATCTAGGCACTCTCTTGCACACTGCCGGAGGGGGCCATCATCACCGGAGGGCATGGAGGAGGATCCCGAAGGGGACATCATCACCATGAAGGCCAAGGACCAGAGGGGGAACCTCTCCCCATCCAGGGGGGAGGCCATGGAGGAGGAAGCACAAGGGGAGAACCTCTCCTCCTCTCTCTCGGTGGCACCAGAGTGCCATCGGGAGGGGAATCATCGTCGTGGTGATCGTCTTCATCAACATCACCATCATCATCACCATCCTCATCTCTTTTATGCGGTCCACTCTCTCGCACCCCGCTGTAATCCCTACTTGAACATGGTGCTTTATGCCACATATTATGATCGAATGATGTGTTGCCATCCTATGATGTTTTGAGTAGATATCCTTTGTCTTTGGGTTGATTGATGATCTAGATTGGTACGAGTTGTATGTTTTATTTTGGTGCTATCCTATTATGCCCTCCGTGTCACGCAAGCGTGAGGGATTCCTGCTGTAGGGTGTTGCAATACAGTCATGATTCGCTTATAGTGGGTTGCTTGAGTGACAGAAGCATAAACCTGAGTACGGGGGTTGTTGTGTATGGGATAAAGGGGACTTGATGCTTTAATGCTACTAGATGACCCAGTTGCTCCAATGGCGCAAGAACCCAATTGAAAACGATGTTAGTAGGGAGTAAGTAGATGTAGATAGCTAAAGAACCCAGTTAGAAACGATGTTAGTAGAGAGTAAGTAAATGTAGATGGCAATGTAATATGAATTGTATTAATTTAGAAAGGTTTTCAGATGGAAACAATACAATGTTCGGAATGGTGGGGGTACTGTTACATGTATATAATGTCAGATACAATAATAGTGTTTTAAGTATGCAGTTTAGTATCAACCAGACAGCTTATTTAAAACCAGAAGCCAAAAGGCTCAAAGATAAAGAATATTACAATCATGACTGCTGGTCTACGTGTCTAGCATGACTTCACCAACTACCACCACGACGCGCAGCGCTGACCACGTGTCTCGCATGACTGCTGGTCTTGGTTCCATCGACCAGTTCAAGGTATGCGTCATGTTCCTATCCCCACTGTACTGAAGTGAGAACACCTTGGGCTCCATCTTCACAGTGGCTCACAGTACAGCTTGGCAGCGGAGCAGCTCCTGCTGCAGCTCGGAGGTGCTCCGGCTCCATCTGCATCTCAACGACCCGGCAGCTCGGAGGAGCTACGCCTCCACCTTCATCTCCAGCGGCCCAGCAACTCCCACTGCAGCTTGGAGCCGTGGAATCGGCAGATGGCGCCACCCTTGCTTGTATCCGCGACCCACTGTGAGTGGAAGGAGAATCTCATTTCATTCTCGTAGCTGCTTGGAGTGACTGTTGTCCTTTCAACAGGATGATCAACAAAGCATGTTGTTGGTCAGGGTTGATTAAAATCAAGCTTCCTTGCAGGTCCAGGCTCAATCAGTTGAGAATTGCTAGAAGGTCTGGACTCAACCAAATGAAGCTCCCCTGCAGGCCCAAGCTGAACCAAATCAGCCTTCCTAGGGGTACTGGACTCAATCAAATCAAGTTTCTTTGTAGGTGCGGACTCGACCAAATCAGGCTTCTGTAATGGTCCTTGTTCGATTTGTTCAGGTGGTCCACACACAATCAAATCATGCTTTGCTGCAGATGACTCGATCAAATCATACTTCAATATGCTCATAGTAATCACATAAAGTAAGCTACCATTTGAGGTGGATTCACCATCCGGCAGGCTTTTGTCGTTGCTTTTGCTGCACTCATCATCAAGCTGGCTCTGGACATTGCTCTCACTGCATGAATCACTATGTGGACTGTCAGTGTTATAAGGAGCATTCTCAGTGATATTGGCGGTAAGTGGTGAGCTTGGAGACTGATGATCTGACACTGACTCTGGGAATCTCATCCATAGGTCCGAATTCAATACTCCTAGGAAAGGTAATTACTATTGCTTCCTCCACAGGTCCGAATTCAGTACTGAAGAATCTGCTAAGGTAGGCTACCAGAAAACGAAAGCCAAAGAAAGTGTTAGAAGTACATTCAAGTTCACTGTGTTGAACATAACTGGTTCAGGATTATGAAGCTATACCATCATGTACCGGAAGCGGGAGACACCCAACAAAGATTTTGTGAGTGTAGTCATGCTTCTCCCAATGATCATTATAAGAAATACCATGTAATCGTGTACAGATATAAGAAATACCTTTCTTAATAATGGTCGTTGTCATAATCATCGAAATCATCATCCAACAGCTCTTTGTGCGTTTCTTTTTTCATCGCATGGTTCTTTTCCATTATAGCATGGTTTACTAAAAGAAACAAAAATCAGTTGAGAATGCAGTTTGCATGATATCCATTATCATCAGTACAACCAAAAGCACCTAACCAACCTTTATATAATTCAAATATTTTTTTTCTTCTAGTGTAGGTGGCATCTGTCCAGGCTGTGCCGGCACTCCCTGAAGCTTGTGACTTTCCACAACAAGGGAGGCTCCAACAAGACCATGGTGGCTGCCATTGTTGCACAGGTAAAAACTAACCTCCTTCGGTGTTTGATGAATCTATTAGAATTTTTTGTTAGCTCGTTGCTACTATCCTAATAGCCAAGTCTCGAGGGCGGTGTTGATACTTAGCTGAGTGATTCAACATTTGAGTACTAATTAGCACTAATTAGTGGCTGGGGCTTGTCTAATCATTGAGATGGGTATATTGTAGTATAAAATATTTAGCTGAGTGCTTCAGATGCTGAAGTGTATTTTCCAATTAAATCAAAAATGATTTTACACACACACACATGCATCCTGACAAATGCACTTCCCTGGAATTGTTGATATGCATATGTGTCATTGCTATCTGCCGTCGTTGGCCTACTTGGAGAACAAATAAGCATTTTAACATAAGGCATCACACAATTAGTTACAAAATCCAAATACAAAGACTATGCTAGATCTGAATTTTTTATGCATCGTTAGAGTTTAATGTAGTTTCTTACAGTAGCAACCTGAAGCCATAACACAAAACTGTACAAACTAAAAAAAACATGTCAACATGCCTAATAACTTTGAAAGTCGGAGTCATACTACAACAGTTCACAGTCAATAGTCAGAAGAGGTTAATTAAGGTACTGGTATAAGGTACTTAATTGGGCATACCTAATATCTAACCTTAAAGAATTTAGATAAGATGTCAAGGGTTCTTTAGTCTATAAATGGCACTCACCTGAACAACGAAGTCATGGTTGTCATTGCATAGCTCTAGACTAAATAATAAGGGCATAACCAAAAGATTTACGCATTAGTGCATGAACGAAGAGAAAATAAAATAAGCCTATTGTAACGCCCGGGTAATCAAGCTACAGTAATTCCATGCTAATGGTGCCACGTCACCATGGTTACTGTTGCTAATCTACCGTTAGTTCGAAAACGAGTCAAAACCGAGTCAAATTCAAACTCAAATTAATGTCAACAATAAAAGTTTTCAAAAGTTGAAACTAAAATGTTCGGGGTGTGCAGTTAAATGCCCGGGTAATTATAATAGAGCAACCACATTTTTATAAAATGCATAAATGATTTAAAATGAAATAAAACAAAAAAGAAAATAAAAGAAAATGCAAAACAGAAAACATAAAAAAAACAAAAAAGGAAAAGTGCCCCTGGCCCGACTGGGCCAACCGGCCCAGCTGACCACTTCCGCCGGCCCGGTCGAACCGACCCGACGACCACCCCTTATCCCCACGACCAAACCTAACCCCAC
>NC_041390.1:277126256-277386407 GCF_002162155.2 Triticum dicoccoides
CAAGCCTGCCACCGCGCCCCTACCGCGCTCGCCACGCGCTCCGCCTGCCCCCTTGCCGCGCGCCCGCGCGCACCTTCTTCCCGACAACGGCACGCCTGCTCGCGCCCCGCGCCGCTGCCGGCTGTGTCCTCCGCATGGCGCGGCTCCGACCATCGCACCTGCTACTGGGCCCCGTGCGCCTTTAGTCGACGCGCCCATGGCCCCCTCGCGCACCCCCGCCCCATTCCGCGTCGCGCTGGCCTTCCCCGGCTGAGCCCTGCCGTGGCCTCCGCCGGCCGCCCCGCTAGATCCAGCGGCACCGCCCGGATCCGTTCCCTTGGGCACGCGCCCGTTCGTGCGCCCGTGAGCCCCAGTGCCCGAACACCCATCGCCCGTTAAGGCCCTGGGCCACTTACACGCGGGCCCCAGCGCCCAGAACGTTTATGAAAAAAGGGATTTAAAAAATATACAATAAATAAAACTAATAATTAATTAATTAACTTAATTAATTTTAATTAATTAAACTAATGAAACGCTGTTAGATTAAAGAATTAATTAAACTAATTAATCCTGATTAGATTAACCTAATCAATTAACTAAACCCTAATTAATCTAACAGAGTATGACAGGTGGGTCCCACTGGACCCACAAGTCAGATTGACCAGTCAACCCATGTTGACTGCTAACATCGGCATGACATCATGCTGATGTCATAATCTATTTGTGAATTAAATTAAATAATTAATTAAGTTCCAGAAATTAATAAAATCTTTAGAAAATTATATCTTTTAATCCGTAACTCGGATTAAATTATTTTCAACATGAAAGTTGCTCAGAACGACGAGACGAATCCGGATACGCAGCCCATTCGTCCGCCACACACCCCTAACATATCGAACTCGCAACTTTCCCCCTCCGGCTCCTCTGCCCGAAAACGCGAAACACCGAGGATACTTTCCCGAATGTTTTCCCGCTTCGCCGGTATCACGTCATACCGCGTTAGGGCACCCCTAGCATCAGCTTTGTCATGTCATGCATCGTCATGCATTTGTTTGCATTATATTTATTGTTTCTTCCCCCTCTTCTCTGCTAGACATCGAGACCGACGCCGCTGCTACCTAGTACGAATACGGTGTTGACGACCCCTCTCTCTTGCCAGAGCAACCAGGCAAGCCCCCCCCCCTTTATCATCATATATCGCCTACTCTTCTCTATACTGCTTGCATTAGAGTAGTGTAGCATGTTACTGCTTCCGTTAATCCTATCCTGATGCATAGCCTGCCCTTGCTACTACTGTTGTTACCTTTACCTGCAATCCTAATGCTTAGTATAGGATGCTAGTTTATCATCAGTGGCCATACATTCTTGTCCGTTTGCCATGCTATACTATCGGGCCGTGATCACTCGGGAGGTGATCACGGGTATATACTATATACTGTATACAAGATACATGTGATGACTAAAGTTGTCTTGGCTCGAGGAGTACCCGCGGTTGATTCATGAATTGGGGGCTGGAAGGACATACTTTCCCGACAGCCCTCTGTGTGGATCTTTGTGGCGAAGCGACAGGGCAGGTTGAGACCACCTAGGAGAGAGGTGGGCCTGGCCTTGGTCGGCATTCGTGGTCATTTCAAGATAACACGTTTAACGAGATCTTGGTATTTGATCTGAGTCTGGCCACTGGCCTATACGCACTAACCATCTACGCGGGGACAGTTATGGGCACTCGACGTCGTGGTATCAGCCGAAGCCTTCGTGACGTCAGCGACTGAGCGGCATGCGCCGGATTGGATCGTAAGCCTGCTCTTGTATTAAGGGGGCTAGTTCTTCTTTCGGCCGCGTACGCAATGTGCAGGTGTGCAATGGGCGATGGGCCCAGACCCCTGCGCCTTAGGATTTAGACCGGCGTGTTGACCTCTCTGTTGTGCCTAGGTAGGGCTGCGATGTGTTGATCTTCCAAGGCCGGGCATGACCCAGGAAAATGTGTCCGGCCAAATGGGATCGAGCGTGTTGGGTTATGTGGTGCACCCCTGCAGGGAAGTTAATCTATTCGAATAGCCGTGATCTTCGGAAATAGGACGACTTGGAGTTGTACCTTGACCTTATGACAACTAGAATCGGATACTTAATAAAACACACCCTTCCAAGTGCCAGATACAACCGGTGATCGCTCTCTCACAGGGCGACGAGGAGAGGATCATCAGTTAGGATTATGCTACATGATGCCACTTGGTGAACTTACCATCTACTCTCTTCTACATGCTGCAAGATGGAGGTGGCCAGAAGCGTAGTCTTCGACAGGACTAGCTATCCCCCTCTTATTCCGGCATTCTGCAGTTCAGTCCACATATGATACCCCTTTTACATTTGATAACAATGCATACATATGTAGTGTAGCTCCTTGCTTGCGAGTACTTTGGATGAGTACTCACAGTTGCTTTTCTCCCCCTTTTCCCCTTTCCTATACCCGATTGCTGCGACCAGATGTTGGAGCCCAGGAGCCAGACGCCACCGTCGATGACGACTACTACTACTCGGGAGGTGCCTACTACTACGTGCAGCCCGCTGATAACGACCGGGAGTAGTTTAGGAGGATCCCAGGTAGGAGGCCTGCGCCTCTTTCGATATGTATCCCAGTTTGTGCTAGCCTTCTTAAGGCAACTTGTTTAACTTATGTCTGTACTCAGATATTGTTGCTTCCGCTGACTCGTCTATGATCGAGCTCTTGTATTCGAGCCCTCGAGGCCCCTGGCTTGTAATATGATGCTTGTATGACTTATTTTATTTGTAGAGTTGTGTTGTGATATCTTCCCATGAGTCTCTGATCTTGATCGTACACGTTTGCGTGTATGATTAGTGTATGATTGAATCGGGGGCATCACAAGTTGGTATCAGAGCCGACTGCCTGTAGGAATCCCCCTTCCACACTCCTTGGCTGAAGTTGAGTCTAGAAATTACAAAAACTTTTACTAACATGGTTGTGTGCCTTACGGGCCCACGTCGCCATCTGGGTGGTATTAGGATCTTTTACTCCTTGATCCTTCCTCTGGGACTCTGAACTCTCTCCTACTCAGGTTAAACGATTTTACTAACTCTAACCTTAGGATCTCGTGACCACGTTCACCCCAAAGTTGGATAAGCCCTAATTATTCTTTAGAGTAGTATTTGAACATTATCCACATTGTCATTTGAGTCCTGTGAAAACATCTTTGTTTTCAGATGGAACCTATGAGACAGGTCGTGCATCACACGACAGCCATTGGTGCCTCAGGATCACCTGCTGTGTTGGTTGAGATGATGACCTATCTGGGTTATCGCTGGCACCCTGAGTACACTGTCTACGAGGAGTACCAGGACTTCAACCAGGAGCAGTACCGTGCCATCGTCCACCTCTACTCTCGGGAGTATGACTCCACTACCGTGCTGCACATTGCTCATGGTGCTGGAGTGACTATCGACATGGTGGTCCACGATGCTGCTTATGCTGCTCTGACACGTCTTCGTGGAGAGTATCAGGAGTTGGACACCTCCCCCTTCAGGCACATTGCTATCGCGTCCGATGTTGGTGTGGAGGGATACTACACTGCTGCCTACTCCACTGTCACTCGAGAGCCCTTCTACCATCAGAACCTGGTTCTGCATGCTGATGGACTGGATAGAGCTAACCGAGCTCTTCGCCATGAGTTGTACACCACCCGTCAGCACCTGTATCGTGCTCTGACGTTGTTGCACCCCTTTGTCCGATCTGGTGATCTGTCGCGTTCTGTGATCTACCCTGCCAGGACTGTGATGCCCCAGGGCATCGACTGGCCAGATGTGGGAGGCTACTCTCCCGCACTCGGTCCTCTCCTGCCACCTGCGCATCGGGTTCCGCACCAGAGTATCCGTGGACCCAGGCTACTCGCGTGGAGGTCTTCTCTTCGCATCACTACCAGCTGTCAGGCTACACCTACCTCCACAGTTCCTCCTGGGACTGATGTAGGCTTGCTTGTTAGTGTTAGATGCATTCCCCGCGAGCCTGCATGCCGCCTATGATATTCTTAGTCTGTGTATCGAACTCTATGCATGAACACTTTTGTAAGATGTGCCAACTACTATGTAGTATCTATCGTGTTCCTTTCATTATGCATGTTTCATCATGAATGATTCTTGTCCTCGCAATTTCTCAATGCTGAACTACTCCTGTTATATATTAGCAGGATGGTTAGACAGGAGACGTTCCATGATGGCTTTCAAGCTGATATCAAGCTCGCACTTCTAGTGCACGACTTTGCCGATTGCGCCACCTTAGTGAACAAGGCCATCAATGTCGAAACTGGTCTGCAGGAACACCAGAGCTCTCACAGGCACAACCGTGACACGGGCTCATCTTCGCGCCCGTCTTCGCAGAAGCATAGGATATGGATTCCCAACAACATGTATCAGCCAACTTCACCTGCTCCAAGGCAGTCCTATGCTGCACCGCGTCTGCCTCCCCCACCAACTAGGCAGCCAAGACTTCTAGCTTCACCACACAAAGCTCATGTTCCCACTCCCAATAATGGTCTCTGCTACAAGTGTGGTCAGCCAGGTCACCGTGCTAGAGACTACAATCAGAATCAAAATCAACTAGCCCTTCCCGCAGCTGGCCGTGGAAACAACCAGCCTTGCAACAACAATGTCAGGTCTTATGGTCGTGTTCATGCCAACCACGTTGATCTTAATGAAGCTCAATACCAGCCTGCTACTGTGATGGGTACACTCCTCATAAATTCAGTACCTGCATCTATTTTATTCAATTCAGGAGCATCGCATTCATTCATGTCAGAAGATTTTGCATACAAGCATGACATTAAATGTGAGGAGATGAACACTTCGGTACTGGTAAAAAACCCCGTGGGACAATGTCAAACCTCACTGGTTGGCATCGACGTCCCCGTGGAAATCGAAGGGCTGGAATTCTATGCCTCTCCCATTATCCTGAAGTCGTCTAACATCGACCTCATTCTGGGAATGGATTGGTTGAAAGCGCATACTGCTTCTATAGTTTGCGCCACTAAGGTCGTCCATCTGCTACACCCTTCTGATGAAATAATAGCTTACCAAGCTCATCTAGTTCAGAATGCCGAGGCACGGCTTTATGCCTTGAATGTGTTGAACGTTGCACCACTTGAGGGCATTGAAAACATTCCCGTCATTTGTGAATTCCAAGACGTCTTCCCAGAAGAACTTCTAGGGATTCCCCCTGCTAGAGCTGTCGAATTCATCATCGACTTGAAACCCGGCACCACCCCTATAGCTAAACGCCCCTACAAGATGCCGCCACATGAACTCATTGAGCTTAAGGAGGAAATCGACAAATCTCTTGTCAAAGGTTTCATTCGCCCTAGTTGCTCTCCTTGGGCAGCACCTTCTCTCTTTGTTAAAGAGAAGGATGGAACAAACTGATTAGTCCTAGACTACCGTCCTATAAACCAATCTACCATTCAGAATAAATACCCTCTTCCTCGGATCAATGATCTTTATGATCAACTGGCTCGCTCATCAGTGTTCTCCAAACTCGAATTGAGGTTGGGTTACCACCAGATCTGTGTTCGTGAAGAGGATATCCCAAAAACCGCCTTCGTGACTCGATATGGATCATACGAGTACACCGTCATGTCATTCGGCTTAACAAATGCTCTAGCCACCTTCTCTCGTCTGATGAACTATATATTCATGGATTACCTCGACAAGTTCATCGTGGTTTATTTGGACGATATCCTTGTATTTTCCAAGAACAAGGAAGAACATGTTGAACATCTTTGTCTTGTGCTGGCAAAGCTTCGAGAGCATCAACTGTATGCTAAGTATTCCAAGTGTGAATTATGGCTCCCCAAAGTAACCTATCTTGGGCATGTCATCTCCAAGGATGGTATTGCCGTCAACCCTGAACGAGTTCAGGCTATTCTCGATTGGACTCCTCCGAAGAATGTCAAGCAAGTCCGAAGTTTTCTCGGTCTCGCCAGCTATTGCCGTCAATTCGTCGAGAACTTCTCCAAGATTGCCAGGCCTCTGACTAATCTGTTGCATAAGGGTGTCAAGTTCGAATGGACAGACAAGTGTCAAGAAAGTTTCCAAGCGCTCAAAGACAAGTTGACTTCTGCCCCAGTGCTTGCTCCACCTGATACTAAGAAGGACTTCGTCATTTACTGCGACGCTTCCCGTCAAGGATTAGGCTATGTCCTAATGCAAGAGCGCAGAGTGATCAGGATACTACCGGAGATTTATTGAGAATTTCTCAAAGATTATGAAGCCTATGACGGAGTTGTTGAAAAAGGATACCAAGTTCATATGGACTGAGGAATGTGAGGCTAGTTTTCATGAGTTGAAGAAACATTTGGTTACCTCTCCAGTGTTGATTTTACCGGATCAGACCAAGAATTATGAGGTGTATTGTGACGCTTCACGTCAAGGACTTGGAGCAGTTCTTATCCAGGAAGGAAGAGTTGTTTCATATGCCTCACGACAGCTTAAGCCCCATGAGTTGAATTATGCTACGCATTATTTGGAGTTAGCAGCCGTAGTGCATGCGTTGAATACTTGGAGACATTTTATGATTGGAAACCATTGCGAGATGTACACGGATCACAAGAGTTTGAAGTATATTTTCACACAGAAGGAGTTGAACCTCAGACAAAGGAGATGGTTGGAGCTCATCAAGGATTATGATATGAAATTGCATTATCACCCCGGGAAGGCTAACGTAGTAGCTGACGCGTTGAGCCGTAAGAGCCATGTCAAAACCCTAATGATGGGAGATTTACCAAGGGAGTTAGCCGAAAATCTTCGAGCGCTATGTTTGGAAATAGTTCCAAGAGGCTATGTAGAAGCATTGGAGATTCAGTCTACTTTGAGGGATAAGATCAGAGAAGCCTAGAAGACTGACAAGGAGATTGCCTCTATAAAGGAGAAAATGAGCAAGGGAAAGGCTAAAGGATTTCGTGAGGATGAGCACGATACCTTATGGTTTGAAGATCGTGTTTATGTGCCTAATGATTCGGAGATCAGGAATTTAATTTTACAAGAGGCCCATGATTCACCGTATTCGATTCACCCAGGAAACACCAAGATGTTTTTGGATTTGAAGGATATTTTCTGGTGGACCGGAATGAAGAAGGATATTGCGGAATATGTAGTAGTTTGTGATGTATGCCAGAGAGTAAAGGCAGAGCATCAGAAGCCAGCCGGATTGCTACAGCCATTGCCGATACCTGAATGGAAGTGGGATAAGCTAGGCATGGATTTTATTACAGGATTGCCCAGAACACGTTCAGGCTATGACTCGATATGGGTTGTAGTCGATCGTTTGACAAAGGTAGCTCATTTCATTCCAGTGAAGACTACCTATACCAGTGCAAAGTTGGCAAAAGATATACATGACTAGAATCGTTTGTCTGCATGGAGTTCCAAGGAGCATAGTATCAGATAGAGGAACCCAATTTACCTCAAAGTTCTAGAATCAGTTGCATGAAACTTTGGGTACCAGCCTAGAGTTTAGCACAGCTTTCCACCCACAGACAGATGGACAGACTGAGAGAGTCAATCAGATTTTCGAGGATATGCTAAGAGCTTGTGCGCTAGACTATGGATCTAGATGGGACGAGAATTTGCCGTATGCAGATTTCTCTTGCAACAACAGCTATCAATCCAGTTTGAAGATGGCCCCTTTCAAAGTCTTGTACGAAAGGAGGTGCAGGACCCCATTGTCTTGGGATGAAGTTGGAGACCGCCAGTTGTTTGGACCGGATCTGATAAAGGAGTCTGAACAGAAAGTGAAATTGATTCGCGATAGGCTCAAGGTAGCTCAATCCAGGCAGAAGAGTTATGCAGATTCTAAACGCAAGGAGACAGTTTACGAAGTCGGAGACCGAGTTTATCTTCGAGTATCACCACTTCGAGGAGTTAAGCGCTTTGGAGTTAAGGAAAGTTAGCGCCACGTTTTGTAGGCCCATACAAGGTTTTGGAGCGTATGGGAGAAGTTGCCTATAAGTTGGAATTTCCCGAAGGATTGTCAGGAGTTCACGACATGTTCCACGTTTCCTAGTTGAAGAAGTGCCACGCAGAGATGGCTGATATACCGCTGAGAGATATGGTACCGCTGGAAGCTATTCAGTTGGACAATGATTTGACCTATGAGGAGAAACCAGTTAAGATTCTAGAGTATGCCAGCTGAGTCACCCGCAGCAAGGTTATCAAGTTTTGCAAGGTTCAGTGGAGCCACCACACGGAGGATGAAGCCACCTGGGAGTGAGAGGAAGATTTTCTGAAGGACCACCCTCACCTATTTTCTAGCCAACCCAAATCTCAAGGGCAAGATTCATCTTAAGGCGGGTAGGTTTGTAACATCCCAAATTTTCAATTTGGAATGTTATACACTAGATCATCATTGTATATCATATTTATTGCATTTTGGTTGATCCTAGAAATTTCACGCAACTCAAGGACCCTCGGAGAGAGTTGGGGATTTCGTTATTTTCATATTTGAGTTTGTCTCAAATTTTGAAAATAGGATCATTTGATTTTATTTATTTTCTCTTCAATTATTTCTATTACAAAAATATGAGAGAGGGAATAAAATGACTTTCCCAAAATAAAGAAATATTGAGGATTTAATAAAAAAATCAAATAAGATTTTATTTTGGTTTTATCTGCTATTTTATTTGAATTTAGGAAAAATGCGCGTTTTTCAAAATTCCATTTAGGCCACAAATAAATGTTCATCCTGTGTGGCTTGATTTTAGAAGCCGGGGAAATTTTATTTCGGGATTTTTGGAGTCTGTTTAGTATTACTTTTGTTTTTTTCTGAGCGTAATTATTTAAAAAAAAGTCCGAACGAACCTTGGGCCGTAACCGGCCAGGACTCCTCCTGGCCGGGCCTTTTATGAGCGCCCCGAGGCCCCCGGCCAAAGCCCAGCCGTGCCCCCGCCCTAACCATAACCCTAGCCGGTGCCGCCGCCGCCGCCCCGCGCTGCCACCCCGCCACCGCCTGCCCGCGCCGCCGCCGCCGCCGTTCGCCGGAGTCGCCGGAGGTAGTTTTTTTTTCTCCTCCAGTTTTTCTCGAAAAACCGTTCAGTTTTTCTGATGGTTTTGTCGTTTTTTAGTTTCGGTTTTTTTAAATAGATCGGTTTTTCCGGTTTATTTAATTAGCGAGCGTTCGTCCGTTCGTACGTTTTAACAAACGTTCATCGTTTTTCTTTTTCTCGGATTAAATCCGCGATTTTTCAGATCGCGATTCCTGATCCGATTTTCGTTTTAGTCTAACTTTTCACTCGTTTATCGGAATCAGGCGATTCAAGCGCCTGGAGTTTCGTCTCGAAACCCTCTTTCTGTTTAACCAAGTCAAAGAAGTTTTTGCTACTGTAAAAATTGCCCTAGATCCAGAATAATAAACGAAGCCTTTGTCTTTTGCCATTTGTCTTTCGTTGCTTCGTTCGATTTGATTCTTTTTGCCAACCGGAGTTCTTAAGTTTAACTTTCTGGTTATATCTCTTATGTGAGTTTTACCTGTGCATTAGTTGAGTACTTATTGTATGCTTGTTTGTTGGCAATAGAGTACCCGGAGTGCGCCGCTTGTTACTTCGAATCGCTAGGTTTCCCGGATCATCAACAAGGCAAGTAACACTTTGATCATGTTTTCCCTCTACCCAGTTTTATTGCATTAGATCAATCCTCACACATTGCATGATTAGGATCTAATTAAATTCTGGGTTTGGGAAGTAGATGAGGTAGAACCTATTACCTGTTATTATCAAACCCCTGGGAGTGTCTTCTACGTTTGCTTATTATTGCCATGCTATGCTCGTAGACGTGGATTGGGTTTGAGAGTATTTCATGACAGATGTGAGTTTATTAATTAATGGTTTATTTAAGGTGGCAACTTACACACACATCTGGGTGGATTGAGGCACCTGGGTATTCCAGGATTGCCTGTTTTTTTATGGACCACCACCCAGGCTCAAAGGGGTCATGAGATTATTCATGCTAGAAACTTCCGTGTGCAGCCACAAGCTAATATGGGCTCTAGCATAGTTGATTAAGTTGTGAGAACTCTTACAGTGGTAGACTAGCAGATGTAGGGGAAAGTAGGTGTAACGGTCTACCCGATCGTAAGGTGCTAGTGCTTCTGAAAGACTATGTCTCGGTCATCCGTCTTCTCAAACACCATGCAGTGCGAGAAACCAAACGAAGGCGATCGAGTCTTGTGGGGAAAAGTGCGCAAACCTCTGCAGAGTGTATAAACTAATCATGATTAGCCGTGTCCCCGGTTATGGACATCTTGAGTATCTAGTAGTTGGATTATCATGTGAATCTCAACATGTTACCCTAAAATTAATTTTGATGGGTTTTGTTTAATGATGATGCTTAATTGAGATTGAGAATGCTGTCAACCATTCTCAATGTTTAACAACTACCATGATAGTTAAATAAAAATTATTCCTTTGCAGTAGGGAAAAATTGGCTTTACGCAAAACTATAACTATAGAGCTTTCCACCAGCCAAATATGCATATAGAATAGCCTATTTCATTCCATTACTCTCTATGTGTTATTTTGCCAGCATATTCCATGTGCTGACCCGTTTCAGGCTGCAACGTTAATGTTGCAGACTTTTCAGACGACGATTAAGGAGTTTTTAGGTCGTGGTTCTATACTCAGTGATGCCATTGGAGTTGATGGACTCACTTATCTTCCAAGCCTTCCGCTGTTATCGTTATTAGTTGGCTTTAAGCCATATTTATTGTAATAAGTTCTCTTTTGAGACATTCGATGTAAGAAGTGTGTGATTGCTACTCTATTATAAATCCTTCAAGTACTATGTGGTGTCAGCATTACTGATCCAGGGATGAGACCTGAGCACAGAGATTGGACCGTTTGAGGTCTGGTCGCTACAATGTAGAGTCGTGTCAGTGGCAGATAGGGCTTGAGAGAATATTGATCTTACCTTTAGCTCCTTGTGGGTTCGACACTCCATACTTATCACTTCCATCGCTGGGAATTGCTATGATGATTCCCTACACTTGGGGATTATCAAGCTCTTTTCTGGCGCCGTTGCCGGGGAGCAATAGCATGGGGTTGATATTCTCGTGTGTGCTTGTTTGCTTTCTTCACTAAGTAGATTTTGTTTTTCCTTTTTTGTTTCTGTTTAGTTGTGGGTGAAACATACGAAATTTTTTAAAATGATGAAAATACAAAAAAAATTACTTGCCTCTCATGCCTAAAAAGTTTTTCAAAAAGAGAAGTGATTGGAAAGTTATGCATTAAAGAAGTGAGGGTCTTCCTTGAGCACTCATGTTCATGCTCACGGAAACAATGTAGATTTTTTCTTGGAAGTTTCTCTGCAATTATTATCCCATTGTATATATCCATTGTATTATTAAAATAGTGTGCCAAGCTTTGGTTTTTGGATGATTAGATTGCTTGTTTACTATGTGCAGAACAAAAAACAGAAACTTTGGCTGTAGCACTTGATTTTACATTTTTTTACTGGAAAGTCAAATGGGTATGAAACTTTTTGCACATTACTTCTGTAAAAAAATTCATATTTGTTTACAATTTTTTGGAGTTACAGAAGTTTACTAAACCTCCAGATTACTACAAACTGTCCTATTTTAGACAGATTCTGTTTTTCGTGTGTTGTTTGCTTATTTTGATGCATCTATGGCTAGTATCGGAGGGTATGAACCATAGAGAAGTTGGAATATAGTAGATATAGTTCTCATATGAAATTGGAATGAGTTTGAAACAGTATCTAAAGGTAGTGATTTGCTTTATTATACTAACGAATCTCACAAAGTTTTTGTTAAAGTTTTATGTGGATGAAGTGTTCGAAGATCGAGGAGCTATCAATATGAGAAGAATAAAGAGAGGCAAGAGTTCAAGCTTGGGGATGCCGAAGGCACGCCAAGTAAATATTTCAAGGATACTCAAGCATCTAAGCTTGGGGATGCCCCGGTTGGCATCCCATCTTTCTTCTTCAACAATCATCTGTATACCTCGGTTTTTGTTTTGTTCACATGATTTGTGTCCTTTGTGTTTTTATTTTTCTTAAGAACCATGCTAGTATGAGATGTCCCTTCATCGATCTATAGAATGATTCATGTGCTTCACTTATATCTTTTCAGTATGACCTCATAGAATGGTCTTTGTGCTTCACTTAAATCTTTTGAGTATGGTTTTATAGAATGCTTCGTGTGCTTCACTTATATATTTTGAGCTTGGATATTGGTTAGTCTATATTAATTGAAGAATTCTCCATGAACTTCACTTATATATTTTGGAGTATGAATAATGCTATCATCTAAAGCGGGTTTGGAAGAGTTTCAACTTTAGGAATTAGTGATCCCACAATTCTGAATGAGAAGAATTTTGTTTATGAGGAGAGTAGTAAAATTTAGATGCTTGTAGATCATGAAAAGAATGCTTTATGTGATGGTTATATTGTTGAACTCATTCATGATGCTACTGAAAATTATTATGAGGGAGGAATACATGCTTGTAGGAGTTGAAATAATATCAAATTTCCTCTCTATATGCTTAAAGTTTTACTTGTTTTTCCTTCCTATGCTAGGTTATTCTTGTTCCTATAAATTATGTGCTCAGAAAATCCGTAGGCATAGGAAGTGGGTTAGATTTAAATGTGCTAGTCATATTCTTCATGATGCTCTATTTGTGTTTCAATTCTTATCTTTTATGTGAGCATCATTGAAATCATCATGCCTAGCTAAAAGGCATTAAAGAAAAGCGTTTGTTGGGAGACAACCCAATATTTACCCTTACTGTTTTTGTGTGTTCTCATGATTAAGCTACTGTATTAATCAGGTATTATAGCTTTTGTTTCAATAAAGTGCCAAGTAAGACCTTTGGGAAGACTTGGGTGGAAGTTAATGTGATCTTGCTGTAAAAAACACAAACTTTGCGCTCACGAGATTAGCTGCCATTTTTACAGAAGAGTGCAATTGAGTTGATTCTTTTTTCAGAAGATTAATAGACAAATTCCTCACGTCCACCAATTTATTTCAGAATTTTTGGAGTATAATAAGTATGGTTGGTGTTCAGATCATTACAGACTGTTCTGTTTCTGACAGATTCTGTTTTCATTGCACAGTTTGCTTGTTTTCAATTTTCTCTGGCTTATATTTCTCAATATAAATTGTAGAAATGATATGGTACAGTAGGCATTGTGTGAGAACAATTATGAGCCTTGTCTTTGACAGTACCAAAGTGAATGGTTTACTCTTTATCATACTAACCTATCTCACGAAGTTCCGTTAAGTTTTGTGTGATTGAAGTTTTCAAGCTTTGGATGAGATATTGGTATGAGGAGAATAAGGAGTGGAAAGACCCTAAGCTTTGGGATGCCCAAGGCACCCCAAGGTAATATTCAAGGAAGACTCAAGCGCCTAAGCTTGGGGATGCCCCGGAAGGCAACCCCTCTTTCGTCTTTCAAAATTATAGGTATACCTTACTCGGAGCTATATTTTTATTCGTCACATGATATGTGTCTTGCTTGGAGTGTATTTTCAATTTTACTTGTTGTTTGAATAAAATCATTGGATCTGAAATCTTGAATGAAAATCCTCCCATGGCTAGTTAATTATTTGACTACTCAGTGTCCTTCACTTATATCTTTTTGGAGTAGTTTGTCATTTACTCACGTGCTTCACATATATCCTATGAGTAAATGGTTGAATGAATTGAATATCATAAATCTGAATTTATATATATTTCATATGCTTATATCATGGGGAGTAATGACTTCACACAGAATAAGTATAGGTAGTAAACTTATTGAAAGTTAGCAAACGTAGAATTGGTCACTTGAACAATTCATGAAAGAATATTGAAGGAAGAGATATTTCACATATTAATATACTATCTTGGACATATTTTGTAATTGTGAGCACTCATTAAAATATGACATGCTAAAAGGTTGATGTCGGACAAGGAAGACAACGTAATGGGTTATGTTTTCTTATATCCGAAATAAAGTATACTATCTTGGATCATCCAACATGTTGAGCTTGCTTTTCCCCCTCATGCTAGCCAAATTCTTTGCACCAAGTAGAGATACTACTTGTGCTTCCAAACATTCCTTAAACTAGTTTTGCCATGAGAGTCCACCATACCTACCTATGGATTGTGTAAGATTCTTCAAGTAAGTTGTAATCAGTGCATGCAATAAAACTTGCCCTCTAAATATGTATGATCTATTAATGTGGATAAAATAAGCTTTATACGATATTGTGATGCGGAAGAAATAAAAGCGACGGACTGCATAATAAAGGTTCATACCACAAGTGGCAATATAAAGTGACGTTCTTTTGCATTAAGATTTTGTGCATCCAACCATAAAAGTGCATGACAACCTCTGCTTCCCTCTGCAAAGGGCATATCTTTTACTTTTATCTTCTACCCTTATGCAAGAGTCATGGTGATCTTCACCTTTCCTTTTTACATTCTATCCTTTGGCAAGCACATTTTGTTGGAAAGATCTTGATATATATATATATATATATATATATATATATATATATATATATATCCAATTGGATGTAAGTTATCATTAACTATTATTGTTGACATTACCCTTGAGGTAAAAGGTTGGGAGGCGAATCTATAAGCCCGTGTCTTTCTCTGTGTCCGATTAAAACTTTGAACCCTTAAATATCACGTGAGTGTTAGCAATTGTGAAAGATTAAATGATAGTTGAGTATGTGGAGCTTTCTAAATCAAAGCTCTGACATAGACCCTTCCTGAAAATAAGATGAATTGCAATTGTTTGATGACTGATAATATAGTTTGTTAGTTTCAAGAAAGTTTATGATCTATACTTTAACATGTGAATAGCTTGTTACTTGATCATGAAAAGTTTTATGAAGATGAGCTACTGTTATGACATATAATGATGCTATAAAAAGTGACTGAAACTATCATTGATCAAACTTGTGCACCTGCTAGCATTCACACTTCATAAATTATTTCTTTTATCATTTACCTACTCGAGGACGAGCAGGAATAAAGCTTGGGGATGCTGATACGTCTCCAATGTATCTATAATTTATGAAGTATTCATGCTATTATATTATCAAACTTGGATGTTTTATATGCTATTTTATATGGTTTTTGGGACTAATCTATTAACCTAGAGGCAGTGCCAGTTTCTGTTTCTTCCTTGTTTTAGAGTATCGCAGAAAAGGAAAATCAAATTGAGTCCAATTGCCCTGAAACTTGACGGAGCTTATTTTTGGACCAGAAGAAGGACATGGAGTAAAAGAGTTTGGCCAGAAGAGTCCCGGGCTGCCCACAAGGGTGGGAGGCGCCACCCTGGGCGCGCCCCCTACCTAGTGGACAGCCCGGAGACCCCCCCCCCCCCTGATTTCTTCTTGACGCCAAAACCTCTTATATATACAGAAACCTCCAGAAATTAATCTAGATCGTAAGTTCCTCCACCGCAAGCCTCTATAGCCACGAGAAATCAATCTAGGCCCTCTCTCGCACCCTGCCGGAGGGGGCCATCATCACCGGAGGGCATGGAGGAGGATCCCGGAGGGGCCATCATCACCATGAAGGCCAAGGACCAGAGGGGGAACCTCTCCCCATCCAGGGGAGGCCATGGAGGAGGAAGCACGAGGGGGAGAACCTCTCCTCCTCTCTCTCGGTGGCGCCGGAGTGCCATCGGGAGGGGAATCATCGCCGCGGTGATCGTCTTCATCAACATCACCATCCTCATCTCTTTTATGCGGTCCACTCTCCCGCACCCCGCTGTAATCCCAACTTCAACATGGTACTTTATGCCACATATTATGATCCAATGATGTGTTGCCATCCTATGATGTTTTGAGTAGATATCCTTTATCTTTGGGTTGATTGATGATCTAGATTGGTACGAGTTGTATGTTTTATTTTCGTGTTGTCCTATTGTTCCCTCCATGTCGCACAAGCGTGAGGGATTCCCGCTGTAGGGTGTTGCAATACGTTCATGATTCACTTACAGTGGGTTGCTTGAGTGACACAAGCTATGGTTGTTGTAGGGTGTTGCGACCCGAGTAAGGGGGTTGTTGCGTATGGGCTAAAGGGGACTTGATGCTTTAATGCTATGGTTGGGTTTTACCTTAATGATCTTTAGTAGTTGCGGATGCTTTCTATAGTTCCAATCATAAGTGCATATGATCCAAGAAGAGAAAGTATGTTAGCTTATGCCTCTCCCTCATATGAAATTGCAATGACGGCTATCAGCCTTGTTAACAATTGCCTAAGACAATTCCGCACACCGACCCATCATTATTCCACACCCACTATTTATAATATTTAGTAATATATTCTAACTTTATGATAACATCACCTACTTCTATGTTTCAGCTCTCCGATATCATGCAAAGTTATCCTCTTCAAACCCACAACGTAGTTTTATTTCTCGTTTCTAGTTGGAAGCAAACATTCGGTGTACGTAGAGTCGTATCAGTGGCACATAGGGCTTGAGGGAATATTGATCTTACTTTTTGCTCCTTGTGGGTTCGACACTCCATACTTATCACTTCCACCTTTGGGAATTGCTATGATGATTCCCTGCACTTGGGGATTATCAATCCATATCTGGTAGGGATACCACATATGTAACACATAAATAATGTTATCATGTATAGATGGGTTATGTAAGTGCAAGTAGCTATGTAAAGTTGTAAAGTGCAAAGTTTCATGTACACTTGCTGCAGCTAGGCACTGGGAAGAGCGTCTGTAGGCTCCTGAAAGTTTTGGTTTTACCTTAGATGTCCACCATATTCATTTTCTTGGACACTCCTTACTATGATTCAACACCATGATAAGTTCTAGTCAAATGTTGCTGTAGTAGAACACATGTGAAACGAATCTAATGATAATACATAAATTGTATGATGTATTGCCTTGAGGGTGACTATGTACAATGATGAGGGCATGACTACCTTGGATACAACCAAAAATATTGCATACATGCATATCTGTGAGGTGATTTCTAGTGCAAACTACTCAATAATCTATTTATATTATCCAGAACAAAAATACTTCACACACTTTTGTGTGTTGTCTAATTGCAGGTGTATGGGACATTTGTACAATCCACATATGAACATAAGGGAAAAGTAGAAGTTAAGGTTCTGTTCAAAAAGTCCTCTCACGTCACCTTTGGGCCAAGAGAAGATAGAGTCCAAGTCTCTCACGTTTTGGATTCAGATTCGGACTGCACAGACATACCTGACTAAAAATGTCAACAACTTTTTCATACGGACTCTGAATTGGGTGATTCTTTTTTTGGAAAGTAGATTTCGTGCTCTTTCCAACCCAATTGGAGTCACCTTAAAATTCATCCGGAGCATTGAGATATTGACAAAACAATCTGACGCTACAGCAGAATCCGAGTCAAACAACAAGTTCAAATGTGTTGCACCACCTCCACTTGGGCCCATGAGCCTTGTACGACCTAGGGTTAGTTTTACGCTGCCTTGGGACGTCCTTCCACCTCCTTGGCCGCCACCCCTTGCTCCTATATAAGTAGATCCATCTAGTAGCTTTTTCCTTGGGATTTGTTTAGTTAAAAGTTAGCCAACGCAACTTCGTGTACTTCGTTTGTGTCCAACGACCAGATCAAGGCCGCTTTCGGATCCCCACCTTTATCAATACTTCATCTATATTCGTAATATTCAGATTGCATTATCATAATCTTGCTTGTTCTTTGATTGCTTGCAGGAATAGACCTTTGTGGTCAGGCTGACCGTGCTTCCGTCATCGTCGGTAACCTCAGGAGATTGGTTTAGCGATTGCTAAGGCGCAACGTCGTGCACTTTTGTAGTCGGATCGTCAAAGTCGTCTCCACCAAATCGATAGTTATCATCTCATCGAAAGATCGGGACACCCTCGCCTCTATCAAGTGGTATCAGTTTTCAGGTTGCTCAATGAGAATTTCCAGTTTTTCCTAGATTAGATTTATTTTCTTACCTATTGTCCAAGAAAAAGCCACAAAAAAATTAGATCTATCCATCCTTTGTCCAAGCCAGTCTGAGCCTTTGCAATTTTCTTTTCATTGCTTGCATAGTTGAATTATCGGTTGCATCGTTGTGTCGAGTTGCTGGTCTTAGTGTCTAGTTCATTTAGAGTTTCGAGTTCTGTTCACATTAGTCACACTGCCGCTGCATCGTTATCCCTTCCGCTGTCCACCACCCATCCATCAATTTCCTCCACGTGCTACCCACCGTTCATTGTCATAATCAAAGTTGAGATCGTTCCCATCTTCGCTTGATCCAATCTACATCTTATCTAGTTTGTTTTGGAAAGAGGGAGAGAGAAAAAAAGTCAGAGAAAAAAAGAAAGAAAAAGAAAAAAAGTGTGATGAAATAAAAGAGAGGAGAAAAAAATCGAATCTATCTAGACTCAATCTCGTAGTTGAATTCGGATTGGAATCTGTTTTGTGCACTGTTTAGTAAAACAGGCATAACTTGCTCATACGAAGTCCGTTTTGGCTCCGCAAGTACTCAAATGAAAGCTAGCGACGAGACGCATCTAAATATTTTCAAAAGCAAGTTCAATATTTGGCACCTCAAAATTGGCTTCTAAATAGGTCTTTTTGCTCTCCGAAGTGCATGAACACAGCTTATTCTAGTTTTTCACGCCAATTTTGGAATTTTTTGACTCCTCATATCAACTTGGAATTGAGTGATTCCTTTTGCGTTTGAAAGCTTGAGTTAATACCATTCTTGAAAAAAAATTATCAAAAAATTGGCACAAACTTTTCCATAGGAAAGTTGGAGACAAAGTTGTTGATATATCCTGCTTGGCTGTTGTTTCACATCATTATCTTTACTGTCGTTGTGATATTCACTTATATCTTGCTCTCTAGAGCTACTTAGTATCCTTCATTGATGCTAGTTGTGCTATGTCGTGACCTCACTAGTGTTCTAGGCTCGCGTCTCTAGTCCGGTCTAGCCTAGGACCAGCACAGTACCGTCGTTGAGCGTTTATTCAACATTGCATCTTTGAATTGATTATTGCTAATCTTTTGCTACCATATATAGCCAACCCAGCTCCACATATTTCTACACCATGTATACGTACGTTCCCCTGGCAATCGCTTTACTCAATCTTCAGAGTTATTTTACACCGATGGTTGCCGATCACCACCTGCTGCATGGTAAGAACTTCTAAGATATTGAGATTTGCTATATTGTGAGTGTTTTGCCACCACTTCCAAGTAGTTCATAGGAACATTTTTTTGGATTATGTTTCTTGTTGCTACTAATCATGACAGGTTCCAGAGTCAATTCATGGGCTTTGTCAATCGTGGGAGACGTGCCACCACCTTTGCAAATACCACAACCGTCACAAGAGGTGCACAAACATCCAAATGCACATGACCATGTTAATGTATCTATACCACCATTTAATGGCCGTTTTAGACCTGCTTTATATATTGAATGGGAGTTCAACATAAAAAATATATTTGCTTCCATAATTTTGATGAATATAAAAAGGTTAAGGTTGTGGTTGGTTCTTTCACTGGTTATGCTTTGGTTTGGTGGAGTGAATATTGTCGGTTACACCCTGATTATATACCTACTACTTGGGATGATTTGAAACTTGCCATGCGACATACTTTCGTTCCCGCTTATTATACTCGCGACATGATTAAGAAGTTGCAATATTTAAAACAAGGTAGTGACACTGTAACAAAATATTATGATGATTGACAAACTACCCTATTGCATTCCTCTTTAGAATAAAGTGAAGATGATTTTATGGATAGATTTTGGAGAGGATTAAACCGTGATATTCAAGAGATATTAATTCATTAAGAGTGTTATCCTATGGACCATTTGTTTCGTCTTGCTTGCAAACCTGAACAGGAAATAAAACGACGTGTTGCCCACGAGGAGGAGAAGCGCACGGTGCACATTCCAAGAGTTGATATGATTGTTCCTTCAACTACTAGGCATACTGTGACAACCACATCCGTTGTTGTGAGGACTACATCACCTCCACCATGTGACACATCGCCCCCGAGAGTCGTTACATCATCTGAGTTGACCAGAAGAGGTAATGACAAAGGTACTGATCTTCCATCTCTACATGAGAATGATGAATGCCTTGTCAATTTGAATGCATCATCTGATGAGCTACCCACTACTTTGATCATGCCACCTATTTTAGAGGACTATGTTGATAATTTGACTTTGCCATGTGATCAAACAACTGAAATACCAACAATTTTGAGTGCACCCATTGAATTAACTGTTGATGCAAAAGAACCAATGTTTAATCATTTTGATATGACCTCTAGTCTTGGTGATGATTCTGTGTCCAATGACTTATTGCATGTTTGCTTATTTAAGCATGTTGTCGCATGTACATTTGATGCAAGTAAGATTTATTCACCAATGTTGGGATGGTTTAATGATGAATATTGTCAATCCTTTGATATGAATAAGAGCTTCACTTATATGTGCAAACTGAGTTGTAATATTTTCATGCCTTCTACTTATGATAATATTTTGGCTTTATATTTTATGATCTATGAAAGTTACTCATGTATACATGTGTCATATGTGCAAAAATCAAGGGAAATAAAAATGGATGATATATACATATACAACATGTACACATTGTCTCTTTTGTTAGCCACATTTCAGATTAAGCAACGCTGAGGACGGCTTTGTTTTCAAGAAGCGGAGGATGATGAGGACATGACTACCTTGGATACGACCAAAAATATTGCATACATGCATATTTGTCAGGTGATTTCTAGTGCAAACTATTCAATAATCTATTTATATTATCCAGAACAAAAATACTTCACACACTTTTGTGTTTTGTCTAATTGCAGGTGTATGGGACATTTGTACAATCCACATATGAAGATAAGGGAAAAGGAGAAGTTAAGGTTCTGTTCAAAAAGTCCTCTCACGTCACTTTTGGGCCAAGAGAAGATAGAATCCAAGTCTCTCACATTTTGGATTCAGATTCGGACTGCATAGACACACCTGACTCAAAATGTCAACAACTTTTTCATACGGACACCGAATTGGGTGATTCTTTTTTTTTGTTGGAAAGTAGATTTAGTGCTCTTTCCAACCCAATTGGAGGCACCTTAAAATTCGTCCGGAGCATTGAGATATCGACGAAACAATCTGACGCTGCAGTAGAATCCGAGTCAAACAACAAGTCCAAAGGTGTTGCACCACCTCCACTTGGGCCCATGAGCCTTGTACGACCTAGGGTTAGTTTTAGGCTGCCTTGGGACGTCCTTCCACCTCCTTGGGCGCCACCCCTTGCTCCTATATAAGTAGATCCATCTAGTAGCTTTTTCCTTGGGATTTTTTTAGTTAAAAGTTAGCCAATGCAACTTCGTGAACTTCGGTTGTGTCCAACGACTAGACCAAGACCGCTTTCGGATCCCCACCTTTATCAATACTTCATCTATATTCGCAATATTCAGATTGCATTATCATATTCTTGCTTGTTCTTCGATTGCTTGCGGGAATACACCTTCGTGGTCAGGCTGACCGTGCTTCCGTCATCGTCGGTAACCTCAGGAGATTGGTTTAGCGATTGCTAAGGCGCAACGTCGTGCACGTTTCTAGTCGGATCGTCAAAGTGGTCTCCACCAAATCGATAGTTATCATCTCTTTCGAAAGACCGGGACACCGCCTCTATCATACGATGACCTTGTATGAAAAAATTTAATAAAAGGAAACTAGATATAAGATAGATTGATTTGCCTGGAACAACCTTGTAAATTATACCATCACAAAAAGTAAGCGTACTAATTTCAAGATTTCTCCATTAAATTTCATTATGCTTTAACTTCTGCCTAGATGTTTTTGAAAGTGAATTGTTGGACTCAAAGCTTTCATTGTACATTGATCATGCCCAAATGAGCACAAACATATTGGTGTCAGTGCATTGAACAATGAGTTCAATCATGTATCTTCTCATTTGGACCGAAGATTGACACACGTGCCATCCATACTAAAAAATCTAAAAAAATAGCATCATTAATAAACCAACAGAACTATTCAACCTATCATTGACCAAAAACATGTATTATTGATTCATTCATTCAATCTAATCGAGACTCCATGTTGTTCAAACTCGAGGTTCTGAATATTCAGGATACAGAATGGAGTGCATAGTAGAAATCCTAGAATAGTACTACAAGTGTACATGAAGAGGGACGTGGACTAGACTTAATCTCTGTTGTTCGTCCACATACAAAGATCTATGGTGTCATACTAGTTGAGAATATTTTGTTAATGTTAGTTTCAGGGAGGCACAGTGTCGGCGTGGAGCCAACGATCTATGGGGCAGGGCTGCCCCTTTGCTGGTTCGGCTGGGGGTCGAATGGCGCGCAGAGAAAGCACAACAGGAGACGCCATGGTTTTTACCTAGGATTGGGCCACTGAGAAGCATAAAACCCTACTCCTGCTTTGATGTATTGAGTGAATGTGGAAGAAAATACACAGAGCGCTCTCCCCCGACAAGTCGCTAGGAGAGGGCAGTTGCACGGATATCTATGCGTGTGTGCTACAAGGTTTCGAACCCCTGTAAAGGTTACCCTAGCCCTCCTTTTATAGCTCAAGGGGTAACCTTAGTGGTAAAATGGTCATTATAGGGTGATTATATGGATGCAGATCTATCATACCTAACTCTGCTAGTTAGGATAAAAGAGCATTAAATGTACTGCTAGGTGCCATGTGGAGGGTGAACCCCATCAAGGGTGATGCACCGGTTATCCACCTACCTCTTATTATATAGACACACCATTACAACGTGTGTCAATAAAGGTAATCATCCTCCCCAACAAGCTGCCATGCACGGGCTGCCTACACCTAATCACCTGTGGGTTTGACACCTAGCTGGTCAGCGGCCAGCTAGCCAGAGAGGTGGAGCGCTAGCGTTCAGCGGGAAGTCCGTGGTCAAGGGTCTTGCTGGCTTGCCTTTGCTGGGGTTGGTCGCTTCTGTTGTGAATCTCGTGGATTTCTCCATGCCTTGGTCTTCTTAGTGTGCTCCTTGATCTCATGAAGAGTGGCTTCTCTGGTTTGTTTGTGTATGGAACTTGATGTACGCCGGGGGAGCTGCAATTCGTCTGTGCATAAGTCAGGGTAGAAAATGCCCATATTTGTTGTACCAACATGAGCCCCTGAGCCGAGACCACACGTGTTGCCGGGCATCGTTGGGCTAAGCCCAATAATGCATAGACTCACGCATTGATCTTGCCAGAAGTACTGTTGTGCTTTGAGGTTTTCTTTGCTTCTTCATTAATTTGGGTTTGGGAAAGCCCCCATCTTCATCCTGGCATCTTCGGCGCTCGGTCGACATAGGCGTTTGCATCGAAAACCAGGGGCTCAAGTGCCCACAGGAGGTTGTTAGGGTGCTCACGCGTGATTCGGGTTAACTGCCATCTCTCCCATCGCTTCCCCCTTTAGCGCAGCCTTCCCCTCTTTCCCATGACGCGGGTTATTACAGGATGTGGGATTGGTGGAGACGGGCGGTCGTGCTAGTAGTGCTTTGATAAGAGGAGTCAGAGCACCGGATTGTCGAAGCTAGGCGACTGACGGACTAAGACGCCAGCCAAGGATGCAGGGGGTCACATTGGTGGAGCGGGGCGGTTGCCCCTGGTAGTGGAGAGCCAGCCCCCACGCTCCATGTTATAAAAGGAGGGGGTGCAAGGGTAGCGATGCTCATTCACCTTCTCCTCTTCCCTTTTCTCACTTCTACTTCCACCATGGAGAGAGGAAGAGGACGGGCTCGTGCTTTGGCCACGGCGGCGAGAGCTTCTCCTCAACACCATACTTCGGCTTTGGCCGCGCCTATAGAGGCCGGTTCCAGCGCACGAGGCAGGGTTGTGGGGCGAGGTCATGGTCAATGCACCGCTCGTTGTCGAGGCAAACGGAATGGCGCACTCACCATTTCTCCTTGAACTGCTCTACCCCCTGCAGAGGGCCATACGGAGGACATGACGCTCGAGTTCATCGTCGAGCTGCGTGATCCTCCGCGTAGTCGCCTGCGGCTCCCCCATTCTTTTGCTAGAGAGATGGAGGTTGATCAGCCGCTCGGGCTGTGGCTGCGAGCGGTTGTTGCAATGGCATTGTGCGGGTGAATGTTGAGTTCCTTGCGCCTCGTGTCATGTTCCTTAGGCGCGGGTGGAAAACCTTCGCCCATGCCCACTTTCTTGGGGAGGGGCACGTCCTCTGCTTCAAGTTGGTGAAGTGAAACACTCTCTCTATCAAGATCGTCGGGCCTTCGGGCACTCGTCTTGGGTGCTGCATAGAAAGCTCGAGCGACAATGAAAGCTCCTCCTCGAATGACAGCGACAAGGAGACACCGATGGCAAAGACAACGATGGTGGGCATCCGGTCATCAAGTCTAAATAGGGTGACTCGGACTCCCACTGAACGCCGGCAACACCGTCATCACTAGCTAGGCGCCGGCAGCAGCATCATCTACAGATGGACCCCGGCAGAGCGATTTGTCGGGGGTGCTTTGCCTTGTGAAAGCACAAGTGCTCACTGGGTGATTTTAGTAAATAATGCCAACATATCTCTTGTTGGACTAATTGTTTTATGTAGTGTATTTAAGACAATTTCAACAATGTCGTGGCAAGGACAAGAGGATGTGGAACCCCTTCAAAATGCTAAGGACAAATATTGACAAAACATCAAGACATACCATCTTTATTTTAGTGATCCAAGATCATATTGAGTCCATAGGGAAGCCGATACTATTAAAAGGGGATGAGGTGTTGCTTAATGGCTTGCTTGCTCAAATGCTTAGTGATATTGCTCCAAAACCCTCAACCACTTTCTCCACCAACTATGTCAAAACCCTAAACTCCAACTCGGCCCCATCGAGTCTTTTTACCTAAAGCCACCGAGTTCATATGACATAGCCATAGCTAGAAACCCTAACAGTTCGGTCTCACCAATAGGGGTCTCGGTCTCACCGAGATGGCCTTGCCAACACTCTGTGACTTGTTGCATTTATTTTGGTCTCACCGAGTTATGCAATCGGTCACACTGAGTTGGCTTGAGAGATTATTTGTTGCCTTATTGCTTCACTTCGGTCTCACCGATTTGATGCAATTGGCACCACCGAGATGATGAATTCCCTAAGACCTAGCACATCCGTCCCACCGAGTTGTTCCTGTCAGTCCCACCGAGATTCCAAATGAACACATTTTTGAACAGATCGGTGCCACTAAGTTTAACCATTCTCTCCCACCGAGATGAGTCAAATGTGTGTAAGGGTTGGATTTTGTGTGGAGGCAATATATACCCCTCCACCCCCTTCTCCGTCTATGAGAGAGTCATCAAAACATGCATACACTTCCACCATACATTTTCTAAGAGAGAACCACCTACTCATGTGTTGAGATCAAGATATTCCATTCCTACGATTTGAACCTTGATTTCTAGCCTTCCCCAAGTTGCTTTCCACTCAAATCACTCTTCCACCATAGCCAAATCTGTGAGAGGGTGTTGGGGAGACTATCATTTGAAGCACAAGAGCAAGGAGTTCATCATCAAGACACCATCTATTACCTTTCAGAGAGTGGTGTCTCCTAGATTGGTCAGGTGTCGCTTACTTCGTGAAGTTTGTAAGGGCAAGGAGATCCCCTACTTCATGAAGATCTACCCGAGTAAGGCAAGTCCTTCCTGGGCAATGGCCTAGTGGGACAGACAAGGTTGCTTCTTTTTGGATCCTTCATGGGTGGAGACCTCCATGGACTCGCGTAGCCGTTAGCCTTCGTGGTTTGAAATCTCCATCAATGTGGACTTACAATATCACTACCTACCGGAACCATGCCAAAAATCTTCATGTATCCATTGTGTTTGCAAACTCCAATCCCATCCCCTTACTTTCTTACAACTTGCATGCTTTACTCTTTCCACTGCATATACTCTTGTCATGCTTGCTAGAAATGTATTATAAATGCTTTAACTTGTGTTAAACTCAACCTTAACTTCAAGAATTCAAAAACTGTCTCTAGTTCTTGTTAAGGGTGTAATCACCCTCCTCTAGACCCCTCTTCTCAATCCTCTCAATTGGTATCAGAGCTTTGGTCTCCATTGCTTTGGTTTAATCACCATTGGAGGAAGATGGATGAGTCTATGATTGGGAGTATTAGACGTAGGGTGCCTATGCTTGATGGGGAGTTCTATAGTTCTTGGACAAATGAGATGCTTGAGATATTCGATGAATATGATTTGAACAAGTATATTTGTAGCCCTTATGTTCCTCCTATTGATCATTTGCATCCTACCCCCGATGAGTTTCTTGACATGGTTCGCAATCTTAGAACTATTGATCTTATCATTAGAGGTTTGCCTAGAAATTTGCTTGTGTGCTTGCCTAATTTTGAATGTGCATATACTATATGGAAATATCTTTAGGAACACTTTTTGAATTATTCCTGGAAAAATCTAGATGAGATTCTTCAGAAGTCTATTGATTTTCATAAAATGAAGCCTAGTGATCCCAAGTTTGATGAATGTCTATTTGAGCTAAAGGAAATGTTGGAGTCATTAGTAGCATCCTTTCACACACGATTAGAATTCATAAACCTGCACACTGTCATGGTCATAATTCTAATGAATCACTTACTCTAGGTGATGATCACTTACATGATGATATTGAGCATGGATATTATGATGAAGATGAAGATAGTGGAATTGACTTTGAGGAGACTATGAGGAATCTTAGTCTCATGGCCAACTTTCGTGACTACATGGCCATAGGGAAAGAGTGGATTCTTGATACTGGATGTACTGATCATATGACCAAAGATAAGGACATGTTCCGTGAGCTTGCTAAAATGACAGTCCACGCAAGTATGTAATTTTTGGAGATAAATCCAAGGGTAAGGAGATTTTTTGCTTCTTGGTTGGATGCTTCTCAATTTTTTTGCTAGCCTTCCCTTGTACTAAGTGGGATTACTACTTGTTCATCCAAAATCCTTAAACCTAGTTTCGCCACATGAGTCCACCATACCTACCTATATGCGGCATTCTCTTACCGTTCTAAGCAAATTTGTATGTGCCATCTCTCATTTTCAAAATAATTTTCTTTTTGTGTACTCGTACCACTCATGAAACGGTAGGGGGTGGCTGATATTTTTCCTTGCTAGATGTGTTATTCTCAAGATGAGTGTTTCTTCACTTGTCATTGGACGAGAGTACGGCAAAGGTCTTAGGGATGCCCAGTCCCGAAATGAAAAGTAAATTTACTTTATGTTGTCAAATAATAAATTCCTTTGAAAGTAGTGTTGGTATGGACGGCACCCATGGATACTGTTAGCTGTGGAATGTGAAAGTATGGTGGAAAAAGGAATAAACTTTAATTCCTGTTTGGGAACCGCATATGATATATCTAGCATGGAAAGTATTGGGAACTACTCGATCATTTTCGTTGACATGAAAAGCATGCCACCCAAAATATTTTATCTCTATATTTTTCGCTTTGAGCTCTGACACCTCTACAAATCCCTACTTCCCTCTACGAAGGGCCCTTCTATTTACTTTATGCATTTTTTATTTTTATTTGAGTCTCCATCTTCTCTTACAAAGCACCAACTAAGGGGCACTATGATCGTACTTGAGCACTGGGTATAGCTAATATGCGAGCGTGTTTCATGAATGGATCAATGATTGAGCATGATGCGCCAGGGATAACTTGCTTTAGTGTTGATATTTTAAAAGACATGGTTGCTTGTTGATATGCTTGAGTATTGAAATCTTCATGTCAAAACTAGACTATTGCTTTGAATCATATAAAAGTCCAAATGTCCATGCTACAAAAGAAAAGAATATGTGATGAACATGTTAGGCCACATTCCACATCAAAAATTCTGTTTTTATCATTTAGCTACTCGAGGACGAGTAGGAATTAAGCTTGGCGATGTTGATACGTCTCCAATGTATCTATAATTTTTTCTTGTTCCATGCTGTTATATTATCAATCCTGGAAGATTTACAATCATTTTATAGCAACTTTATAACATTTTTGGGGACTAACCTATTAACATAGTGCCTAGTGCCAGTTGCTATTTTTTGCTTGTTTTTTACTTCGCAAACAATAATACCAAATGGAGTCCAAACGCAACAAAACTTTCTGGAGATTTTTTTGGACTAGAAGGAACAAGTTGGGCCAAAGAAGTACTAGAGGGGTGCACCTCGTGGGTTGTGCTCACCTTGGTGGCCTCCCGCGCCGCCACTTTGCTCTATAAATACCCTGAAAATCCAAAAATCCTAGGGGAGTCGACGAAACACAATTCCAGCCGTCGCAAGTTCCAGAACCACCAGATCCAATCTAGACACCATCACGGAGGGATTCATTATCCTCATTGGTGCCTGTCCGATGATTTGTGAGTAGTTCATTGTAGACATACGAGTCCGTAGGCAGTAGCTAGATGGCTTCCTCTCTCTCTCTCTCTCTCTTTTGATTCTCAATACAATGGTCTCTTGGAGATCTATTTGATGTAACTCTTTTTGTGGTGTGTTTGTTGGGATCCGATGAACTTTGAGTTTATGATCAGATCTATTTTTTCCATGAAAGTTATTTGAGTTTTGATCTCTTATAAGCATGATTACTTATAGCCTCATATTTCTTCTTTGAATCTTTTGTTTAGTTAGGCCAACTAGATCGATTTTTCTTGCCATGGGAAGAGGTGCTTTGTGATGGGTTGGGTCGTGTGGTGTTCTTTCCCAGTGACAGAAGGGGCAGCAAGACACTTATTGATCGCTACCATTAAGGATAACAAGATGGGGGTCTATTCCTACATGAATAGATCTTGTCTATATCATGTCATCGTTCTTGCATTACTCTGTTTTTCCATGAACTTAATACACTAGATGCATTCTAGATAGCGGTCGATGTGTGGAGTAATAGTAGTAGATGCAGGTAGGAGTCGGTCTACTAATCTTGAATGTGATGCCTATATAATAATCATTGCCTGGATATCGTCATAATTTTTTTAAGTTCTATGAATTGCCCAATAGTTATTTTTTACCCATCGTATGCTATTTTTCTCGAGAGAAGCAACTAGTGAAATCTACGGCCCCCGGGTCTCTTCTTTATCATATTTTCTTTCCGATCTATTATTTGCCTCTTCTATTTTCAGATCTATTAATCCAAAAACCCAAAAATACCTTCCTGTAATATTTTGTTATTTATTTTATCTCGTGTTCCCGCAAGATCTATTTATCCAAACTACTACAATTTTATCTATCTTTTACCCGGGAGGGATTGACAACCCCTCTTACGCGCCGGGTTGAAATTATTTGTTCTTTGTGTGCAAGTACCGTTTACATAGTGTTGCATGGTTCGCCTACTGGTTCGATAACTGTGGTCTCATCACTGAGGGAAATATCTGCCGTAGCTGTGCTGCATCATCGCTTCCTCTTCGGGGAAAATACCTTGGTCTCATCAATGTTAATGTGCCAACTTTCAGTCTGTAACACTTGAGAAAGTTCATCCAAGTTCGGCCATAAAAAAGCGGCGATCTTCTTGGTTCATGAACCTAACTCAGAACTTATATCCATGGCATGTCTTTAGTGTGACCATTAAACTGGTGTATTCAATTATGGCAAGGCCGACCATCTTGAGTACATGTGTTCTAGCAGAGCAAGGAATGCACTGCAGGAAAAATAATATGAGAACACAATGTATTCGCTATCCAAATCTAGAAATAGTTTCCTCATTCATGTCAGTGTTGACCATGTTACTAGTACCTTTTCTCCAAATATAGCAATCCAAATTTCCAAATTAGTCGACAACATGTTCAAAAACCCCGGAAAAAATGTTCAAAAAACCCCTCCCTCCTGGGTAGAAAAGAGGATTCTAGGAACATACCGTGTGTGTTTTAAAATCTTGTGTTAGGATGAGAAGGAACAAGTGTGGCGTCTCGCCGAGGGCGCAGAAACCTGTAGGGTCCTCGCACTTTGGGCACTACAAATGAAACACACTAGATTCAGTAGGAATAAAAATGCATCAACAGCGGCGGCTGCCATCCTAGGATTACCCGCGACCTAGGGACTAGGATTTTTCATGGATGGATGAAGAATTTGTACCTGGTTCTCCATGAGAAAATCATATGCAATCACCGAGAGGGGGTTTTCTCTGAACAAGCAGACGAGGGAGAAGGGGATTCAGGCCCAGTGATATATTGTTGCTTCGTCCGTCCAGCTAACTGCTACTGCTGGAAAGGTGGGGGTTTTGTGATTTGATGGCTCATTGGGCATTACTGCGGCGCTACGACCGGGGAGACTCTACTGTGCAGTTCGGCACTCTAATTTGGTGCATGGCACATGGACCCCGTTGTCGGGTTCCCTACATATCAGCGGAAGGAAGTAGAAAGGCAGGAGTAACTAGTCACACATACATATATTTTTGATAGAGAGATACTCCCTCTATAAAGAAATATAAAAATATTTTATATCACAACTATATACATAAGAAAAATCAAGAGGAATATATAATTTAATATGGGGGTTCAGATGAGAATATAATACTCCAAATTTTTCTATTTTTATTTTTTGAGAATCATATAATACTCAGATAGGTTGACTGTTCTGGACTTTGGGACACATGCCAATGGTCCTGCATGTTTGGGGGGCCATGTGTTCTAACTCAGCGCATTTCATATTGCAAGCATCGGTACGTCGATGGTTTTAGATGATGTCGCAAGGCGAATACATAAAATTAAATAAATCACGACAGTTGCTAGAATGAAATGAAACGACAGTTCCTAACCAGGAACCAGAGTTGCAATTCTTTCACGATATCCTACATGATAAATAATGCTATCATACTACTTATAGACACAGGACACTTGTTTCACCATGCCATATTATTACATCAAAAACTCTTGGAGGATAGATCAGTTCGGCAGTTGCGTGCTGCTACTGAAGAATTTCAAAGTTGATTTGGACCAGCTCTCCTTGTCGAGAAAGTTCGATTTTGACATCATCCCCTACCACAAGATTTGATAGAGTTTTGAACCTTGACCATCCTTTAGCATCAATCATCATGCGACCATCCTTTGTACTTACAGTATATTGAGCAGGTTCAATCACACCAAGGCTGCACATGGTAAGAGAAACTCGGCTACGGTGGCTTGGATTATTGAATGACTCCCTCGTTGCTCTAGGAATTATCTATTTGCAAACAACAAGACATACACAAATAGTTAGATCAACACAACGAATCATGTGAAACAACATGGAAAGAAAAAAGAACGAAGCACTTGGGCTGCCAATGCTTACTAAGAAGGTGGAGATGTCATTTTTTGTAAGGACTTTGGAATATGAAGTGCGAACTACAGCCCAGTCTGTTGTCGGTGCAAGTGCCGGTTCTGTTGCCGCTGCACGGGCTAGAGTAGATGCAAGTGCAACTTCAAGTGTTGGTGCAGGTGCCGAAGCCATTGCTGGTGCCTATGCCGGTGCAAATGGTAGTGCCACAGCTGCTGCCGGAGATGGTGCTCCTTGTGGAGCTGGTGCCAATGTCGGAGCAGGTGCCCATGTCGGTGCACAATACTCCGGTAGATCAGCCTGATCCGTTGATGCGGTCGATGGCCAATCCTCTGGAGGATCAGACTAAGATGTTGCCGTTGTTAGTGCTAGAGCCAGTGTTGTCGGAGAAGGTGCCGGTGCTCGACCCGATGCTGAAGGTGGTACCGATGTGAGAGACAACAACGATCGTCTTTGTTCTACTATGATTTCATACTTCACCTTTCTAACATGACTAAGCTCGGCGACCTTGATCCGGTGTTTTTCTTCATTTCTGTTAAATGTGAGAAGGACTAATTGTGGCGTGTTTGTTAAACCAAACTATAGTTCATCATAGGGCTTCAGATTATACTCAGACAATAGACTGATCCAATTGTGTCCAGTAATATAAGTGATGGACAGTGCCTTCGTTACTGACATGACATAAGAAGTGAAACCTGCAAATATAACTGCTACCTCTTGAGCATGCGTTGGTTTTCCCTTGAAGAGGAAAGGGTGATGTAGCAAAGTAGCGTAAGTATTTCCGTCAGTTTTTTAGAACCAAGGCATAAATCCAGTAGTAGATTACACGCAAGTCCATTGTACCTGCACAAGCAAACAAGAACCTCGCAACCAACGCGATAAAGGGGTTGTCAATCCCTTCACGGTCACTTATGAAAGTGAGATCTGATAGAGATAAGAAGATAAATATTTTTGGTTTGTTGTATAGATTGGAAAGTAAAGATTGCAAAATAAACAATGATAGAAATAGCTTGTTGACGGGAGAATAATATAATAGAGAATAGACCCGGGGGCCATATGTTTCACTAGTGGCTTCTCTCAAGATAGAAAATTCTATGGTGGGTGAACAAATTACTGTCGAGCAATTGATAGAAAAGCGAATAATTATGGGAATATCTAGGCATGATCATGTATATAGGTATCACGTCTGTGACAAGTAGACCGAAACGATTCTACATCTACTACTATTACTCCACACATCGACCTCTATCCAGCATGCATCTAGAGTATTAAGTTCATAAGAACAGAGTAATGCATTAAGGAAGATTACATGATGTAGAGGGATAAACTCAAGCAATACGATATAAACCCCATCTTTTTATCCTCGATGGCAACAATACAATACGTGCCTTGCTGCCCCTACTGTCACTGGGAAAGGACACCGCAAGATTGAACCCAAAGCTACGCACTTCTCCCATTGCAAGAAAGATCAATCTAGTAGGCCAAACCAAGCTGATAATTCGAAGAGACTTGCAAAGATATTAAATCATGCATAAAAGATTTTAGAGAAGAATCAAATATTGTTCATAGATAATCTTGATCATAAACCCACAATTCATTGGATCTCGACAAACACACCACAAAAAGAATTACATCGAATATATCTCCAAGAGAATTGAGGAGAACTTTGTATTGAGATCCAAAGAGAGAGAAGAAGCCATCTAGCTAATAACATGGACACGAAGGTCTGTGTAAACTACTCACACATCATCGGAGAGGCTATGGTGTTGATGTAGAAGCCCTCCGTGATCGATTCCCCCTACGCTGGAGCGCCGGAAAAGGCCCCAAGATGGGATCTCACGGGTACAGAAGGTTGCGGTGGTGGAAATAGGGTTTCGTGGTGCTCCTGGATGTTTTGAAGGTATATGGTTATATATAGGAGGAAGAAGTACATCGGTGGAGCTGCGAGGGGCCCACGGGTGGGGGGCACACCTGCCCCCCTGGGCGCGCCCTCCTGCCTCGTGGCCTCCTTTCTTCTTTCTTGACGTCCACTCCAAGTCTCCCGAATCACGTTTGTTCCAAAAATAACTCTCCCGAAGGTTTCATTCCGTCTGGATTCCGTTTGATATTCCTTTTCTGCGAAACACTGAAATAGGCAAAAAAAAACAGCAATTTGCACTGGGGGGGGGGGGCCTTTGGTTATTAGGTTAGTCCCAAAAATAATATAAAAAGGTATATTAAATCCCGTTAAACATCCAAAACAGCTAATATAATAGCATGGGACAATCAAAAATTATAGATACGTTGGAGATGTATCAAGCATCCCCAAGCTTAATTCCTGCTCATCCTCAAGTAGGTAAATGATAAAAACAGAATTTTTTGTGTGGAATGCTACCTAGCGTAATTCTCAATGTAATTTTATTTATTGTGGAATGAATGTTCAGATCCGAAAGATTGAAGATAAAAGTTTAATATTGACATAAAAATAATAATACTTCAAGCATACTAACAAAGCAATCATGTCTTCTCAAAATAACATGGCCAAAGAAAGTTATCCCTACAAAATCATATAGTCTGGCTATTCTCTATCTTCATCACACAAAGTATTTAAATCATGCACAACCCCGATGACAAGCCAAGCAATTGTTTCATACTTTTGATGTTCTCAAACTTTTTCAATCTTCACGCAATATATGAGCGTGAGCCATGGACATTACACTATAGGTGGAATAGAATGATGGTTGTGGAGAAGACAAAAAGGAGAAGATAGTCTCGCATCAACTAGGCGTATAAACGGGCTATGGAGATTCCCATCAATAGATATCAATGTGAGTGAGTAGGGATTGCCATGCAACGGATGCACTAGAGCTATAAGTGTATGAAAGCTCAACAAGAAACTAAGTGGGTCTGCATCCAACTCGCTTGCTCATGAAGACCTAGGGAATTTCGAGGAAGACCGTCATCGGAATATACAATCCAAGTTCTATAATGTAAAATTCCCACTAGTATATGAAAGTGACAACATAGGAGACTCTCTATCATGAGGATCATGGTGCTACTTTGAAGCACACATGTGGTAAAATGGTAGTAACATTGTCCCTTCTCTCTTTTTCTCTCATTTTTTATTTGGGCCTTTCTCTCTTTTTTATGGCCTCTTTTTTTCTTTTTTATTTCTTTTTGGCTAGAGTCTCATCCTGACTTGTGGGGGGGTCATTGTCTCCATCATCCTTTCCTCACATGGGACAATGCTCTAATAATGATGATCGTCACACTTTTATTTACTTACAACTCAAAAATTACAACTCGATACTTAGAACAAGATATGACTCTATGTGAATGCCTCCGGCGGTGTACCGGGAGGTGCAATGAATCAAGAGTGACATGTATGAAAGAATTATGAAGGTGGCTTTGCCACAAATACAATGTCAACTACATGATCATGCAAACCAATATGATAATTATGAATCGTGTGATAACAAATGGAACGGTGGAAAGTTGCATGGCAATATATCTCAGAATGGCTATGGAAATGTCATAATAGGTAGGTATGGTGGCTGTTTTGAGGAAGGTATATGGTGGGTGTATGATACCGACGAAAGGTGCGCGGTATTAGAGAGGCTAGCAATGGTGGAAGGGTGAGAGTGTGTATAATCCATGGACTCAACATTAGTCATAAGGAACTCACATACTTATTGCAAAAATCTATTAGTTATCGAAACAAAGTACTACGGCATGATCCTAGGGGGATAGATTGGTAGGAAAATACCATCGCTCGTCCCCGACCGCCACTCATAAGGAAGACAATCAATAAATAAATCATGCTCCGACTTCATCACATAACGGTTCACCATACGTGCATGCTACGGGAATCAAAAACTTTAGAACATGCATTTCTCAAATTCACAACTACTCAACTAGCATGACTCTAATATTACCATCTTCATATCTCAAAGCAATCATCAGGTATCAAACTTCTCATAGTATTCAATGTACTTTTTATGATAGTTTTATTATACCCATCCTGGATGCCTATCATATTAGGACTAATTTTATAGCCAACGCAATTTACCATGCTGTTCTATAAGACTCTCAAAATAATATAAGTGAAGCATGAGAGATCAATAATTTCTATAAAATAAAACCACCACCGGGCTCTAAAAAGATATAACTGAAGCACTAGAGCAAAATTATCTAGCTCAAAAGATATAAGTGAAGTACATAGAGTATTCTAATAAATTTTGAATCATGTGTGTGTCTCCAAAATGTGCGTACATCAAGGATGATTGTGGTAAACTAAAAAGAAAAGACTCAAATCATACAAGACGATCCAAGCAAAACACATATGATGTGGTGAATAAAAATATAGCCTCAAGTAAAGTTACCGATAGACGAAGACGAAAGAGGGGATGCCTTCTGGGGCATCCCCAAGCTTAGGCTTTTGGTTGTCATTGAATTTTACCTTGGGGTGCCTTGGGAATCCCCAAGCTTAGTCTCTTGCCACTCCTTATTCCAAAATCCATCAAATCTTTACCCAAAACTTGAAAACTTCACAACACAAAACTCAACAGAAAATCTCATGAGCACTATTAGTGTAAGAAAACAAACCACCACTTCAAGGTACTGTAATGAACTCATTATTTATTTATATTGGTGTTAAACCTACTGTATTCCAACTTCTCTATGGTTCATACCCCCCGATACTAGCCATAGATTCATCAAAATAAGCAGACAACACACGAAAAACAGAATCTGTCAAAAACAGAACAATATGTAGTAATATGTAGGTTTCGAATACTTCTGTAACCCCAAAAATTATCAAATAAATTGTTCGACGTGAGGAAATTTATCTACTAATCATCTTCAAAAAGAATCAACCTAATCGCTCTCTCCAGAAAAAAATGGCAGCTAATCTCGTGAGCGCTAAAGTTTCTGTTTTTTTCAGCAAGATCGCAAAGACTTCCCCCAAGTCTTCCCAAAGGTTCTACTTGGCACAAACACTAATTAAAAACATAAAACCACATCCAAATAGAAGCAAGATGAATTATTTATTACTAAACAGAAACAAAAAGCAAGAAACAAAAATAAAATTGGGTTGCCTCCCACCAAGCGCTATCGTTTAATGCCCCTAGCTAGGCATAATAGCAAGAATAGATGTGGTATTGTCATCTTTGGTATGCAATCCATAAGTGGCTCTCATAATAGATTCATAAGGTAATTTAATTTTCTTCCTAGGAAAGTGTTTCATGCCTTTCCTTAACGGAAATTGGAATCTAATATTTCCTTCTTTCATATCAATAGTTGCACCAATCGTTCTAAGGAAATGTCTACCAAGAATAATAGGACATGTAGGATTGCAATCTATATCAAGAAAAAAGAAATCTATGGGCACATAATTCCTATTTGCAACAATAAGAAAATCATTAATACTTCCCATATGTTTCTTAATGGTGGAATCCGCAAGATGCAAATTTAAAGAACAATCATCAAATTCACGGAAACCTAACACATCACACAAAGTTTTTGGAATCGTGGAAACACTAGCACCCAGATCACATAAAGCATAGAATTCACGATCTTTAATCTTAATTTTAATAGTAGGTTCCCACTCATCATAAAGTTTTCTAGGGATAGAGACTTCTAATTCGAGTTTCTCTTCATAAGATTGCATTAAAGCATCAACGATATGTTTGGTAAAAGCTTTATTTTGACTATAAGCATGAGGAGAATTTAACACGGATTGCAACAAGGAAATGCAATCTATTAAAGAAAAATTATCATAATTAAACTCCTTGAAATCAAAAATAGTGGGCTCATTGATATGTAAAGTTTTGACCTCTTCAATCCCACTTTTACCAATTTTTGCATCAAGATCTAAAAACTCTGAATCATTGGGCCGCCTTTTAGCTAAAGTTGACTCATCTCCAGTCCCATCATTATCAACATTCATATTGCAAAACAAATATTTAATAGGAGACACATCAATCAATTTTAGATCTTCATCCTTATTATCGTGAAAACTAGAAGAACACACTTTTATAAAGCAATATTTTTAGCACGCATCCTAGCGGTTCTTTCTTTGCACTCATCAATTGAAATTCTCATGGATTTGAGAGACTCATTGATATCATGCTTAGGTGGAATAGATCTAAGTTTCAAGAATCAACATCAAGAAAAATTATATCCATGTTTCTAGCCAACTCATCAATTTTAGGCAATTTTTCTTCAAGCAAAGCATTGAAATTCTTTTGCGAAATCATAAATTATTTGACATTAGTCTCAAAATCAGAGGGCATCTTATTAAAATTTCCATAAGAGTTGTTGTAGGAATTACCATAATTATTATAAGAATTACTAGGAAACAACCTAGGATTAAAGTTTCCTCTATACGCATTGTTACCAAAATTGTTCTTACCAACAAAATTCACATTCATAGATTCATTATTATTCTCAATCAAGGTAGACAAAGGCATATCATTAGGATTAGAAGAAACACTCTGATTAGCAAACAATTTCATAAGTTCATCCATCTTTCCACTCAAAACATTAATTTCTTCTATAGCATGAACCTTTTTACTAGTAGATCTTTCGGTGTGCCATTGAGAATAATTAACCATAATATTATCTAGGAGTTTAGTAGCTTCTAGTAAAGTGATTTCCATAAAAGTGCGTCATGCGGACCAATCTAAAAGATTTCTAGAAGAAAAATTTAATCCAGCATAGAAATTTTCTATGATCATCCATAAATTTAAACCATGAGTAGGGCAATTACGTATCATTAATTTCATCCTCTCCCAAGCTTGTGCAACATGCTCATGATCAAGTTGCTTAAAATTCATAATATCATTTCTAAGAGAGATGATCTTAGCGGGAGGAAAATACTTAGAGATAAAAGCATCCTTGCACTTATTCCATGATTCAATACTATTTTTAGGCAAAGACGAAAATCAAGTTTTAGCATGATATCTAAGCGAAAACGGAAATAGCTTCAATTTAACAATATCATTACCCACATCTTTCTTGTTTTGCATATCACATAGATCAACAAAGTTGTTTAGATGGGTAGCGGCATCTTCACTAGGAAGGCCAGAAAACGGATCTTTCATGACAAGATTCAGCAAAGCAGTATTAATTTCACAAGATTCAGCATCGGTAAGAGGAGCAATCGGAGTGCTAATAAAATCATTATTGTTGGTATTGGAAAAGTCACACAATTTAGTATTATCTTGAGCCATCATGACAAACAATCCAACACACAAGCAAACACGAGGCAAGCGAAAAGAAGGCGAACGGAGAAAGGGGGAACGGAAAAAAGGGCGAATAAAACGACAAGGGTGAAGTGGGGGAGAGGAAAATGAGAGGCAAATGGCAAATAATGTAATGCGAGGGATAAGAGTTTGTGATGGGTACTTTGTATGTCTTGACTTGTGCATAGATCTCCCCGGCAACGGCGCCAGAAATGGCTTGTTGACGGGAGATCAAATCTTGACTTGACTAGGTGCAACCTCCCCGGCAATGGCGCCAGAAATCCTTCTTGCTACCTCTTGAGCATGCATTGGTTTTCCCTTGAAGAGGAAAGGGTGATGCAGCAAAGTAGCATAAGTATTTCCCTTAGTTTTTGAGAACCAATGTATCAATCCAGTAGGAGATTACACGCAAGTCCCTCGTACTTGCACAAACAAACAAGAACCTCGCAACCAACGCGATTAAGGCGTTGTCAATCCCTTCACGGTCACTTACGAAAGTGAGATCTGATAGAGATAATAAGATAAATATTTTTGGTATTTTTGTATAGATTGGAAAGTAAAGATTGAAAAATAAAAAATGATAGAAATAACTTGTTGACAGGAGAATAATATAATAGAGAATAGACCCGGGGGCCATAGGTTTCACTAGTGGCTTCTCTCAAGATAGCAAATTCTACGGTGGGTGAACAAATTACTGTGGAGCAATTGATAGAAAAGCGAATAATTATGAGAATATCTAGGCATGATCATGTATATAGGCATCATGTCTGCGACAAGTAGACCAAAACGATTCTTCATCTACTACTATTACTCCACACATCGACCGCTATCCAGCATGCATCTAGAGTATTAAGTTCACAAGAACAGAGAAACGCATTAGGCAAGATGACATCATGTAGAGGGATAAACTCAAGCAAAATGATATAAACCCCATCTTTTTATCCTTGATGGCAACAATACAATACGTGCCTTGCTGCCCCTACTGTCACTGGGAAAGGACACCGCAAGATTGAACCCAAAGCTAAGCACTTCTCCCATTGCAAGAAAGATCAATCTAGTAGGCCAAACCAAATTGATAATTCGAAGAGACTTGCAAAGATATAAAATCATGCATAAAAGATTTTAGAGAAGAATCAAATATTGTTCATAGATAATCTTGATCATAAACCCACAATTCATCGGATCTCAACAAACACACCACAAAAAGAATTACATCAAATAAGTCTGCAAGAGAATCGAGGAGAACTTTGTATTGAGATCCAAAGAGAGAGAAGAAGCCACCTAGATAATAACTATGGATACGAAGGTCTGTGGTAAACTGCTCACACATCACCGGATAGGCTATGGTGTTGATGTAGAAGCCCTCCGTGATCGATTCCCCCTCCGGTGGAGCGCCGGAAAAGGCCCCAAGATGGGATCTCATGGGTACAGAAGGTTGCAGTGGTGGAAATAGGGTTTCGTGGTGCTCTTGGATGTTTTCAGGGTAAATGGGTATATATATAGGAGGAAGAAGTATGTCGGTGGAGCTGCGAGGGGCCCATGACGGTAGGGGCGCGCCCTCCTGCCTCATGGCCTCATCGCTTCTGTCTTGACGTCCACTCCAAGTCTCCTGGATCATGTTTGTTCCAAAAATTACTCTCACAAAGGTTTCATTATGTTTGATATTCCTTTTCTGCGAAACACCGAAATAGGCAAAAAAAGCAGCAATTTGCACTGGGCCTTCGGTTAGTAGGTTAGTCCCAAAAACAATATAAAAAGGTATATTAAAGCCCATTAAACATCCAAAACAGATAATATAATAGCATGGAACAATCAAAAGTTATATATACGTGGGAGACGTATCAATAACCATCATAGAGCAAAACAACCAGTTCATTCTGTAACGAATGTCACATGGCAAAACCTGCATCGTAAAATTGCAGCAAAAGTAACAACACATGACATTAAATCAATAAGATTTACTTCATGTGACACGAGTGAATCCTTACCAGGAAATCACTTTATTCAAGTTCTAAATTGAAGGTTTATCATCCAATTATGGGTGGCATGCAAGGCCCTCACTTACTTCGACAAGCAGGATAGTCCAAAGGTCATGACAAATCATATGGACCGAACATCCATGGGACTGGAAATCCTGGTGGGTGCGATAAACCCTCCAATGCATACATATATTGGAGTGTAACCATATTGATAAAACCGTCCTCATAAAAAAGATGATCTGGATACTTCAAAATATACAGACTGAATTGAGTGGACAGACAGTAACATAGATTCTTCTCAGGACTCACCACACAACAAAAGCGGCAATACTAAACAATACAGGCTTCACACACACAAATCAAGTAGTGAACAATAGTACTTCCTACAGACAAGCATAGTTGCACTAATTAAAATCTGCAGACTATTTCTTGCCACTTACCTAAGTACCCCACATAACTGACTAGGCCATGGACTTCATGAGAGATGTCTACCGGCACCATCGCTATCTCGTCAACCTTGGGGAACCTAACAGAGTCGTGTTTCCACTCATAAACATGACGATGAAGACAGTCCGCATCAGATTTGTCGGGAATCTTTACAAGAACCACACCCTTTGTAATCGAAGGCACAATTAGTTAATTATTGTGGGGAAGTACACCCTCAAGAACAAGCCTAACAACAATGCTACTGAAAAACTCTTGTTCATGACATGTGGCGACAAGGACACAACAGCTGGATAGTATACTAGTAGAACTCATCCTTGGGTCTTCCGGTGCACATGGCATGACTTTGAGAACTTCATCTCCACCGCTGACCTGGTTCTAATTCAAACAGAAACCAAATATTTTATTACTACCTCTGTTCATAAGTATAAGATGATATTTGTCGTGGATTTAACACGGTAGATGCCCTTGAGAAAGGACGTAGGTGTGGAGCCATCGCAACATAGGTTAGCTCGAAGGGGTAGAGTAGGACAAAGCACACAAAGGATTACCCAGGTTAGGCCCCTCGCAGCGAGGTAAAAGCCTACATCCTACTTCTAGTTGTATTCCTTGAGTTTCCATTACAAGGGAGCGATTATGCTTAACCAAGCTATCGATTAGTTGTTTCATGAGTTTACCCACCGTCGGGTCTCACCTTTATATACACAGATCGAGCACCCAGGGCTTACAAGAGTCCGAACCGGATCACACATCGTGACCAGCACGGTTTCTAAGCTGCCTTTCCTTACCAGGCAAGTCATCATCGGGCGGTTCACACTTCTAGGTCATGGGCCATCACCAGGCCCGCCTCTTAAGCCGATGTCTTCCTGCTTCGTCTTCTTAGGACTTATTAGGCCTTCTTCATATTAAGTCACCAACGGTATAACCTGGCCCCTCCTCGGCGGGTCATACCTCGGGGTTATATCCCCAACATTAGGCCCCAGATTGATTTGAACTTGTTCATGTCAATCTCCACTGCTTCAGTTGACGAATTGTCCTCCTCCAAAGCTTGGCCTTGAATAAACCACTGTAACCCACCATGACGTCATGCAAACTAAATTATTGTAACCCACCATGACATCATGCATATTAAATCCACAAAAAACCCGTGACATCACAACAGATCTTTTATATTATTTGGTCATCCGAGAATCGAGGCGCCTACACCATTGAGATAATCATGTTACCTCCTTGATTTCCACGCATGCCATTTTACCGTTTCCTTATAAATATGGACGGGGGTTCTCTCTTTTCCTTTTACCCCGCCCCTCGATCTTCTCCTTCTTTCTCATGTCAATCGCCGCCGCCCCAGTCGACCATCGCGAACAATTCCACCTAGGCCGCTGCATCAACCTGGCCGGACTAGAGCACGGCGGAGCACTTCCGCTCGTCATCAAAACTTCCAGGTACTCTTTCTCCCCTTTCTCAGATCCATATTAGATCAATCTTGTTCATATGGTTTGTCGGAGTTCTTCAGAACTCGTCCCATTCCAACCACCTACTTCTTGAGAACATATAGTCTATCCCAAAAACCAAAACAGAAGTAGTACTGCGGTAGCTTTTAGCCCTTCACACATATCCTATGCAGATCCCATCTTCTTAACCAACCAACGATTAGGTCTCCAGTTCCTCCACTGCCATGCTTTAGGTTTAGCCATTTTCTTTTATTTTTAGAGTTGCAATAGATCAAAAATTATAGGAAAAAATTGTGAAACTTGTTTTTCTCACACTTAGTAGAATTTCATCAATCTCAAATTCATATATGATCGCCCTACCAATGCTATTCAAGCACCTTAAATAATAATTTCATAACCTGCCAGTCTTTGAACCGGCTTATATGTAACATGTAGTCCACCTGGAGCTCCGATCATGTTTCTACAATTTGAGTCATCAATATGCTGCTCATAACTCGATAACCATGCCTTATAATTAAGGTATCTCTTAGTTGTAGCCGACATGCCCTTCAACACATAAACGGCTTGTGATGTACTCATAACCATGACCCTTCATGTATCCATAGTTAATGTGTAGTCATTTAAACTGTCATCTTCACCATTATTCAATAACATAGCACCAACTCACCACTTTATACTTCCAGGCCGTGTTGTAGATCGGATGGCGGTTCAGTAATGTAGAAGTAATTCCTACCCCTGTTGAAGATGAGATTGTAGTCTTTACTTATGACATACTCAGAGGGTTTATTCCACCCGGGTCTAGGTTCTTCTGAGACCTCCTTCATTATTTCAATCTGCATCCTCAAGATATAGGGATAAACTCCGTGTCCAATATTTGACACTTCCAAATCTTCTGCGAGGTTTATCTTCACACAGCACCAACAGTCCCCCTCTTCAAAGAGTTCTTCTAAATAAACCGCTAGACTGAATGCCAAAACGGCCCGAGTAAAGAATCAGGTGGAATTTCATTTCAGAGATGGAGGAACAACAACTTTCCCTCCACTGTCTTACCCAGTCACGCCAAGGGATGGGTAACCACCTGGTTTTACTGCAAAAACACCGCACCAGCCACAACAAACCCTCTGCTCGGGATTAGAGCTGAGAGTCTTCCACTGAACTTTGACCCTCCAAGCAAGATTATTCCATAAGAGCATGTCGTGGGTCTCCCATTCCTTTCCAGGGCTAAAGCCTTATTGGCACATGGGTTACTTGGGGTTGATTTAACCCGGTGCTAGGTCTCTTGGAAGATACTCCCCTTAAGCCGCCGCCCTAGCTTAATGTGTGAATATTCTGGCAAACCAAGTGACCCTAAGCGGTTCACAATAGACAACTTCACCGCTGAAGAGTTCTTGAAGACCATGAGGACCCTGCTTGATGAGTCTCAAGAGAACTGTGACAAAGTGGGCCTGCCACCATTCTTTAAACAGAACCTAGCTCCACCTGTAAGTGTTTACCTTTATCTGTTTCAATATAAGTTAAGTTCAACATTATACCTTGTTTTAATCTCTTTCTGCACTTATGCAGGCCAACTCCGCCTTCTGGACCAGGAAATTGCAAGCTGCCTCCTCGGTTAAAAAACCTAAGGCCAAGACCCATGCTGAGCTCCATGTCGTTGTAAAAAAGAAACAGCAAAAGACCTTCTCAAGCTGGATGACTCGGAGGTAGAACCTCATTCCCTTGGTCATCTTTTTATGCAACTTATTGATGCCAACTCTTCACAGGATGACGCAGAGACAAGCCATGCAAATGCAACAGAGGTAATACCTGTCTCCTCTGACTCAAATCCTTTGCCCAGAAAGAAAACACGACGGGTCATCCGAAAAGTAAGATTTTCTCATCCCCTTGCCCATTTGGACCCCAATTTTCTTTGGAAGAAGCAGCATCATGACTCCAAATGTATGACCCAGAGTGATGGTTCTCAAGACCTCAACTCTGGCTTACCAATACTCCTGCTCCTCGCAAGCGCCGAAATGAGGTGCCTCATAACCCGGCAATTTCTATTTTGAAGGTTGGTCTTTTTCACCAACCTCTTAATCTTTCTGACTCAAACTATCACGGAACCTCTCCATCATCTGGCGACTCTACAGAAACCCAAATGCATGTCTTCAAGGTTGCCCATGGGTGAGTATATCACTTTGTTCATAAATGACTTGTAACAATGCACACTCATGATCTCTTGTATCTTTTCTATAGGGGCGTAGACAAAGCAGTCAAGAAGCAGAAAGTGGGAGGATCTTCAAAATATCCCAAGGCTGCTGAACCGGAAACACAGATGACTGAAGCCCCTAAAGCTTCAGTTCAAAACCTTTAAGGCCCTGTCAATGACCCACCACCATGAATTGACCCCTCAGCTCTTGAGCCAATGCATATTGAAAACAACCCCACGGGCAGTCATGACCCGCCAAGTGCCAAGCCGCCAAGCCCTGCCAAGCTTACTGAAGAGATTTCTCCTACCAAGGGTGCTGAAGATGTCATCATCACTGGCACTGGCTATACCGAGCCGGGGAATCCTACTGTTTTGGCCAAACATAGTGCTAAAGAAGAGCCGCCAGCCGCAGACAAGGGCAAATTGAAGCTGGATCTGCAGCACTATGAAGATTCTAGCGTAGGCGAGCTACACGCAGGTTACCTAAGCTCCTGCACATAAGTCATGACATGGAGGCTGTCCTGGTCAATCTGATGAGGTAAATATATGAGGTACAAACTAGACCCTTTTTCTCTTGTTTATATGCATATACTCATGTAGCCACCAAGGGTCAGTTTATCATAACAAGGATGAACCGGGTCTTCAATAACCATAAATAAATTCAAACACGTAGCCCCCAAGGGACGTTTTATCCTAACAAGGATGAACCGGGTCTTCAATAACCTTTAACAAAACCAAACATGTAGCCCCCAAGGGCCGGCTTAATCTGACAAGATAAGCCGGGTCATGAATAACCTTTTAGAAAAATCAAACCTGTAACCCCTAAGGATCGGCTTAATCTAACAAGATAAGCTGGGTCATCAATAAGAATTGAAAATGACCTACATTAGCCCCCAAGTGCCAAGGATATTGCTTGCAATGTGCTCTGGGACTTAAATATCTCTATGTAATTGATGTTATTGTAGAATAACCATTTCTTCAATACTATATTCCAGGAAGAGCTGATCATGAAAGAGTCACAACTAAGTGACTTGAAGAAAAACATTGAACTTCAACATGCTGAAACTGCCAAGGCCAAGTCACAGCTAAAGACTTCATTAGAAGAGTTGAAGAAGGCGAAAGCGAGTTTTGACACTAAAAAAACCACCTGGGAGGCAGATAAAGCTGCCCTGCGGCATAGAGCCAAAGATGCTGAAGCTGCGCTTAAGCCGGTGACTGAAGATTTAGCCAACTTAAAGCAACACATTATTCAAATGACATCTGCCATCTTTGGTAAGATTCATACCCAACTCCTCATTAGTTTCTCTATTTATTTGACTCACCTGGCGACTTATAACATGTAATGTTTTTAACCCATCTGGTGACTCTTATGCCTCTACTGAACAGGCTCCAGAAGTGACAGCCTTGGTGAAAGTATGTTGCTGAAGTTAAAGGCGGTACTAATTGACCGAGCAGCTATAAACTGGGACTTTGCGCAGTCTTGTTGCTCTGTCAGGTGGAAGAAAGCCTCCAATCCTTCTCAAAGCCGCGCTAAAGCAGTTCTCAACAGCGTCGGCTCAAATCGAAGAGTGCCGATTGTCAGCCGCCTGAGCTGGAGCTATCGTTGCTCTAGGTCGAGCCAAGGCATGGCAAGCAGAAGTTGACCTAGACGAGATAGCCACCGGATGTCCCGAGTTTAAAGATGATGGGCCAGCCTTTGAAGAACAAGATTTTGACAAGTGCGTGAGGGAGATGCGGCCTGTGGCGTGCAAGCTTATTGAAGAGCTGGATCTGGAGCACTACACGCTGGCTTACGATGATGAGAACAACATAATTAAGCCACCTACCCATGAAGTGATGAATCTTGTTCCTGCCAGGCATAACCACCTCTTTGCCCCTAACCTTGACTCTGCTCCTATTATAAACAATGAAGCCATATTTGAGGCCTTAACTAACATCGGCTGGACGTCGCGTGACCTCCAAATGGCTGAATAAGAAGAGCCGGCGCGGGATGACCCAGAGTCGTTAAATCGCCAAGAAGGAAACCAATGACAAACCAGGCGGCTCTCAGGCCAGGGTATAATAGTGTTTTTTCATAAAACACTTTGCTTCAAACTTGTACGCTCATGATGCCCTTGTAATAGGCTAGGTTAAAACAATGATCCGCCATGTCATGCCTTCGTGCATGTTGATCTTAAATTTTGACACACTAGTTTAATCTTTTATGATGGTCTTGCTCTTAATCATTCACACGAGCCATAACATCACTCTTATTTGTGTGTAAAGCTCTGCATGTCCTGCCAAAAGAGGTTAAAACTATACCCTGGCGACTTAACGTCAAAAACCAGGGCGGGTGACAACCCAAGAATATATAGCCTAAATGATTATGGACATAATAATTAAGGCCAGTAAAGTCAAAATATATTGACGAGTTAAAGTAAAAAAATTAGGGCGGGTTACCAAACCTCGAATATTCATGTAACAATTCAAAACATACTTGCACATTTGGATCTTCTAACGGCTTAAACATCAATATCCAGTGCGGGTGACAGCCCAAAATTCTATAATCACATGACTCCAAATGCTCAAACCGAAGCACACTGACGACTTACAGTCCATAGCCAGGGCAGGTTACCAAACCCAAAATATTCAAACATCAGTCATACAATCGTAGTTTTATGATCCGGTTTATCAAAATTCACTTAAAAGAAAAAATATAAGGAGAAACAAAATACAAAGGACTTCAAGAAAAAATTCAAAATCTCAAATAATTGCGTGGCCAGCTTACCAAAGCACGACCATACAAGTTGGCTCGCAGGGCCATGTGCTTTCAAGGGCCGCACACCTATTGAGTTAATCCTAGCTCACTTAAGTCGGCTCTCACACGACATAAGCCATCGTTTTAAACTTAACGAGTTCAGGGTCTAGAAAAGATTGATTGTTAAGAGTTCGGTGGGTCATCTAGTGGAGTAGTAAGTTACAAACAGGTAGGATAACTCATAATTTGGCATCCATGCCTGGTCAAGAGGGTATGAAAGCTAAACCCAGTGGGTTGGAAGCCCCCAATAGACCTTATGACCAAATAATAAAGACTTAGATACATAGAAATGAAATGACAGTGGCCCTGAATTATCAGGGATGCTGGCATTATTATATCGATCATAAAATATATACACTAACAAATGTATGTACAAAGACAAGAGGTGGTGGCTCAGGTGTAATAAGGCTGAAGATGAGCAATATTCCAGGGCCGGCGGGTCTCCTCCTCCAACTTGCGTGAATCCTTGTGTTCTCGTATATCAATGAGGTAGTAAGACCCGTTATTCAGGTTTTTGCTGACCACAAAGGGCCCATCCCAAGGAGGTTATAACTTATGCATATCAGTATGATCTTGAATCAGCCAGAGTGCCAAGTCACCTTTTGAAATGCTCGAGTTTTAACTCTACGGCTATGATAGTGATGCAAGTCTTGTTGATAGATCGCTGGACGAGCCGCCGCAAGGTCACGCTACTCATACAAACCATTGAGTGTGTTTTGACGTGCGATCTCACTATCAGCTTCAACATAAGCTGCCACACGGGGCGAGTCATGATGGATATCACTTGGGAGAACCGCCTCTGCACCATAGACCATGCAGAAAGGCGTATAATCTGTTGACCTGTTATGGGTGGTGTTGATACTCTAGAGTACTGACGGTAACTCCTCAACCCAACAACCCGGTGTTCTCTTCAAAGGAACCATAAGTCGAGGCTTGATACCTCTCAAAATTTCTTGGTTAGCCCTCTCAACTTGACCGTTAGACTGTGGATGAGCCACAGAAGAGACATCAAGACGGATATGCTCTCATTGACAGAACTCCTTCATAGCACCTTTAGACAAATTAGTGCCATTATTAGTGATGATACTATGAGGGGAACCAAAACGAAAGATCAATTTTTAACAAACTTAACTGCGGTCGCCGCGTCACACTTGCTGACTGGCCCTGGTTGAACCCACTTGGTAAATTTGTCAACTGCCACCAAGAGGTGGGTTTTCTTATCCTTAGACCTCTTGAAAGGTCCAACCATATCAAGCCCCCAGACTGCAAACGGCCCAGTAATTTGAATCATCCTCAACTCTTGAGCCGACACATGAGCCATTCGAGAAAATTTCTGACATCCATCACACTTACTGACGATATCATCTGCATCAGCGTGAGCCGTCAACCAATAAGCCCATGACAAAAAGCTTTAGCGACTAAAGACTTAGAGCCGGCATGATGACCACAATCACCTTCATGGATCTCTCTTAAGATCTCATGGCCCTCTTCAGGAGAAACACAACGTTGGAACACACCTGTCACACTGCATCGGTGTAACTCACCATTAACAATAGTTAGACTTAAATCTCCTGGTGATTTACCTTGCCAATGTTCCATCCTCGGGTAACTCTTCCCGGGTCATATAAGCCAAGTAGGGAAGTTTCCAATCGGGAATAGCATAGAGAGCCGCTACCAACTGCGCCTCCAGGTCAGGAATGGCAAGGTCCTCTTCTGATGGTACTGATAACCCACAAGTATAGGGGATCGCAACAGTTTTCAAGGGTAGAGTATTCAACCCAAATTTACTGATTCAACACAAGGGGAGCCAAATAATATTCTCAAGTATTAATAGTTGAGTTGTCAATGCAACGGCACCTGAAAGACTTAATATCTGCAGCAAAGTATTTAGTAGCAAAGTAATATGGAAGTAACGGTAGCAGTGGCAAAAGTAATAGTATTGGTTTTGTAGTGATTGTAACAGTAGAAACGGTAAAGTACTAAGCAAAGATCAATATGTGAAAAGCTCGTAGGCAATGGATCAGTGATGGATAATTATGTCAGATGCGATTCCTCATGCAACAGTTACAACATAGGGTGACACAGAACTAGGTCCAGTTCAGCAATGTAATGTAGGCATGTATTTCGAATATAGTCATACGTGCTTATGGAAAAAAACTTGCATGACATCTTTTGTCCTACCCTCCCATGGCAGCGGGGTCCTATTGGACACTAAGGGATATTAAGGCCTCCTTTTAATAGAGTACCGAAACAAAGCATTAACACTTAGTGAATACATGAACTCCTCAAGCTATAGTCATCATCGGGAGTGGTCCCAATTATTGTCACTTTGGGGTTATCGGATCATAACACATAGTAGGTGACTATTGACTTGCAAAATAGGATCAAGAACTCACATATATTCATGAAAACATAATAGGTTCAGATCTGAAATCATCGCACTCGGGCCCTAGTGACAAGCATTAAGCATAGCAAAGTCATAGCAACATCAATCTCAGAACATAATGGATACCAGGGATCAAACCCTAACAAAACTAACTTGATTACATGATAAATCTCATCCAACCCATCACCGTCCAACAAGCCTACGATGGAATTACTCACACAAGGCGGTGAGCATCATGAAATTGGTGATGGAGGAAGGTTGATGATAACGATGGCGACGGATTCCCCACTCCGGATCCCCGAACGGACTCTAGACCAGCCCTCCCGAGAGAGATTAGGGCTTGGTGGCGGCTTCGTATCGTAAAACGCGATGAATCCTTCTCCTTGATTTTATTCTCCCCGAACGTGAATATATAGAGTTGGAGTTGAGGTCAGTGGAGCCTCAGGGGGCCCATGAGACAAGGGCGCGCGCCCCACCCTCGTGGACAGGGAGTGGGCCCCCTGGTGTTGATTCTTTCACTAGTATTTTAATTCCAAAAATATTCTCCGTGAAGTTTCAGGTCATTCCAAGAACTTTTATTTCTGCACAAAAATAACACCATGGCAATTCTGCTGAAAACAACGTCAGTCCGGGTTAGTTCCATTCAAATCATGCAAGTTAGAGTCCAAAACAAAGTCAAAAGTGTTTGGAAAAGTAGATACGATGGAGACGTATCAACTCCCCAATCTTAAACCTTTGCTTGTCCTCAAGCAATTCAGTTGACAAACTGAAAGTGATAAAGAAAAACTTTTACAAACTCTGTTTGATCTTGTTTGTATATATGTAAAGCCAGCATTCAAGTTTTCAGCAAAGATTTTGAACTAACCATATTCACAATAACATTTAGGTCTCATGTTTACCATATCAATGGCATAATCAACTAGCGAGCAATAATAGTAAATCTCGAATGACAACACTTTCTCAAAACAATCATAATATGATATAACAAGATGGTATCTCGCTAGCCCTTTCTGAGACCCCAAAACATAAATCAGAGCACCTATGAAGTTCAAGGTCTGACTAAACATTGTAATTCATGGTAAAAGTGATCCAGTCATACTCAATGTAAACTAATATTAATGCATGCAAATGACAGCGGTGCTCTCCAATTGGTGCTTTTAAATAAGAGGATGATGACTCAACATAAAAGTAAATAGATAGGCCCTTCACAGAGGGAAGCAGGGATTTGTACATGTGCCAGCGCTCGATTTTTGAAACAGATATGAATAATATTTTGAGTGGTATACTTCCATTGTCAACATAACAACCAAGAGATCTCAATATCTTCCATGCTACACACATTATAGGCAGTTCCCATACATAATGGTAAAGTTTATACTTCCCCACCACCAACAAACATCAATCCATGGCTTGTCCGAAACAACGTGTGCCTCCAAATAACAACAATCCTGGGGGAGCTCTATTTGCAATTATTTTAATTTAAGCATGGGACTAGGCATCCCGTTTACCAGCCATTTTCTCTTGAATGAGGAGCGGAGTCCACTCCTCGTGAGAATAACCCACCAAGCATGGAGGATATAGACAACCCTAGTTGATACATGAGCTATTCGAGCATACAAAGCAGAATTTCATTTGAAGGTTTAGAGCTTGACATGTACAAATTTACTTGGAACGGCAGGTAGATACTGCATATATGAAGGTATGGTGGACTCATATGGAATAACTTTTGGGGTTTATGGAAGTGGATGCACAAGTAGTATTCCCACTTAGTACACGTGAAGGCTAGAAAGAGACTCGGAAGTGACCAGCTAGAGAGTGACAACAGTCATGAACATGCATTAAAATTAATCAACACTGAGTGCAAGCATGAGTAGGATATAATTCACCATGAACATAAATATCGTGGACGCTATGTTGATTTTGTTTCAACTACATGCATGAACATGTGCCAAGTCAAGCCACTCGAATCTTTCAAAGGAGGATACCGCCCTACATACCACATCACAACCATTTTAATAGCATGTTGGCACGCAAGGTAAACCATTATAAACTCCTAGCTAATTAAGCATGGAATGAGCAACTCTAATCTTTAATTGTCATTGCAAACATGTTTCATTCATAATAGGCTGAATCAGGAACGATGAACTAATCATATTTACAAAAACAAGATAGGTCGAGTTCATACCAGCTTTTCTCATCTCAATCAGTCCATCATATATCGTCATTATTGCCTTTCACTTGCACAACCGAACGGTGTGGATAATAATAATAGTGCACGTGCATTGGACTAAGCTGGAATCTGCAAGCATTCAATACAAGGGAGAAGACAAGGTAATATGGGCTCTTTGTTAGATCAACAATAATTCATATGAGAGCCACTCAACATTTTCATCATGGTGTTCTCCTCTCGACCCCCAAAGAAACGAAAATAAACAAAACTATTTACACGGGAAAGCTCCCAACAAGCAAAAGAAGAACGAGAAATGTTTTTAGGTTTTCCTTTAATTACTACTGCTACAGGCATCGGAAGTAAACTAGCTAAAAGCTACAACTGATATTTTTTGTTTTTATTAAGGTTTTTCAAACACATAAGAAGAAGGCTTAAAAACAAATTAAACTAGCATGGATAGTACAATGAAAAAGTATGAGCACCGACAACTGGAATGAGTGTGTGAACATGAATGTAATGTCGGTGAGAAATACGTACTCCCCCAAGCTTAGGCTTTTGGCCTAAGTTGGTCTAGGGCCATGGCTCAAAGCTGCCCTCTCCGGTCTACGGAGGAGTGTCCTCTGGATGCCACTGGTTGGCGATCTCCTCTAGATCCCATTGATTAACAGACTGTCGATAAGGGTCAAGGGGTGGCTTCGGCTCAGTCTCTAGAGCTGCTCTCCGGCTCCAGTATGCATGAACGGCCTCTGGCAAAACGTGGTATGTGCCTGAAAATATGTTAAACAAAGAGGGTGCAGGCAAGGTAATAATCTCATAGTAGTTTTTATCAAAAAATCATTTTATACTTAAGCATCTTCTTTTTATCCTTAATAATAAAATCATGTGCTACCATGCTCTTATAATCTAGAAAAATAGGGTGCAGCAAATTTTCCTCTTTCTCATAATGCCTAATAGGTATCCTAAAGTGTGCAGCAAGGCGCGAAGCAAAGATGCCTCCGAAGATGGGACCCTTTTTAGGTTAAGATTTAATCATTTAGCAACAATAGCTCCAAGACTGAAAGTTGTGTCACGAAACAAAGCATGGCACAAAATAACAATATCAGGAGCACTGAGATTTGCACTGTTCCCGCGACCAATTAAGCATCTACTAGAAAATATTGCAAAGTAACGTAGAACAGGAAAATGTATGCTAGTAATTCTTGCATCAGAAACTTTCCTAGTTTCCCCTACAACAACCGTATTAATAAACCCCTCCAAATCATTACGATGTGGTTCCTCTATGCTGCCCACAAAGGGTATCTTACAGACCCGACAAAACTCATATAGTGACATCTCCTTAACCTCATCATATAAGTGAAATTCCACTAAAGGTGGTGATTTCTTAGCATGAAAGTAAAAATTTTGCACGAAATTTTAGTGAGGAGGAGATACTGTTCGCGTTGGTCGCGGAGGAAGTCGATGAGCCTGCATTCTCAACCAAATAATAGAAGTCGTCATAAATCACGGCTGCTCTCAAGAGCTCATCACAAGGCCATTCGCACGGCCGAACCTCCGCAGTGCGAGGGAGATTATATTTGGGTTTCCTATTGTCTTCACTTTGGTTATCCTTCGAGCTTCAGCTCGAAGAGCCCCTCAACAATCTCTTCATCATTTGCTCTGAAAAATTTCTAAAATTTTTAGTGACCCAAAATAAAAGTGAACCAAACTCAACAAGATTGATAGCAACTATTCCCACAAGTGCCTAGAGGCCATATCATGCATTAAAACTACTTTTGACCACATAAATTTGACATGCAAGCTCAAGAACAGGGTCACCTAAGCAGCAAAAATTTGCAATAAATAAAGCACTAGAAAAAAATAATTGGATGATTGGAGGAGTCACATACTGAAGAACAACCCCCAAAGCAGTTTTGTGAATGGAGCTTTGAGCAAGGAGATCGAAAATGGCATCAAGATAAGCTAGAACTTAGGTTTGAGCTGGTGGATGATTTTTTCTGGAGGAAGACAAAGTGTGTGGGTGCAAGAATAAGTGGAGGGGGCCCACGTGGGGTCCACGAGGCAGGGGGCACGCCCCAGGGGGGTAAGCGCGCCCTGGACCCTCATGGCCAGGTGGTGTGGTCCCCCTAGTGTGTTCTCAGTGCCAATAATTCTTAAATACTCTACAAAATATCATCTAAAATTTTCAGGACATTTGGAGAACTTTTATTTTTGGGGTATTTTTTATTGCAAGGATAATTTAGAAAACAGACAAAAAATACTATTTTTGGTTTATTTAATCTAAATAACAGAAAGTGAAAGGAGGGTACAGAGACTTGTGCTTTCTAACTTCATCCATCTCATGCTCATCAAAAGGAATCCACTAACAAGGTTGATCAAGTCTTGTTAACAAACTCTTTTCGAATGACATGAAACCGGAGAATTTTCGAATAACACTAGGTTACCTCAACGGGGATATTCACGTCCCCAACAATAAGAATATAATACTTCTTCTTGACAGTAGGAAGAGGAAATTCAAAATCTCCAATAGTAATCGTTGAATTTTTTCCAATAGAATTAATACTGTGGACTTGAGGTTGTTTCCTCGGAAAGTGTACCGTATGCTCATTACCATTAACATGAAAAGTGACATTGCCTTTGTTGCAATCAATAACAGCCCCTGCAGTATTCAAAAAGGGTCTAGCAAGAATAATACACATACTATCGTCCTCGGGAATATCAAGAATAATAAAGTACGTTAAAATAGTAACGTTTGCAACCACAACATGCACATCCTCACAAATACCGACAGGTATAGCAGTTGACTTATCCGCCATTTTCAAGGATATTTCAGTAGGTGTCAACTTATTCAAATCAATTCTATGATATAAAGAGAGAGGCATAACACTGACACCGGCTCCAAGATCACATAAAGCAGTTTTAACATAGTTTCTTTTAATGGAGCATGGTATAGTTGGTACTCTGGGATCTCCTAGTTTATTTAGTATTCCACCCTTAAAAGTATAATTAGCAAGCATGGTGGAAATTTCAGCTTCCGGTATCTTTCTTTTATTTGTAACAATATCTTTCATGTACTTAGCATAAGGATTCATTTTAAGCATATCAGTCAAACGCATACGCAAAAAGATAGGTCTAATCATTTCAGCAAAGCGCTCAAAATCCTCATCATCCTTTTTCTTGGATGGTTTAGGAGGAAAAGGCATGGGTTTCTGAACCCATGGTTCTCTTTCTTTACCGTGCTTCCTAGCAATGAAGTCTCTCTTATCAAAACATTGATTCTTTGATTGTGGGTTATCAAGATCAACAGCAGGTTCAATTTCTACATCATTATTATTCCTAGGTTGAGCATCAACATGAACATCTTCATTAACATTATCACTAGGTTCATGTTCATTACCAGATTGTGTTTCAGCATCAGAAATAGAAATATCATTGGGATTCTCGGGTGTGTCAACAACGGGTTCACCAGAAGCATGCAAAGTCCTATCATTTTTCTTTTTCTTCTTCTTAGAAGAACTAGGTGCATCAACATTAGTTCTCTAAGAATCATGCTCAATTGTCTTAGGGTGGCCTTCAGGATACAAAGGTTCCTGAGTCATTTTACCCCCTCTAGTCACAACTCTAACAACATTATCATTTTTCTTATTATTTAATTTATTGAGCAAATCATTCTGAGCTTTAAGCACTTGTTCTACTTGAGTGGTAACCATAGAAGCATGTTTACTAATAAGTTTCAGTTCACCTTTAACTCTAGACATATAATCACTCAAGTGTTCAATCATATAAGCATCACGTTTCAATTGTCTACGAACATAAGCATTGAAGTTTTTTTGTTTAACAATAAAATTATCAAACTCATCCAAGCATTGGCTATTAGACTTATTACGAGGAATATCACCTTCATCAAATCTATAGAGAGAATTTACCTTTACTACCTGTGTCGGGTTATCAAGACCATGTATTTCTTCAATAGCTGGTAAAATTTTAATATCTTCAGCTTTAATACCTTTTCCTTTCATAGATTTCTTTGCCTCTTGCATATCTTCAGGACTGAGAAATAGAATACCCCTTTTCTTCGGAGTTGTCTTAGGAATTGGTTCAGGAAGTGTCCAATCATTTTCATTACTCTACAGATTATTCAATAGCAATTCAACTTGATCATCAGTTCTTTCCCTGAAAACACAACCAGCACAACTATCCAGGTGGTCTCTGGAAGCATTGGTTAGTCCATTATAAAAGATATCAACTATTTCATTTTTCTTGCGAGGATGATCAAGCAAAACATTGAGTAATCAAAGAAGCCTCCCCCAAGCTTGTGGGAGACTCTCTTCTTCAATTTGCACAAAATTATATATTCCCCTTAAGGCAGCTTGTTTCTTATGAGCGGGGAAATATTTAGCAGAGAAGTAATAAATCATATCCTGGGGACTATGCACACAACCAGGATCAAGAGAACTAAACCATGTTTTAGCATCACCCATTAATGAGAACGGAAATAACTTAAGGATATAGTAGGAACGAATTTTTTCCTCATTAGTGAACAGGGTGGCTATATCATTTAATTTAGTAAGATGTGCCACAACCGTTTCAGATTCATAGCCATAAAAAGGATCAGATTCAACCAAAGTAATTAACTCGGGATCGACAGAGAAATCATAATCCTTATCAGAGATACAGATAGGTGAAGTAGCAAAAGCAGGGTCATATTTCATTCTAGCATTCAAGGATTTTTCTTTCAGCTTAGCTAACAATTTCTTAAGATCATATCTATCATTGCAAGCTAAAAAATTTCTTGCAGTTTCTTCATCCATAACATAACCTTCAGGCACAACAGGCAATTCATATCTAGGGGGAGAATCTTCATCATCACTTTCATCAATATTATCAGTTTTAATAATTTCATTCTCTCTAACCCTAGCAAGTTGTTCATCAAGAAATTCACCTAATGGCACAGTATTATCAAGCATAGAAGTAGTTTCATCATAAGTATCATGCAAAGCAGAAGTGGCATCATCAATAACATGCTTCATATTAGAATCAATAGAAGGAGTAGGCGTCGCAAATTTACTCATAACACAAGGTGAATCAAGTGCAGAGCTAGATGGCAGTTCCTTACCTCCCCTCGTAGTTGAGGGAAATATCTTCGTTCTTTCATCTTTCAAGTTCCTCATAGTGATCAATATATATAAATCCCAAGTGACTCAAAGAATAGAGCTATGCTCCCCGACAACGGTGCCAGAAAATAGTCTTGATAACCCACAAGTATAGGGGATCGCAACAGTTTTCGAGGGTAGAGTATTCAACCCAAATTTATTGATTCGACACAAGGGGAGCCAAAGAATATTCTCAAGTATTAATAGTTAAGTTGTCAATTCAACTGCACCTGAAAGGCTTAATATCTGCAGCAAAGTATTTAGTAGCAAAGTAATATGGAAGTAACAGTAGCAGTGGCAAAAGTAATAGTATTTGTTTTGTATTGACTGTAACAGTAGCAACGGTAAAGTACTAAGCAAAGATCAATATGTGAAAATCTTGTAGGCAATGGATCAGTGATGGATAATTTTGTCGGACGCGATTCCTCATGCAATAGTTATAACATAGGGTGACACAGAACTAGCTCCAGTTCATCAATGTAATGCAGGCATGTATTTCGAATATAGTCATACGTGCTTATGGAAAAGAACTTGCATGACATATTTTTTCCTACCCTCCCGTGGCAACGGGGTCCTATTGGAAACTAAGGGATATTAAGGCCTCCTTTTAATAGAGTATCGGAACAACGCATTAACACTTAGTGAATACATGAACTCCTCAAACTATAGTCATCACCGGGAGTGGTCCCGATTATTATCACTTCGGGGCTACCAGATCATAACAAATAGTAGGTGACTATTGACATGCAAAATAGGATCAAGAACTCACATGTATTCATGAAAACATAATAGGTTCAGATCTGAAATCATGGCACTCAGGCCCTAGTGACAAGCATTATGCGTAGCAAAGTCATAGCAACATCAATCTCAGAACATAATGGATACTAGCGATCAAACCCTAACAAACTAACTCGATTACATGATAAATCACATCCAACCCATCACTGTCCAGCAAGCCTACGATGGAATTACTCATGCACGGCAGTGAGCATCATGAAATGGTGATGGAGGAAGGTTGATGATGACGATGGCGACGGATTCCCCTCTCTGGAGCCCTGAACGGACTCCAGATCAGCCCTCCCGAGAGAGATTAGGGCTTGGCGTCGGCTCCGTATCGTAAAACGCGATGAATCCTTCTCCTTGATTTTTTTCTCCCCGAATGTGAATATATAGAGTTGGAGTTGAGGTCGGTGGAGCCTTAGGGGGCCCACGAGACAAGGGCGCGCCCCCACCCTCATGGACAGGGAGTGGGCCCCCTAGTGTTGAATCTTTCGCCAGTATTTTTTATAAATTCCAAAAATATTCTTCGTGAAGTTTCAGGTCATTCCGAGAACTTTTATTTCTGCACAAAAATAACGCCATGGAAATTCTGCTGAAAATTGCGTCAGTTCGGGTTAGTTCCATTCAAATCATGCAAGTTATAGTCCAAAACAAGGTCAAAAGTGTTTGGAAAAGTAGATAGGATGGAGACGTATCAGGTACCTTGACTGAAGCATTATGCAACACATCAAGAAACACATTAGGAGGTATCGGCTTACATTGTGACCCTAGCCGGCTGAAGGCATCAGCCGCCTCATCTTTCCTTCAATCAAGGTGCTCCACCTGATAACCCTTGAAAGTACCACCAATATTATCAACCGCCCGGCAATAAGCCGCCATGAGCAGGTCTTTGGAATCCCATGTACCAGAAACTTGCTGAGCTACAAGGTCTGAGTCGCCAAAGCACCTGACCCGACTCAAATTCATCTTTTTGGCCATGCGAAGGCCATGGATTAAAGCCTCATATTGAGCTGCATTGTTAGTACAAGGAAACATTAGCCTCAAAACATAGCAAGAATTGTCACCTCGTGGGGAAGTCAATATGACCCGAGCCCCTGAGCCTTCTAACTGTCGGGACCCATCAAAGTGAATTGTCCATTATGTGTTATCAGGCCTCTCCTCAGGTGTCTGCAACTCTGTCCAGTCATTGATGAAATCCACCAGAGCCTGAGATCGGATAGCTATTCATGGCACATATTTCAGACCATGAGGTCCGAGTTCTATTGCCCACTTAGCAACCTGGCCAGTGGCCTCCCTGTTTTGAATGATATCTCCTAAAGGAGCAGAGCTGACCACAATAATAGGATGACCAAGAAAATAATGCTTCAGCTTGCGACTCGCCATGAGAACTCCATATACCAATTTCTGCCAACATGTGTATTATTGTTTGGACTCAATCAACACCTCACTGACATAATAAGCCGGCCTCTCGACTGGGTACTCCTTACCCATCTCCTTGCACTCCACCACAATCGCCACCCTGACAGCCTTACTATTAGCCGCCACATACAGGAGCAAGGGTTCTTTCTCAACGGGAACCGCAAGGTCGGGCGGCTCAGCTAATTGCTTTTCGAGCGCCTCAAACACCTTAATAGTGGCGTCACTCCAAACAAAATGATATGTTTTCTTCATCATCTGGTATAATGGAATGGCTTTGTCTCCAAGGGAGCTTATGAACCAGCTTAGAGCTGCGATACGACCCGCCAGGTGCTGGACGTCATTGACACAAGCCGGCTTAGCCAATGAAGTAATAGCCTTATATTCTCCGGGTTAGCTTCAATACCTCTCTCTCAGACCAGAAAACCAAAGAGCATGCCTGCAGGTACACCAAAAACACACTTGGCGGGGTTAAGCATCATCTTATAGACCCAGAGATTGTCAAAAGTCTCCCTTAGATCATCCAAGAGCGTCTCCTTTTTCCCGGATTTAACCATAATATCATCCACATAAGCATGCACATTATGCCCAATTTGACTGTGGAAGCAATTCTGTACACATCGTTGATAAGTCGCCTGGGCACTATTAAGCCCAAAAGGCATAAAGACATAGCAGAAAGCTCCAAAAGGGGTGATAAAAGACATCTTCTCTTGGTCTTTAACTGCCATCTTGATCTAATGATAACCAGAATAAGCATCCATGAAACATAAGCTCTCACAACCCGTCATGGCATCAACAATCTAGTCAATCCGAGGGAGAGCAAATGGATCAGCTGGACAAGCCTTGTTAAGATCAGTGTAGTCAACACACATACGCTAAGTGCCATTCTTCTTAAGCACCAGCATCGGGTTAGCCAACCACTCCGGATGAAAGACTTCCACAATAAAACCAGCTGCCAAGAGCCGGGCCACCTCTTCTCCAATGGCCTTATGCCATTCTTCATTAAAACGATAAAGAAACTGCTTGACCGGCTTAAATTTAGGATCAATATTAAGAGTGTGCTTTGTGAATTCTCTTGGTACACCCAGCATGTCAGAAGGTTTCCATGCAAAGATGTCTCGATTCTCACTGATGAACTTGATGAGCGTGCTTTCCTATTTAGGATCCATGTTAGCCCCTATTGTAAACTACTGAGATGAGTCACTAGGGACAAAGTCAACCTGCTTAGTATGATCAGCCGACTTAAACTTCAACAGAGGGTCTTGCTCTATGGTGGGCTTCTTCAAAGGGGTCATATCAGCTGAGTCAACATTATCTGTATAAAACTTAAGCTCCTCAGTAGCACAAGATGATTCAGCATATGGAGCATCTCCTTCCTCACATTCCAATGCAATTCTTCGATCACCATGGACTGTAATCCTTCCCCTAAACCCTGGCATTTTAAGCTGCAAATAGACATAACAAGGCCGCGCCATAAACTTGGCGTAAGTCGGTCGTCCAAACAAGTCATGATGAGGGTTCTTGGTTTTAATCTCTTCAAACCATAATGTTGTCGTGGGAAACCACAGCCACCTATGGGACGAAGAGTCCCTTGCTGGTTCGGCGGGGGGATGGCACATTGCACAAAGAGCAGAGGAGCATGAGATAGCACAGCAGAGATCACACGGGTAGTTTTACCCAGGTTCGTGCCACCGCAAGGCGTAAAACCCTACTCCTGCTTTGGTGGATTGATGGTGGAAAAATGGTGGTGAGCACAACATGCTTTGCCCGGCAGGGTTTCTTCAGGGCGAAACCAGCTACGAGCGTATGAATGTATGAAGGGGTGGATTCGCTAGCCCTTTCTATGGTTGCCTTGGGCCTCCCTTTATAGACAAAGGGGTCACCACAGTGGCAAATTAGTCATTATGCACTGATTAGATAGCAGACAGTGCTATCATACCGAACTCTGCAAGATGACAGAGCACATTAAATGCGCCGCTCTACGTCACATTGTAGCTTGCCGGGCAGGCTCTATCGGGCTATTTTGCCAGCTTCACGCCTGCTCGCTCGACACGTCACGGGAATGGTGTCGCTTGTAGGTGTTTTCTACAGGAGGTGGCTGCAATGTGGCAAATAGTAGCCACTTAGTCACTTTGTGGCTTGACACCGCACTAATCGATGACTTGCGTCGTGATGAGGTGGTGCGATGAGGTGGTTCTGCCTCCGTAAGCCTTGTGAGGCCTCTCGGGACGACTAGAAGGCTTGCTTCTGGGGGTGACCCCATCCGTGCCAGGCTCGCTTGCCCGGCAAGGGAGGTCTCTTCCTTAGCGATATCTCGCTTCCCTGGCTCGGTCTTGGTCCTCTTATGTTGCATGCTGATAGAGGCAAAGGTGTCCCATCTTTCGATGAGATGGTGATTGATGTGGAGCATCGCATGATCATCCCCATGGCCGCACCTACACCTCCAACGGCACCACTTGAACCAGTGACAAGAGCCCGAGCCAAGGCTATCGAAGATATGGTGAACTCACTCCTCTCCAAACTTCCACTTTCTTTGCATGAGAAATGGCTACTACCTAAGTTTGAGATGTTGTGCATGATTAGGTACCAAGAGGACCCTCCCGAAGATGCACGTGAAAATGTACAAGTCCCCAAGTTCACAGATGAAGAGAACTGACAGAAGGAGTCAAGATCAACTCCCAGGCCCCGGACATCCGGCCATGGCCCCGGACATCCGGCCCCTAGAAGTGTCTATGGCAGCAAGGAGCCAGCGGCCAAGTCTATAGGGCCCGGACATCCGGCCCCAGCCCAGACATCCAGCCCTGCCTGGAAATCCGGCCTCAAGCCCGGATATCCGGACACCACCGAACCAGAGAGCAGCAAGGCCAACGCCTCCAGCTCGGACATCCGGCCACCCAGCCCAGACATCCGGCCCCTCGTGAAAGCCCGGACATCCGGCCCGACGCCCGGACGTCCGACCTCCCCTGTCTGCACACAGTGAAGGGCCGAGGCCCGTGTACCCCTTCAACCCCCTAGACTATATACACTCCTCCTCGTCCTTATTTCTAGGGTTAGCATTGGTTTACCTCATATTTAGAGATAGAGCATTGCTCATCCACATCGGATCTACTTCACGAGAGGGACCGCGGCCCCTCTTCGGAGAAGATCCCTTTGGATTCAAGACCCCTCTAAGGGAAGATCCCCTCATGGATTCAAGACCTCCTCATAGAGAAGACCGGCTACCTTTCTATCGTCCCTAGTTGATCGTGTACCATGTGATCTCTTATGTACTCGAGGATCTAGCACATGTGCGACTATTTCTTGTTGGTTTAGTGTTTCTCTTGTGTTTCCCCCGTGTTTTCCCTCATTTCCCTCCTCGTGTTCTTCGTGTTCATCACGGGATCCGTTCCTTTCGTGAAAGATCGACCCCTAGGGTTTCCACCCTACATCGTCTTGGTATCATGAGGCACGTTGATCACGATTTCGGAGCCTCCCCTCGTTGTTTTCTAGCCTAATTTTGTTGTGTTCTTCCCCAATTTTGAAATTCCCCACCAAAAATAGCCCCAAATTTTTTTTGTGATTTGTTGGTGTGATGAAGTTTTGTTGGATTTGATCCGTGGATTTCGTGTGTTGCAGGTAGATCTAGCTTTCCTTCCACTTTTCCCCAATTTTCCATCCACAAATTCATCCGAATTTTTCCCGGATTTGACCTCTCCCCGCGAAGATCTTCGAATCCATCCACGGATCCAGAGCCCAGACATCCGGCTCGATAGCCTGGACATCCGGCGCCCCGGACACCCGGCCCTTGGCAGCACCACTTCCTCTCCACCACCCATTTTCCGTCCATATTTCACCAAATTTTGTTCCGGTGCCCACATATACTTTCGCATACCACCACCACTTCCGCATATCACCACCATCGCTTACCACTTCCAACTCCAACAATTTTTGTCCAATTTTTCTTTGAGAATTTTATTTGTGGTTCCATGTCCTACTTGTGTTTCGGCTATTTAGGTATGGTTCGACATCAACATCACCACCGCTCATCTTCGCCACGGAAGCGTCATCAACAACGACCACCTCGACTACATCTTGGTATTTGTCACACTCATTCAATCACCGTCATCCGTTCTTGCTTACGGACGAGGAACCAAAGGAACGGTAACCTCACCTTGGTATTGGACATATCACTCTTACCATTACATTGATAGCCATCATAGCCTTACTCCTTTGCGTCGCTTACCCATCGAGACTAGCCTTTGAGTATTGCCGACAACGAGACTTGTGCACATTAGTGATCATACTTCCCATAGCATGCATACATCATTGTTGCATACCTTGGTATCATCTCTTGTGTCACAAGGTTGTCATCGCATACACAATTGCTATCTTGGTTTGTGAAGCATTGCATGAGAAAAGAGCTCAAACAACAAAGAGCCAAACAAGCTTTTAAGCAAAAGGAAAAGATAAGCAAAGAGCTTTTAAGCAAGAACCATAACATCATACAACATTAAGATTGTCATATTAGATCATCTTGGATCATCTCATAGAAACACCTTGCATAGAGCATACTTGGGATAGAAGTCGTTGCATTTTTGCTTAGTAGGTTGTGCACAAGTCTTTGTATCCGCCTATTGTGCAATCGTGCTAGCGTCTCTCTAGTGTTGTGAAACAAGAGCATTTTTATGGATTCCACATTTTGGCTCATCCTTGGTTGCACGACCCCACTTATATTTTTGTGTGTGTGTTTCCGTGTCCCTTCTCTTGCTTGGTCTACTTGTTGCATTTCGAACTTGCGAATCTTTTCCAACATTATTGAAGCTCACTTACAATTGCATCAAATTTTGTGCCACCATCCTAACCAAGCTCCACCATAAGCTTTTACTTGTGTAGGTGTGAGAAACTGACAAGAATTGGTACCAATTGTGCTATTTCCTTGTCCACATTGGAGTGATCATTGGTCCACTTTCAACTTCGGTCAAGGTACATTTGGTATTCGTTCTTCTCTTTCTACCACTCACATTTTTCTCTTGGAATGATGGATAGGCCAAGTACCTCTACCAACCCTCTCTTCATTGAGCACGACGACGACATGAATTCCTACATCACCAGGAGCCACATCTTTGGTGCCCAACGTGCTTTGCATCAAGAGCAACAAGCAATGAGTGAATGCATCGACAACCTCGCCGCCGACTTGCGACTCTCCGAGCAACGTACAAGGGATTACTTCGACCACAAGCTCGACGATCACAAGCAAGAGAACGATGCAAGAATGGACGAGATTTGCGCTTTGTTGCTCAACCGCTCTTCTTCCACTTCTTCTTCATCAAGGAGCCGCTCAAGTCGACACTCTGACTTCGCCTTCTCCGGCTCAAGTACACTGACATCAAACACTCTTCGACGTGCCACACGCAATGATTGTCAAGCAAGCCTCAATCATGTACGTGACACCAACTCTCAAGAGCACCAACAACATCAAACCCAAGAGGCCTTTGAGCGAGCACGAGAAAGGAAACGACAACACCAACATGAAGCGGAAGAGCGAGTGCGTCTACACAAAGAATCGCAAGATGTCGAGGCACAACGTCAAGAGCAACAATTGCAAGATGCTCAGGCACTTGAGGCGCAACAAGCCCTCCAAGATGCAAGTCGAGCCATAGCCAACCGAGACCGACAAGCTCGTGAACAAGAGGAAGAACTTCACAAAGAAGTTCAAGAGCGGATTTACCAATCACGTGTGCATCGTCAAGTGCCTCAAGTTCGTCCTCGAGATCGACAAGCCCCTCCACAAGCTCCACAAGAACCCCAAGTTCAACAAGAGCATGAAATCAATGCAACTCCTCCATGACAAGAGCAACATGCGGTTGACAACCCTCCTCACCAAGAGCAACACGAGCTTGACAATCATCAACAACATGGACGTCATCATCACCGACCCCAACACAATGAAGAGCAACACTACGGCAAGCTCAAGTTCACCATGCCCAAGTTCAATGGAAGCAACGATCCCGAAGAGTATCTTTCATGGGCTTTGAAGGTCAACAAAATCTTCTGTTTGCACAACTATGAAGAAGAGAAGAAGATCGCATTGGCATCCCTTGAGTTCCAAGACTATGTCCTCATTTGGTGGGAACAAGTCATCGAACACCGTGAGGCAAGAGGTGAACCACCCATCACTACTTGGGCGCAAATGAAGGATGTCATGAGAGCACGCTTTGTGGCTACCTACTACAACCGCGACCTCTTCAAGAAACTCCAACTACTCAAGCAAGGAACCAAGAGCGTTGAAGAATACTACAAGGAGATGGAGATTGCCATGATAAGAGCCAATGTCACGGAAGATGATGAGAAAACTATGGCATGTTTATTGAATGGATTCAACCATCCTATCAACAATATCGCCGACTTCCAACCATACTCGAATCTCATCGAGCTAGTGCATCAAGCTACCAAAGCGGAACGTCAAGTGAAGGATGATTACAAGTATGCCAAGTTCTATTCCAAGTCATACGGCTTCTCCAACAACCAAGTTTCAATGACTCCAACACCGTCTACCAAGCCTTCTACAAGCAACGTCGACAAGTCGAGTTCCAAGATAGCTTCGTCAACTCGAAGTCATCCTCATACTACAAGCAACTTCAAGCCGAGAGCTTCATCATCATCAATCCCAATAGGTGAGACCGTCAAGACAAGTTCCTTCAAATGCTTCACATGCGGAGGACGAGGCCATAAGTCCTATGAGTGCACCAACAAGAGAACCGTGATCCTCAATGACGATGGCACTTATGACTCAGTGAGTGAAGGAGAAATGGACGCCATAGAGCAAGTCGCCATGCACCGGCAAGTGAATGATGAAGAAGAACAAGTCTTTTGCGATGAAGATTCGAGTCCCGCTCTTGTTGTCTCCAAGGTCTTGACTCTCCAACATCACCAAGAAGAAGACCAATGATGCCACATCTTTCATACAAAGGCCGTCATCAATGGACGAGCCGTCAAGGTCATCATCGATGGAGGGAGTTGTCATAATATCGCAAGTGAAGAACTTTGCTCCAAGCTCCAATTTCCCAAGATGAAGCACCCATATCCATACAAAGTTCAATGGCTTAGCGACTCCGGCACTATCCAAGTCGAGCATCGAGTACAAGTCTCCTTCAAATTTGGCGCCTACGAAGACACCTTAGAGTGAGATGTCGTTCCAATGAACGTTTGCCACCTTCTCCTTGGACTCCCATGGCAATTCGATAGAGGTGTCATCCACAACGGCCGAATGAACCACTACATTTTCAAGATGAAAGGAAAGGAGTATGTACTTAGCCCCATGTCTCCAAGCCATGTGATCGCCAACAAGCAAGCCACCCATCATGGAGAGAATAGTGAGAGAGCGAGCCACCAAAAAGAGAGTGAGCGCCACAAGCCCAAATCGAGCGTCTCTACGATGAGTGAAAAGAAAAACTTGGTCCTATTTGCCACCAAAAGTGAGATAAGAGGAGTGTGTGAGAACCCATCTAGTGTCCTACACTACGTCCTTTTGTGCAAGGATAATGAAACACAAGCTAACACCTCTGACACTCTACCTTTAGTGTTATCTTATCTTTTGCAGGAATTTCACGATGTTTTCCCCGACGAGCTACCTCCAGGACTACCTCCACTGCGAGGCATTGAGCACTGCATCGACCTCATCCCCGGAGCACCTCTTCCGAACAAAGCTCCCTACCGAGTCAACCCCGAAGAAACCAAAGAAATACAAAGGCAAGTAAAGCATCTCATAGACCATGGACATGTGCGTGAAAGTTTGAGCCCTTGTGCCATCCCGGTCATTCTTGTGCCAAAACAAGAAGATAGCTTTCGCATGTGCTCCGATTGTAGACCTATCAATGCTATCACTGTTCGTTATAGGTATCCCATTCCACGCCTTGACGTTATGCTTGATGAACTTAGTGGTGCCACTATCTTTTCAAAAATTGATCTTAAGAGTGGTTATTATTAAATCCGCATACAAGAGGGTGATGAATGGAAAACCGCTTTCAAAACCAAGTTTGGCTTGTATGAGTGGTTAGTCATGCCTATGGGTCTATCGGAAGCACCGAGTACTTTTATGTGCCTTATGAATCATGTCTTTCGCCCTTACATTGGTGTGTTTGTTGTGGTCTACTTCGATGATATCCTTGTTTTTAGCAAGTCTCTCAAAGAGCATGTCACCCATGTCCGAACTGTTTTACAAACTCTTCGAAAAGAGCGTCTCTATGCTAATATGAAGAAATGCCTTTTTGGCGTTGATAAGCTTGTTTATTTGGGTTTTTGTAACACCCATGATGCGACTATATCTCCCACGTGTCGGAGCACGACTTAGAGGCATAACCGCATAGTAGGCATGTCGCAAGAGGGGTAATCTTTACACATCCCATGTACTGAATAAGAAAGGGATAAAGAGTTGGCTTACAATCGCCACTTCACACAATACATAAATATAGCATTACATCATCCAGAATACAATCAAACTTCGGAGCCAAATAAAGACAGAAAACCCCTAATGCTAGATCCCCGATCGCCCCGACTGGGCTCCACTACTGATCAACTGGAAATGAAACAACACAATCGAACACGATCTTCATGGAGCTCCCACTTGAGCTGGGTTGTGTCACCTGCCCTGGTATCATCGGCACCTGCAACTGTTTGGAAGTATCGGTGAGTCACGAGGACTCAGCAATCTCACACCCGCGAAATCAAGACTATTTAAGCTTATGGGTAGGAAAGGGTAGTGAGGTGGAGCCGCAGCAAGCACTAGCATATATGGTGGCTAACATACGCAAATGAGAGCGAGAAGAGAAGCAAAGCACGATCGTGAACTAGAAGTGATCAAGAAGTGATCCTGAAACAACTTATGTTCAAACATAACTCCAAAGCCGTGTTCACTTCCCGGACTCCGCAGGAAAGAGACCATCACGGCTACACACGCGGTTGATTCATTTTAATTAAGTTAAGTGTCAGGTTTTCTACAACCGAATATTAACAAATTCTCATCTGCCCATAACCGCGGGCACGACTTTCAAAAGTTCAAAACCCTGCAGGGGTGTCCCAACTTAGCCCATCACAAGCTCTCACGGTCAACGAAGGATATTCCTTCTCCCAGGATGACCCGATCAGACTCGGAATCCCGGTTACAATACATTTCGACAATGGTAAAACAAGACCAGCAAAGCCACCCGATGTGCCGACAAATCCCGATAGGAGTCGCACGTATCTCGTTCTCAGGGCACACCGGATGGGCAAGACGTCGGGTTGGCATAGACCCTGGTTGCCCAGGGGGCGCCGGACATCGCCCAGTTTGGACCAACACTTAGAGAAGCACTGGCCCGGGGGTTTAAAATAAAGATGACCCTTGAGTCTGCAGAACCCAAGGGAAAAAGGCTTAGGTGGCAAATGGTAAAACCAAGGTTGGGCCTTGCTGGAGGAGTTTTATTCAAGGCGAACTGTCAAGGGGTTCCCATTATAACCCAACCGCGTAAGGAACGCGAAATCAAGGAACATAACACCGGTATGACGGAAACTAGGGCAGCAAGAGTGGAACAAAACACCAGGCATAAGGCCGAGCCTTCCACCCTTTACCAAGTATATAGATGCATTAAAGTAAACAAGATATAATAATGATATCCGAACGATAACCATGTTCCAACAAGGAACAAACTCCATCTTCACCTGCAACTAGCAACGCTATAAGAGGGGCTGAGCAAAGCGGTAACATAGCCAAACAACGGTTTGCTAGGACATGGTGGGTTAGAGGTTTGACATGACAATATGGGAGGCATGATATAGCAAGTGGTAGGTATCGCGGAATAGCAATAGAGCGAGCAACTAGCAAGCAAAGATAGAAGTGATTTCGAGGGTATGGTCATGTTGCCTGCAAAGTTCTCCGAGTTGACGTAAGCTTGATCCTCGTAAGCGTACTCAACAGGTTCCTCGAACACGTAATCGTCTCCCGGCTCTACCCAAAGCAAGAACACAAGCAAAAGAACCAACAATCAACTACGATGCAATGCGCAAGCAACATGATGCAAAACATGGCATGATATGCGGGATGTGATATGCAATGCATATGCGTGCTCCAGAAGGAAAAGATTGATCATGGCATCAACTTGGCAAAGCAAGTGTGCCGCTGGAAAGATGATTTGGTTTCGGTCGAAATCGATATAAAGATCACCGGAATCGGATGCACGGTTTGCAAATGACAAGAAAAACAAAGATGGCACACTTCTGCGATTAGCAGCACGATGCCATCTGAAATGCAAAAGGAAAGTAAGCTACTACACTCTAACATAGCAACAAAGCACATGGCAGTGATCTAGTCAAGATGCTTGACAAAAGATGAACATTGAGCTACGGCTAAATCACACAATAGCAGGTTCAAACAAGCATGGCAAAAGTGCAAAAGATATCAGCATCACAGACTTAGTGAAAATACTAACATGGCAGGAATTAACATCAGGAAGACATGTTTAGAGCAAGCTAACAACATGCTACAGGAATAGGATATAGCAAACAAAGGCATGGCATGAATCTACTCAAATCATATAACAAAAGTCCCTTACTGACCATAAGCCAAAAGGGCACAAAAAATATGATGGCACCCATGTAAACATAGCAAGTTTCGATAACAGATTCAGACTTAGCAGAAAACTGGACATGGCAAAAATAGAATTATGAAGGCATGTTTGCGAGCTCGATTCACTCAACACAAGGCATGGCATGACAAACTAAGCATACTAGCAGCAAGAAGACATGATCAAGAAGCTAACCATGGCAAGAACAATCTCATAGCGTGCATGGATCAACTACAACAACCTTGGCAAAATTGATTAACACGTAAACAATCTGCCAGGAACATTTTATAGCAAAAGTACATCAAGATTGAGTCATGCTAGGACACTCCATAAATGCAAACAGGGGCATGGATGGATAGAGCACAACCATATGTCCAAATCATCCTGACTGAACATACTCAAACGAAGCATGGATCTCTCTGTAGCAACATGAACACATGGCATAAAAATAACAGCAGAGCAAAGACTTAGTGAAATTCCAAATCCCTGAAAACAGCAATATCTCGAGAGCTACTTTGCATGCTTGTGCTAGTCACCACATTGATCACAAAAATATATGGCATACACACCTGTAAAGATGGCATGGCATATCCCATAACACATGTAGAGCTCATGCCCATATGCAGCACACAATAAACATGGAAAAAAGGACAAATGCTCAAGATCTATTAAGAAACAGGAACTAACATTTTATAGCACTCTTGCATCAACTATTTGGGCATCAATATGGACTCAAACAAGCATAGCACAATGGAACAAAATGAAGAGCACATCATGATGAACATTTTAATATATTAGGTGCGTGAAACGGAGCAATGCTCATGAAGTTATGATGCGATGAACAGGGCATGAAAATATGCCAGAAAATGACTTAGATGGAAATTATACCCTCAGGCCAGGTCTAGGGTTCGTCGGAGGTGCGCGAACCGAGGTCAACTCCGGCGAGGGGTGGGCTTCTGTGGTGAGGGGAGACTGCGGAGGAGGTCGGGGAAGGCGCGGGGCGCCGGATTCGGGCCGGACCTGCCCGGATCTGGCGGGAGGCGAGGCCAGCTGGCGACGAGGTCGACGGGTCTCGGTCGGGACTCAGGCGAGGCGACGCCAGATAACGGCGGGGAGGTGGAGGCGGGCGCTAGATGGCGAAGCGAAGTCGCGGCGGCGTTGGGCGGCGAGGAAGCCCGCGGGAGGAGCACGGGCGGCGGGCGAGGCTCCTCTGGCGGTAGCGCAGGGAGGAGAGAGAGGAGGCGTGGTGCGACACGTGGCAGCGGCGGATTGGCTGGAGGCGGCGGCGATTCGTCCGGAGGGCGGCGGACGGCGAGGAGGAGGACTAGGGTTAGACTGCGAATTTCAGAGGGAGACAGAATATATAGGTAGAGGGAGCTAGGAGAGTCCACATGAGGTGCGGTTTTTGGCCACGCGGTCGTGATCGAACGACCGAGAGGATGGAGGGGTTTTGGATTGGTTATTGGGCCACTTTGGAGGGGTGTTGGGCTGCAACACACACGAGGCCTTTACGGTTCCGCGGTTAACCGTTGGAGTATCAAACGGAGTCCAAATGGCACGAAACTTGATAGGCGGTCTACCGGTGGTGTACCAAGGCCGCTTGGCAAGTCTCGATCCATTCCGAGAATGTTTAATGCCCGCACATGAAAAGAGACAAAAGAGGACGCCGGAGGACGTAGGAGTGTCAGATTGAGAAACGGACAACGGGGAAAATGCTCGGATGCATGAGACGAACACGTATGCAAATGTGATGCACATGATGACATGATATGAAATGCATGACATGGAAGCAAAACGAAGACAAAGCCCAACCACGAAGGGAATCTCATATCGCATCTCCAGAAAAGGCAAGAGTCAGAGTTGCAAATATGGAAAGTCGTATCCGGGGTGTTACAGTTTTGTTATTTCTTCTAAGTGTGTTCATGTTGATGAGTCCAAGATCAATGCTATTAAGACTTGGCCACAACCAACCAACTTGCAACAAGTGCGTAGCTTCCTTGGCCTTATGGATTTTAGCACCATTGCTTCTGCTTTGCATGCTTTTAGCAAGAATGCGCCTTTTGTTTGGGGATCATCCCAAGATACCGCTTTCAATGAGCTTAATAATTTGCTTACTCATGCTCCCATGCTTGCATTACCCAACTTTGAAAAACCCTTTGAGATTCATTGCGATGCTAGCTGTAATGGCATAGGAGGTGTGTTAACGCAAGAGAAGCGCCCCATAGCTTACTTTAGTGAGAAACTTTCCGGAGCGCAACTCAATTACCCCATCTATGACAAAGAGTATATGTTTTAGTCCGCATTTTGCATGAATGGGAACACTATCTTCGCCCTCATGAATTCATCATTCATACCGATCATGAAACGCTCAAGTACCTTAAGGTCCAAACCAAGTTGAACAAGCGTCATGCTAAATGGAGTGAATTTATTGAGTATTTTCCTTATATCATCAAGTACATCAAAGGTAAGGAAAACTTTGCGGCGGACTCCCTTTCCCGCATATGCATGCTTTTTACTCAACTTGAGTTGAATGTAATTGGCTTTGAGCACATAAAAGACTTGTATGAGCATGATCCCACTTTTGCTACTACTTATGCCAAATGTTTAACGCATACATCTTGGGAACTCTACTACATCAAAGATGGATATCTTATGAGAGCTAACAAGCATTGCATCCCTGAGTGTTCTCTTCGTTTGTTGCTTTTGCAGGAATCTCATGGAGGAGGCTTAATGGGACATTTTGGACACGACAAGACTTTTGCTACGCTCTCCAAGAACTACTATTGGCCCAAGATGTTTTGTGGCGTCAACTGCTTCACCAACCGATGCTCTACATGTCGCAAAGCTAAGTCTAAATCTCAATCCCATGGCCTTTACATGCCTCTACCAATTCCATACCAACCATGGGAAGATATTAGCATGGATTTTCTACTTGGATTGCCTAGGACTCGCAATGGAAAGGATTCAATATTTGTCGTTGTGGACCGTTTCTCTAAGATGGCACATTTCATTCCTTGCAACAAGATAGATGATGCTTCACATGTTGCTAATCTCTTTTGTAGGGAAATATTGCGTCTACATGGAGTGCCAAAGACGATCGTCTCGGACCGCGACGTCAAGTTCCTTAGCTACTTTTGGAAGACTCTACGCGCCAAGCTCGGAATCAAGCTACTCTTCTCCATGGCGTATCATCCACAAACCGACGGCCAAACAGAGGTGACCAACCGCACACTCTCCACTCTACTTCGAGTACTCATCAAGAAGAACATCAAGGAGTGGGAGGAGTGTCTACCTATCACCGAGTTCTCCTACAACCGCGCAAGACACTCAACAACAGGCACATCCCCCTTCGACATCGTCTACGAATTCAACCCTTTGTCCCCATTGGACATTCTCCCTCTACCACTACAAGAGCGCATCAATATGGACTCAAGTGCACGTGTGAACCATCTCAAGAAGGTGCATGAGGATACAAGGCACATCATCGAGCACCAAGTACAACGACTTGTGACCATGCTCAACATCAATAAGCACCCCATGGTGTTCAACATCGGAGATCTTGTGTGGCTACACCTTCGCAAGGACCAATTCCCCAACGAACGCAAGTCCAAACTTCAACCACGTGTGGATGGACCCTTCAAGGTGCTCGAACGCTACAACAACAACGCCTACAAGATCGACATCCCACATGACAAGTACTCCGTGAGCGACATCTTCAACATCAAAGATCTCTCGCCCTACCATGGTGATGAGGGTTTCGATCCGAGGACGGATCTTCCCCAAGGGAGGGGAGATGATTCGGAGCATCCCACGATCATCCCCATGGACGCACCTACACCTCCAATGACACCACTTGGACCAATGACAAGAGCCCGAGCTAAGGCTATCAAAGATAAGGTGAACTCACTCCTCTCGGAACTTCCACTTTCTTTGCATGAGACATGGCTACTACCTAAGTCCGAGATGTTGTGCATGATTAGGTACCAAGAGGACCCTCCCGAAGATGCACGTGAAGATGTACAAGTCCCCAAGTTCACAGATGAAGAGAACCGACGGAAGGAGTCAAGATCAACTCCCAGGCCCCGGACATCCGGCCCGTGGAAGTGTCTACGGCAGCAAGGAGCCAGCGGCCAAGTCTAGAGGGCCCGGACATCCGCCCTGCCCAGAAATTCGGCCTCAAGCCCAGATATCCGGACACCACCGAACCAGAGAGCAGCAAGGCCAACGCTTCCATCCTGGACATCTGACCCCTCGCGAAAGCCCAGACATCTGACCCGACGCCCGGACGTCCGGCCTCCCCTGTCTGCGCACAGTGAAGGGCCGAGGCCCGTGTATCCCTTCAACCCCCTAGACTGTATATACTCCTCCTCGTCCTTCTTTCTAGAGTTAGCATTTTTATAGCTCATATTTAGAGATAGAGCATTACTCATCCACATCGGATCTACTCCACGAGAGAGACCGCGGCCCCTCTTCGGAGAAGATCCCTTTGGATTCAAGACCCCTCTAAGGGAAGATCCCCTCTGTAACATCCCAAAATTCTAAATTTTGGAATGTTATAAACAAATAGATAGATTGATTGATTGTTTGATTGATTGCGTGAAATTGAGTGAAATTCGAATTCTTTTTGAAAGTTAAATGAGAGGGAATAAAAGGACTTTCCCAAACTTTCATATTTGTTTTCTGATCTTCGTGAATTCAAATTCTTTTCAAATACAAAACCCTAGAGAGAAGATGACATGAGTTCTTCCATTTAAAATGAAAAGGGTGTTTGAAAAATATTTGAATTCCATTGGGAAATATTTCCAATTCAGAAACTTTAAGCAACTCAATGATTTTCACGAGAGAAGATAAAATGACTTCTTCAAATTATGAAATATGAGTTGGGAGTTTCAAAGAATTAAATTCAAAGTTCTTTTGAATTTATTTTTTCCAAATTGGAATACATTAGATCATCATGCATATCCTATTTTCTTGCATTTTGGTCGATCCTAGAAATTTCACGCAACTCAAGGACCTTCGGAGAGAGTTCGAGATTTCGTTATTTTCATATTTGAGAGTTTTCTCGAATTTGAAAAAAGGATCATTTGATTTATTTATTTCCTCTTCAATAATTTTTCCGTTATCAAAAATATAAGAGAGGGAATAATATGACTTTCCCAAAATATAGGAAAAATGAAGATTTAATAAATAGATCAAATTTCGTTTTCCGCTGTTTGTTTGTTTTTCTTTGGATAGGGAAAAATGCGCGTTTTCAAAAATTGCATTTTAGGTCCGGAGAAAAGTTCTTTTTGTTCGGCTCATTTTTAGGAGTCGGGGAAAATTTACTTTAGAAATTTTGGAGTTCATTTAGTTTTCTTTTTCTTTGTTTTTCTACGTGCGGAATTTTTTTTAAAAGAAAAAAAAGAAAAGGAGCCAGGCCAGCCGGGCCAAGGCCCAAGCCAAGTCGCCGCCCCTGCGCTCCCAGGCGCCGAGCGCCAGCGCTGCCAGGACACCGCCGCCGCCTCTCCCTGTTGCCGAATCCTTTTAGGATTCTAGGGCGCCCCCTTGTCTCTTTTTCCTTGTTTCGTTATTCCTAGTCCTACTCCGTTTATTCTTTCTTATTCTTAGTCTATTTCCTATTCCTACTCTATTTCTTGTCCCCTAACCCAAGTAAATCCCCCCCTCACCAATATAAATACCCCCATAGACCCCCCCTCTCCTCACACCAAAAACCCAAACCCCCTCTCCTTCCCAAGCCGCGCCCCATCCCACGCCCTACACCGCCGCCGCGCCACCCCGCGCCGCTGCCCTTGTGCCCTAGCGCCGCGCCACCCCACACCCGCGCCACCGCCCTTGTGCCCTAGCGCCGCCGCCGCCGCCCTAGCACGCCGCCGTCACCACCGTTCGCCCCGCCTCGCCAGAGGTAGCCCCGCGCCTCTCTTTTTCTTCCTCGCGGTTCGGTTCTTTTAAAAGAAACCGTTCCGGTTTTCTTTTCCGGTTTTTCTCTTCGTTTCGGTTTCTTTTCCGAAACCCTAGATCGGTTTTCCGTTTTCTTTCGGACCGTTCGTCTCAACGAACGTGATCACCGATTATTCCTGGTTAACGATGCCCGTTCGTTTAATCGTTCGTCTTTTTCTTTTCGTCGGATTTATTCCGCGATCGTGATCTCAGATCCGATCTTCGTTCTAGTTTATCTTCTCGCCCGTTTATCAGAATCAGGTGATTCAAGCGCCTGGAGTTTCGTCTCGAAACCGCCATTCCGTCTAATCAACTTGAACAAGTTTTTGCTACTGTAAAATTTTGACCTAGTTTCAACTTGCTAGAACCGAGTTGTTTCTTCCGCCGTTTGTTTTTGGTTTCTTTGTTCGGTTCTTTCTTTCTTTGCAACCGGAGTTCTTAAGTTGAACTTTCTGGTTCGTTCTCTCGTTCGAGTTTTACTTGTGCATTAGATGAGTACTTATTGTGTGGTTACTATTGATTGCTTACGATAGATTGACTAGAGTGTGACGAGTAGATCTATCACGAGTTTTGAGTGCGAATCATCTTCATCAACATTGCAGGCAAGTTCACACTTTGATCATACCTTTTCTACAACCCATGTTTTATTGCATTAGATCAATTCCCTCACATTGCATGATTAGGATCTAATTAAACTGTGGGATGGGAAGTAGATGAGGTAGTACCTATCACCTATATTATCATGAAACCTTTGGGAGTTACTTCTACGTTTGCTTTATGCCATGCTATGCTAGTAGACGTGGATTGGGTGAGTGATATTCCATGACAGATGTGAGTTGATAATTTTAATGGTTTATCTAAGGTGGCAACTTAAACACACATCTGGGTGGATTGAGGCACCTGATGTCTATCAGGACTTGCCTGTTTTTTTGGACCGCCACCCAGGCTCAAAGGGATCATAAGATAATTCATGCTAGAAACTTCCGTGTGCAGCCACATGCTACTATGGGCTCTGGCATAGCTGACTAAGTTGTGCGAACTCTTACGGGGTGGACTAGCAGATGTAGGGGTTGTAGGTGGTACGGTCTACCCCACATGTAAGGTGCTAGCGCTTCTAAAAGACTATGTCTCGGTCATCCGTTTCTCAAACACCATGTAGTGCGAGAAAACAAACGGAGGCGATCGAGTCATGTGGGGAAAAGTGCGCAAACCTCTGCAGAGTGTACAAACTAATCATGATTAGTCGTGTCCCCGGTTATGGACAACTTGAGTATCTAGTACTTGAATATCATGTGAATCTCAACATGTTACTTCTAATTAATGTTGTTGGGTTTTAATTATTTTTAATTGGGATTGAGAATGCTGTCAACCATTCTCGATGTTTCACAACCACCATGATAGTTAAATAAATTTATTCCTTTGCAGTAGGGAAAAATTGGCTTTACGCAAAAACCTTATAACCATAGAGCTTTTCCACCAGCCAAATATGCATGTAGTGATAGCCATTGTTCATCATTCTTTATGGTGTGAATTTGCCAGTACATTCAATGTACTGACCCGTTTCGGGCTGCAACGTCTCATGTTGCAGGTTTCTTACGACGAGTAAGTGATACGTTAGGGTTACGATTTCTACACTCAACTTTGCCGTTGGTGTTGATGGGAATCCACAACCTTGTTGCTTCCGCTATTTGGATTGAGGTAATAGTATTTACGTTACTTTATACATGTGATTTACCTCTGTTATAAATCCTTCGAGTACTGTGTGTGTCAGCATACCGATCCAGGGATGACACGTAAGCACAGAGACTTGACCCATTCGGGTCGGGTCGCTACAAGATGGTATCAGAGCACATGTTGACTGTAGGACGTGACCCTAGAAACTGGCAAGCCCATAGCAAATATTTTTCTCTACAACTTTCCCTTTCAAAAAGAACTTTTACCTCTCTTCTCTTCTGAGCTTATTCAAAAAATTCCCTTTAGTGAGACCATACCCCTTTCCCCTTTTGACCATTCGAAGATTCGACGGATGAGACCACTCCAAGATGTACAAGATATCGGACAACTAAGACCACTTCAGAATGAAGAGTATTTTTTGTGCATATGAATAATGAAAACTACAATGGTTGAAGACCGAAGACAAGTAGAATTTGAAGGCTTTGAAGAATTCCCAGATTTATATGACCTAGGAAGGCTACCCTTATGGAACTTGGCAGACTATGGAAGTTGTCAATAACCGAGATCAAGGTGTATCGGAGAAAGACTGAAACAAGGAGTATGAGAACCCGAAGTTTTGTCAAAGAAAACCCTAAGGCAGGGGATATCAATTATGGAAGATAGCTCATGGGAATGACAAGGGCAGAAACACGGTTATCCGTGATGTCATCGCCGCTGATGCTATTGTCACCATGCTGAGTTAAGGATGCATTTCATCAGAATGGATTTGATGGAAGAAGGCTGATGGAGCACCTATCATAAGATGAAGTTTTAGCCATAGACGGTGTATCACCAGGATCTGGAGTAGTACATCAAGAAGTTTAAAATGGAGCTCCAGGGAGTCGTATTAGACAAGGAAGTATTTCATGAGGAACTCAGGATCCTGAAGATGAGAGTAGCCAAGCTGGAGGAGCTACAACCTCGAGATACCGGAGAATTGTCAAGAACTGAAGGACAGTATGACCATGGTTCATGTGAAGGATGTTGAAACCAGAAGTTTGGAATGCCACTCCAGAAATATTAAAGGATGTCACGAGAGATTTCACATCAACAGAGATGAGCTGGCAAAAGAACTTGAGAAAGACAAGTATGACCGGAAGAAGCCATTGGAGACATAAACAAGACTTGAAGAGTTTGGCGACATTGACCTTTAGAAGACCAAACCCCTGTTATATGCCCACGTTAGATACGACGTTTGTGAGCTGTCATTTGTTTGATGTTTTTCGACAGCCACAACAAAAATCTGTCTTTTCAAAATTGTTGTTTGCATTGTGTGCATCCCTCTTGATCTCTCTTATCTCACCCCAAACCCATGGACCCAATAGATGATGAGTTTGTATTTTATGGACCGATGAGTCAATTGGAGACAGACCGATGGATTCAGAACATGGAGGATCATATGGAGAACAAGCCTATAGTCGAAAAGGATATGGCCCAGCATGCTCTTCAATGCTTTGAAAGAGGTGCTGCTACTTGGTGGAGGATGTACCAAACCATGAATGGATGGCAAGGAGTAACCACTTGGAAAGAATTTAAGTTGACTTTGCTAAAGTCTCAGTTTGTGTCCCAGAAATTGAAGCCTTATGGAAAGGATGTGAAGAAACCTTGTGCATGCACGATTTGTGGAGAAATAGGACACACCCATAAAGCATACAAGGATGAATGCCCTAACTGTGAAGGAAGTCACCCAGCTGAAGAATGCCCAACCAGGTAGATCACTTGTTTCTTGTGTGAAGGGACTACCCACTATCCTGCTCAGTGTCACATTTACCCCTTGGTACAAAGAACCATCCAGCAGAAGGAAGAAGCAATGAAAGGAGCTCTTATGGAAAGTTTAGAAGAACTTGTGGTGAAGAAAGAGGTGGAGGACACACCCAAAGAAGAACCAATTAAACCCTGCACCAAGTCTTGCTATTCATGTGGAGAAGAAGGACACATCTCCCAAAATTGTATGAATGGGGATCTAGTAGAATTCCCGACTGAGGAAGTAGAGTATGACCCACAGGAAATAGAAGCCCTGATTGGAATGGAAAAGTCCAGAAAGAGAAGTAGATTGGATTCCGGGAAGGATCTGAGTCATGTCATCTGTTATGGGTGCAAGGAGTCAGGGCACTACCTCAACAAATGCCCAAAAAGGAAACCTTGATACTTGTCAGAAGAAATATGTTTTAGTTGTAATAAAGCAGGGCACTTTGCCAGAGATTGTCCGAAGGAGAAGGAGACTTGTGATAAGTAGTTGAGTTTGTAACAGAAGAAATATAGTCGTAGTAGTGAGGACATTTTCCTTTATATTGAGGTGTTGAGTTGAGGCATGTAATGGAAAAACAGGAGATTCTAATAATTTGAGAATCAATAAAGTTAGCAGTGTTGGTACTGATTTGGATTTTATGAGTTACTCTATGAGGAAAGATGTTGACCATTTTTGAGGATATGAGAAATATGGTCTATAAAATATTGGAGCATTTTAAGGGTGGTAGTACCCCGTAAGAACCGTTGACCCCTGGAAAAGATAAGCATACTCCACTGAGTGGATTTCGGACAAAATGAATACGAGTTTTGTCTCGATATGTGTGATACCCCAAGAGTATGTGGGATGAAGTTGGAGACCGTCAGTTGTTTGGATCAAATGTGATCAAGGAGTCAGAAGAGAATGTTCAAGATAGACTGAAGGTAGCTCAGTCCAGGCAGAAGAGTTATGCAAGACTCAAAACTCAAGGAGGTAGTCTATGAAATTGGAGACAGAGCATGTCTTCGCGTGATCCCTCTGCGAGGAGTTAAACGAATTGGAGTTAAGGGAAAATTAGCCCCGAGATTGTAGGACCATACCGAGTTATGGAGCGTATGGGAGAAGTGGCCAACAAGTTGGAGTCATCCGAAGGACTGTTAGGAGTTCATGATGTGTTTCACGCTTCCCAGTTGAAGAAGTGCCATGCAGAGATGGCCAATATTCCCCTGTGAGGACGCTTGACCCTGGAAAGGATAATGATGTTCCACGAAGTGAATTCATTTTACCTCGGTATGTGGGAAATCCCACGAGGATGAAGAGATGAAGTACTATTGGATATAAAGGAGGTATGATGCTGGAAATATGGATCAATGGAAACTCCATGATGAGTCTGAGTAAACATGTCCTAGTTTGGTGCCAATAGAAGGAAGGAAGACAATACAATTGGATGGATTTAAGAATACTGGGAAAGCTGGAAGTTGGATGTTGGATTAGAGATCCGCTGCCCCGATGAAGAGTTCAAGGTTTGCAAGTGATGAGATGTGCCATAACCCACAGGCCCCAGGACCTGCCAAGAAGCAAACACATTCTTGCTGAAGGAAAAAAACCCTGGAGGAAGTTACGATTTTATCGATAGACGATCTTATAGGAGTTTACGCAAAACCTGAGAGTTGTGAAGGAACGATAGATGTTTGTCTGGCTTGTAGAATCAATGGATTATTTCGAACTTGATTTGTTGACAAGAGAAATTCTGCAATGCTTGTGAGGATGACCGAGTGTTAGAATGCGAGATTCGCTAAATCGTATACAAGGTAATGATTTGGGTGCGGGATGGATTGATCACCATACCGACTTACTCTTATTATTTGCCTTGCTATATGGGATGGTAAATCTGAGTGACTTGCCTATAGTAGAGAGACGACGATATTAAACCTTGTTAAACCTTAGAATGGTATACGTAATTTTCCCTTGTACACGGCAGTTATTGCCAACCGTAGGTTATACAGTGAGGATCACCCAGACCCATTTCCTGCTGGAGAAACCATAAATTGTTGACCACCATGAGGTATCGATAGTTGTTTAGTAATGGCGCCAGACCCATCAGCTAAGAAGACCCAGTCTTGGAATAACCTTACCAAGATGAAAGGACAAAAGAATTGAGGAAAAGGTTATGCCGTTACTGGAAGAGCTCAGAGGAGAAATCTTCTCGAGGATCTAAGAAGACCGACACTGTCAAGAATAAGGATGTAGTATATGAATTTTGATGGAACAATAACCATGCTTCTAAGGGTGGTAGCACCCAAGACCCCTGTGATGATCGATGGATTTTGAGGAGACCCCCAAACCCTAACCTTTTCTTGCTAGCCTCTCCGAATCTCGAGGACGAGATTCATTTTAAGGGTGGTAGGTTTGTAACATCCCAAAATTCTAAATTTTGGAATGTTATAAACAAATAGATAGATTGATTGATTGTTTGATTGATTGCATGAAATTGAGTGAAATTCGAATTCTTTTTGAAAGTTAAATGAGAGGGAATAAAAGGACTTTCCCAAACTTTCATATTTGTTTTCTGATCTTCGTGAATTCAAATTCTTTTCAAATACAAAATCCTAGAGAGAAGATGACATGACTTCTTCCATTTAAAATGAAAAGGGTGTTTGAAAAATATTTGAATTCCATTGGGAAATATTTCCAATTCAGAAACTTTAAGCAACTCAATGATTTTCACGAGAGAAGATAAAATGACTTCTTCAAATTATGAAATATGAGTTGGGAGTTTCAAAGAATTAAATGCAAAGTTCTTTTGAATTTATTTTTTTCAAATTGGAATACATTAGATCATCATGCATATCCTATTTTCTTGCATTTTGGTCGATCCTAGAAATTTCACGCAACTCAAGGACCTTCGGAGAGAGTTGGAGATTTCGTTATTTTCATATTTGAGAGTTTTCTCGAATTTGAAAAAAGGATCATTTGATTTATTTATTTCCTCTTCAATAATTTTTCCGTTATCAAAAATATAAGAGAGGGAATAATATGACTTTCCAAAAATATAGGAAAAATGAAGATTTAATAAATAGATCAAATTTCGTTTTCCGGTGTTTGTTTGTTTTTCTTTGGATAGGGAAAAATGCGCGTTTTCGAAAATTGCATTTTAGGTCCGGAGAAAAGTTCTTTTTGTTCGGCTCATTTTTAGGAGTCGGGGAAAATTTACTTTAGAAATTTTGGAGTTCGTTTAGTTTTCTTTTTCTTTGTTTTTCTGCGCGCGGAATTATTTTTTTTTTTAAAAAGGAGCCAGGCCAGCCGGGCCAAGTCCCAAGCCAAGTCGCCGCCCCTGCGCTCCCAGGCGCCAGGCGCCGAGCGCCAGCGCTGCCAGGACACCGCCGCCGCCTCTCCCTGTTGCCGAATCCTTTTAGGATTCTAGGGCGCCCCCTTGTCTCTTTTTCCTTGTTTCGTTATTCCTAGTCCTACTCCGTTTATTCTTTCCTATTCTTAGTCTATTTCCTATTCCTACTCTATTTCTTCTCCCCTACCCCAAGTAAATCCCCCTCACCAATATAAATACCCCCATAGACCCCCCCTCTCCTCACACCAAAAACCCAAACCCCCTCTCCTTCCCAAGCCGCGCCCCACCCCGCGCCCTACACCGCCGCCGCGCCACCCCGCGCCGCCGCCCTTGTGCCCTAGCGCCGCGCCACCCCACACCCGCGCCGCCGCCCTTGTGCCCTAGCGCCGCCGCCGCCGCCCTAGCACGCCGCCGTCACCATCGTTCGCCCCGCCTCGCCGGAGGTAGCCCCGCGCCTCTCTTTTTCTTCCTCGCGGTTCAGTTCGTTTAAAAGAAACAGTTCCGGTTTTCTTTTCCGGTTTTTCTCCCCGATTCTTCGTTTCGGTTTCTTTTCCGAAACCCTAGATCGGTTTTCCGTTTTCTTTCGGACCGTTCGTCTCAACGAACGCGATCACCGATTATTCCCGGTTAACGACGCCCGTCCGTTTAACCGTTCGTCCTTTTCTTTTCGTCGGATTTATTCCGCGATCGCGATCTCAGATCCGATCTTCGTTCTAGTTTATCTTCTCGCCCATTTATCGGAATCAGGTGATTCAAGCGCCTGGAGTTTCGTCTCGAAACCGCTGTTCCGTCTAATCAACTTGAACAAGTTTTTTCTACTGTAAAAATTTGACCTAGTTTCAACTTGCTAGAACCGAGTTGTTTCTTCCGCCGTTTGTTTTCGGTTTCTTTGTTCAGTTCTTTATTTCTTTGCAATCGGAGTTCTTAAGTTGAACTTTCTGGTTCGTTCTCCCGTTCGAGTTTTACTTGTGCATTAGATGAGTACTTATTGTGTGGTTACTATTGTTTGCTTACGATAGATTGACCGGAGTGTGACGAGTAGATCTATCACGAGTTTTGAGTGTGAATCATCTTCATCAACATTGCAGGCAAGTTCACACTTTGATCATACCTTTTCTAGAACCCATGTTTTATTGCATTAGATCAATTCCCTCACATTGCATGATTAGGATCTAATTAAATTGTGGGGATGGGAAGTAGATGAAGTAGTACCTATCACCTGTATTATCATGAAACCTTTGGGAGTTACTTCTACGTTTGCTTTATGCCATGCTATGCTAGTAGACGTGGATTGGGTGAGTGATATTCCATGACAGATGTGAGTTGATAATTTTAATGGTTTATCTAAGGTGGCAACTTAAACACACATCTGGGTGGATTGAGGCACCTGATGTCTATCAGGACTTGCCTGTTTTTTTGGACCGCCACCCAGGCTCAAAGGGATCATAAGATAATTCATGCTAGAAACTTCCGTGTGCAGCCACATGCTACTATGGGCTCTGGCATAGCTGACTAAGTTGTGCGAACTCTTACGGGGTGGACTAGCAGATGTAGGGGTTGTAGGTGGTACGGTCTACCCCACATGTAAGGTGCTAGCGCTTCTAAAAGACTATGTCTCGGTCATCCGTTTCTCAAACACCATGTAGTGCGAGAAAACAAACGGAGGCGATCGAGTCATGTGGGGAAAAGTGCGCAAACCTCTGCAGAGTGTACAAACTAATCATGATTAGTCGTGTCCCCGGTTATGGACAACTTGAGTATCTAGTACTTGAATATCATGTGAATCTCAACATGTTACTTCTAATTAATGTTGTTGGGTTTTAATTATTTTTAATTGGGATTGAGAATGCTGTCAACCATTCTCGATGTTTCACAACCACCATGATAGTTAAATAAATTTATTCCTTTGCAGTAGGGAAAAATTGGCTTTACGCAAAAACCTTATAACCATAGAGCTTTTCCACCAGCCAAATATGCATGTAGTGATAGCCATTGTTCATCATTCTTTATGGTGTGAATTTGCCAGTACATTCAATGTACTGACCCGTTTCGGGCTGCAACGTCTCATGTTGCAGGTTTCTTACGACGAGTAAGTGATACGTTAGGGTTACGATTTCTACACTCAACTTTGCCGTTGGTGTTGATGGGAATCCACAACCTTGTTGCTTCCGCTATTTGGATTGAGGTAATAGTATTTACGTTACTTTATACATGTGATTTACCTCTGTTATAAATCCTTCGAGTACTGTGTGTGTCAGCATACCGATCCAGGGATGACACGTAAGCACAGAGACTTGACCCATTCGGGTCGGGTCGCTACACCCTCGTGCATTCAAGACCTCCTCACGGAGAAGACCGGCTACCTTTGTATCGTCCCTTGTTGATCGTGTACCGTGTGATCGCTTATGTACTCGAGGATCTAGCACATGTGTGACTATTTCTTATTGGTTTAGTGTTTCTCTTGTGTTTCCCCCGTGTTTTCCCTCGTTCCCTAGGGTTTTCACCCTACATCAATGATTGTCGTTTTGGAGGAGTAGACTTTGATGATCCGACTACGAACATGCGAGATGTCGCGCCTTAGCAATCACTAAACCAACTCCGAGAGGTTATTGACCATGCCGGAGCATGATCAACCTGACCACGAAGGTCTATTTCCTACAAGCAAACGAAGAACAAGCAAGAAACTGAGATTGCAATCTGGATATTGCGAATATAAGAGGAAAGCTTTATTGATCAAGGTGGGGTTCTGTGACGCCTTTGTCTGGTCATTGAACACAAATGAAGTACGCGAAGTTGCAGCTATGGCGAACTTTAATCTAAAAAAACCCAAAGTCTAAACGATGCCCTAAGGGCTGTATATATGGAGGGAAGAGGAGGAAATTTCGTGGCCCTTGGAGGAGGGGTCTGAAACCAACCCTAACTCTTGTTTCCCCACACATACGGACTCTAAAAACAACCTATACTTAAGTATTTCGAAATTACATGGGCCTAGCCCAATAATAAGGTGATGCATCACCTAGAAAAGCCTCTGGACGAAATTTATGAAGTGGCATCTTGTATATTTCGTCCAAGGCTTCATGCACTCCTTATGGTGGCTTCAAAGTCCTGAAATCATCACTTGCAACCCCGTTCTTGTTCCATTTGCGCATGCCATCATCTCCATGCTTGGTATTGCTCCAGTGTTCATCCCTCTTATCCATGCCAGGCCCTTTATTTGTAAGCAAAACAAACGTATCCAATTTAGGCAGCATCATATTCTCATGAACATTAGAATCATTACCAAGAAACGAAAGTACCTGATAATTTAATTGGCGTGCGCGAGCTCTAGTAATTGGCCTAGTATATGTAGAAGTAGGGTCTGTGGGTGTAACAATGGTATTGATGTCCTCATCATCCTCCCCTTCTTTAAATGAAGTCGTCCTTGACAGAAGCTCATCTTCCGCACCCAAATAAGGCTTCAAATCTGCAATGTTAAAAGTGGGACTAACCCAAAATCTGTAGGCAGCTCAAGTTTATATGCATTATCATTTATTTTCTCTAACACCTTAAAGGACCATCAACACGTGGCATTAGCTTTGATTTGTGCAAATTAGGAAATCTATCCTTACGCAAATGTAACCAAACAAGATCTCCAGGTGCAAACACAACATGTTTTCTACCCTTGTCTCCAGCAAATTTATATTTAGCATTCATACGCTCAATGTTTTCCTTAGTTAAATCATGCATTTTTAAAATCAATTCAGCATGTTCTTTAGCATCAAAATTAACCTTCTCCGAAGATGGAAGAGGCAACAAATCAACAGGTGCACGAGGTAGGAAACCATACATAATTTCAAAAGGGCACATCTTAGTAGTAGAATGCAATGAACGATTATAAGAAAATTCAATATGAGGCAAGCATTCTTCCCACATTTTCTTATTATTCTTCAAAATAGCCCTAAGCATAGTAGACAATGTTCTACTGACTACTTCAGTTTGTCCATCAGTTTGGGGATGACAAGTAGTACTAAAAAGCAGTTTAGTCCCCAACTTAGCCCATAAACATCTCCAAAAGTGGCTAAGAAATTTAGTATCACGATCTGAAACAATAGTATTTGGCACACCATGCAAGCGTATAATTTCATGAAAGAACAAATCAGCAACATTAACAACATCATCGCTTTTATGACATGGTATAAAGTGTGCCATTTTCGAGAACCTATCCAAGACAGCAAATATGCTATCCCTCCCCATCTTTCTTCAAGGTAAACCTAAAACAAAGTCCATAGATATATCCTCCCAAGGAATACTAGGTACAAGCAAAGGCATATATAAACCATGAGGATTGAGTCGTGACTTAGCTTTTTGACATGTAGTGCGGCGAGCAACGAAACGCTCAACAACCTGTCTCATCTTTGGCCAAAAGAAATGTGTAGCAAGTACGTCCTCCGTCTTCTTCACACCAAAGTGTCCCATTAGTCCTCCTCCATGCGCCTCCTGCAACAACAAAAGACGAATGGAGCTAGCTGGAATGCATAGCTTGTTAGCACGGAACACAAATCCATCATTAATGATGAACTTGTTCCACATTCTTCCTTCTTTACAATTCTACATTACATCTTTAAAATCAGCATAATGCACATATTGATCTTTGATGGTCTCCAAACCAAATATTTTGAAGTCAAGTTATGAAAGCATAGAATAGCGACGAGACAATGCATCAGCAATAACATTTTCTTTAACCTTCTTTTGTTTAATAACATAAGGGAAAGTCTCAATGAATTCAACCCATTTAGCATGTCTACGATTCAGTTTAGCTCGACTTTTAATATGTTTCAAAGATTGATGATCAGAATGTATAGCAAATTCTTTGGGCCATAAATAATGTTGCCATGTCTCTAAAGTCCGAACAAGAGCATATAATTCTTTATCATAAGTAGAATAATTCAGACTAGGCCCACTCAATTTTTCATAAAAGTATGCAACATGTTTGCCATCTTGTAATAACACACCTCCTAATCCAATTCCACTAGCATCACATTCAAGCTCAAAAGTCTTATTAAAATCAGGAAGTTGGATTAAAGGACTAGGCCCACTCAACTTATCATAAGTAGAATAAGTAGAATAATTCAGACTAGGCCCACTCAACTTATCTTTCAATACCGTGAAGGCTTCTTCCTGTGCGGTACCCCAAACAAAAGGCACATCCTTCTTTGTAAGCTCATTGAGAGGTGCAACAATGGTGCCGAAATCTCTCACAAAACACCTATAGAATCCAACGAGGCCAAGAAAACTCCTCACTTGTGTGACCGTTTTGGGCTGTGGACAAACCTCAATAGCTTCAATCTTGGCTTTATCAACTTCAATTCCCTGTGAAGTAACAACATAGCCAAGAAAAGATACTCGGTCGGTGCAAAAGCTGCACTTCCCAAGGTTACCAAACAAACGTGCATCCCGTAGGCAATAAAAACAGCAGGTAAATGTTCCAAATGTTCTTCCAAAGATTTGCTATAAATCAGTATATCATCAAAATAGACTACCACAAATCGTCCAATGAAAGCACGTAAAACTTCGTTCATTAGTCTCATGAAAATACTAGGTGCATTAGTTAACCCAAAAGGCATGACTAACCACTCATACAAACCAAACTTAGTTTTAAATGCTGTTTTTATTGGTATCCACTACGCAAATCAAATGTGGACAATATTGTAGAGCCACTCAATTCATCAAGCATATCATCTAGCCTAGGAATAGGATGACGATAATGAATAGTAATATTATTAGTGCCTCTTTGCACACAAAAGCATAGCAAATAGATTTGCTGAAATCTAGCTCATCAATATCGGATTTTGTGGCAAGTAAACATGCACTTTTCAATTTAATTTCAGAAGCAACACTTGGTGGTTTATTATTAGGTTTCATTTGTTGCTCAAATTCGTTTGCCACAATCTGATTTTCACTCTTATTTTTCTCCTCTTTTGCTTTATTAGCTCTATTAATATCATCTTTCAAAATGGAATCAGGAGTCATAGGAAGCAAAGTAATATGGCTATCCTTATGAACAAGAGTATACTGATTATTTCTACCATGGTGCATAGAATTTTTATCAAATTGCCATGGTCTACCAAGTTATAAGGAACATGCTTGCATGGGTACCACATCACAGTTAACATAATCAGCATATGTAGAGATACTAAAATGCACACGAACAGTACGTGTTACCTTAAGCTTGCTGCTGTTGTTGAACCATTGGATATAGTAAGGATGTGGATGTGGTCTTGTGGTGAGAGATAGCTTCTCCACCATCTCCATGCTAGCCAAGTTGTTGCAGCTCCCTCCATCTATGATGATGCGAACAGAACGTTCCTTCACAACTCCCTTTGTATGGAACAAATTATGCCTCTGATTTTGCTCAGTTGTGTGAGTTGCACACTCAAAACACGTTGAGCAACTAAACATTCATACCTGTCAGCATGTTCAGGGGCCATGTATTGCGTCTCATGATCAGAATCATCTCCACCATGTTCTTCACATGTAATAAGAGCCAAAGTCTCCTCATCATAGTCACTAGCGGACACATACCCACCATCCTCAGTAGCAATCATCACACGCTGAGATCTGCATTCTCTTGCCAAATGTCCTCTTCCCTTACAACGAAGGCAAATAATATCACTTGTGTGCACTGTTGATGCCATGGAAGAAGAATAACTCTGTGCAGGCCCGATAGGTGTGCTCTTGGCAGATAATGGTGGTTGTGCCTGCTTCCTTGTATCACGGCTGGAGGTAACAATTGATGGAGGTGTCAGTGCAGTAGAATGTGTGGAAGTAGAGGATGCACGCGGTGTCCATGTTGAAGGTCGACCTGCAAAAAAGTTAGTCCGTGCTAATGCATGTCGATCCTGCACTTCACATTCAGCTTTACAAGCAAGATGGAATAAAACGAGTGATATTATTATACTCCTTATACTCTAGAATGGTCTGAATCTCTCTATTTACTTGTAGCGACCAGACCTCAAACAGTCTGATCTCTGTGCTCCGGTGTCATCCCTGGATCAGTAACGCTGACACCACACAGTCCTCGGAGGATTTATAGCAGAGTAGCAATCACACACTTATTACATCGAGTGTCTCAAAAGAGAACTTAAAACAATAAATATGGCTTAAGGCCATCTAATAACGATAACAGCGGAAAGCTTGGAAGATAAGTGAGTCCATCAACTCCAACGGCATCACTGGGTATAGAACCACGACCTAAAACTCCTCAATCGTCGTGTGAAAAGTCTGCAACATTAACGTTGCAGCCCGAAAACGGGTCAGCACATGGAATATGCTGGCAAGATAACACATAGAGAGTAATGGAATGCAACAGTTATACTATATGCATATTTGGCTGGTGGAAAGCTCTATGGTTATAGTTTTTGCATAAAGCCAATTTTTCCCTACTACAAAGGAATAAAATTAATTACTATCATGGTGGTTGTTAAACATTGAGAGTGGTTGATAGCATCCTCAATCCCAATTAAGTAACATCATTAAAACCCAACAATATTAATTTTAGAGTAACATGTTGAGATTCACATGATAATCCAGGTACTAGATACTCAAGATGTCCATAACCGGGGACACGGCTAACCATGATTAGTTTGTTACACTCTGCAGAGGTTTGCGCACTTTTCCCCACAAGACTCGATCGCCTCCGTTTGGTTTCTCGCACTACAAAGTGTTTGTGAAACGGATGACCGAGACACAGTCTTTCAGAAGCGCTAGCACCTTACGATGGATAGACCGGTACACCTACTTTCCCCTACATCTGCTAGTCTACCCTGTAAGAGTTCGCACAACTTACTCAACTATGCCAGAGCCCATAATGGCTTGTGGCTACACACGGAAGTTTCTAGTATGAATAATCTCATGATCCCTTTGAGCCTGGGTGGCGGTCCAAAAGAAAACAGGCAAGTCCTGGTAACCCCAGGTGCCTCAATCCACCCAGATGTGTGTTAGGTTGCCACCTTAGATAAACCCTTAATTAACAATCTCACATCTGTCATGGATTTCACTCACCCAATCCACGTCTACTAGCATAGCATGGCATAATAAGCAAACGTAGAAGTAACTCCCAAAGGTTTGGTAATAAACAGGTAATAGGTACTACCTCATCTACATCCCATCCCACAATTTAATTAGATCCTAATCATACAATGTGTGAGGGTTGATCTAATGCAATAAAACTGGGTTGTAGAAAAAGGTATGATCAAAGTGTTACTTGCCTTGCTGATGATCCGCGAAACCTAGAGATTCGAAGTAACAAGCGGCGCACTCCAGGTATTCTATCGCAGACAAACAACAAGCATACAATAAGTACTCATCTAATGCATACAATAAGAACCCTGGTTTGCAAAAAGAATCAAATCGAACGAAGCGAAAGAAATCAAACGGCGAAGGAAAACAACTTCGTTCTAGTAATCTGGATCTAGGGCAAATTTTTACAGTAGCAAAAACTTGTTTAAGTTGATTATTCGGAAAGAGGGTTTCGAGACGAAACTACAGGCGCTTGAATCGCCTGATTCCAATAAACGAGCGAAAAGTTATACTAAAACGAAAATCGGATCAGAAATCGCGATCAGAATATAACCGCGGAAAATCCGACGAAAAGGAAAAACGACGACCAGAATTTAAAAAAAAAACAGCACGGAAAACGAGGTGGCGGCGAACCTCGAGAGGCGCGCGCTCCGGCGAGTCGGCGGCGGGCGGCGGTGGCGGCGGCGGCTGGAGGTGGCTAGGGTTTCGGGTGGCGGCTGGGGCCCAAACTACAACTTTGAAAAACGCGCATTTTTTCCTAAATTCAAATAAAAATACCGAAAAACTCCGAAATAAAACTTATTTGATTTTTTTATTAAATCCTCGATATTTCTATATTTTGGGAAAGTCATTTTATTCCCTCTCTCATATTTTTGTAATAGAAATAATTGTTGATAAAATAAATAAAATCAAATGATCCTGTTTACATAATTTGAGAAAACTCAAATATGTAAATAACGAAATCCCTAACTCTCTCCGTGGGTCCTTGAGTTGCTTAGGATTTTCTAGGATCAAAGCCAAAAGCAAAATAAAATATGATATGCATGATGACCTAATGTATAACATTCCAAATTGAAAATTTGGGATGTTACAAACCTACCCCCCTTAAGATGAATCTCGCCCTCGTGATTCGGGTTGGCTAGAAAATAGGTGAGGGTGGTCTTTGTGCAAATCTTCCTCTCGCTCCCAGATGGATTCATCCTCCGTGTGGTGGCTCCACTGAACTTTGCAAAACTTGATAACCTTGCTGCGAGTAACTCGGCTAGCAAACTCGAGAATCTTGACTGGTTTCTCCTCATAGGTCAAATTGTTATCCAACTGGATTGCTTCCAATGGCACTGTGTCTCTCAAAGGTATGTCAGCCATCTCCGCGTGACACTTCTTCAACTGAGAAATGTGAAACACATCATGCACTCCGGTCAATCCTTCTGGCAATTCCAACTTGTAGGCCACTTCTCCCATTCGCTCCAAAACTCGATATGGTCCTACAAATCGTGGCGCTAACTTCCCCTTAACTCCAAAACGATTAATCCCTCGAAGTGGGGATACTCGAAGATAAGCTCTATCTCCGACTTCGTAAACTGTCTCCTTGCATTTAGAATCTGCGTAGCTCTTCTGCCTGGACTGGGCTACCTTGAGCCTATCGCGAATCAACTTCACCTTCTGTTCAGACTCCTTAATCATATCTGGTCCAAACAACTGACGGTCTCCAACTTCGTCCCATGACAATGGTGTCCTGCACCTCCTTCCGTACAAAGCTTCGAAAGGGGCCATCTTCAAACTGGTCTGATAGCTATTATTGTAAGAAAACTCCGCATATGGAAAATTATTGTCCCAACTAGATCCATAATCTAGCGCACAAGCTCTCAGCATATCCTCCAAAATCTGATTGACTCTCTTAGTCTGTCCATCTGTCTGCGGGTGAAAAGATGTACTAAATTCTAGCCTAGTACCTAAAGTCTCATGCAACTGCTTCTAGAACTTTGAGGTAAACTGGGTTCCTCTATCCAATACGATACTCCTCGGAACTCCATGCAGACATACGATTCTGGTCATGTATATCTTTGCCAACTTAGCACTGGTGTAAGTGGTCTTTACTGGGATGAAATGTGCTACCTTCGTCAATCGATCGACTACAACCCAAATCGAGTCATAGCCTGAACGAGTCCTTGGTAATCCCGTGATAAAATCCATGCCTAGCTTATCCCACTTCCATTCGGGTATCGGCAACGGTTGCAACAATCCTGCTGGTTTCTGATGCTCTGCCTTTACTCTCTGACATACGTCACAAACTGCTACATACTCCGCAATATCCTTCTTCATTCCGGTCCACCAGAAAATATCCTTCAAATCCAAATACATCTTGGTACTTCCTGGGTGAATCGAATACGGTGAATCATGTGCCTCTTGCAGAATCAACTTCCTGATTTCCGGGTTGTTGGGCACGTAAACACGGTCTTCAAACCATAGTGTGTCGTGCTCATCCTCGCGAAATCCTTTAGCTTTTCTTTTGCTTAGTTTCTCCTTTATAGCGGCAATCTCTTTGTCAGTTTTCTGAGCTTCTCTGATTCTATCCATCAGAGTTGACTGAATTTCCAATGCTACTACATAGCCTCTCGGAACTATTTCTAAACATAGTTCACGAAGATTTCCTGCTAACTCCTTGGGTATTTCTCCCGTCATTAGTGTATTGACATGACTCTTATGGCTCAATGCATCCGCTACTACATTAGCTTTTCCGGGATGGTAATGCAATTTCATATCATAATCCTTGATCTGATCTGGCAAAATCAACACTGGTGAGGTAACCAAACGTCTCTTCAACTCCTGGAAACTTGCCTCACACTCCACAGTCCATTTGAACTTAGTATCCTTCTTCAACAACTCCGTCATAGGCTTCGCGATCTTTGAGAAGTTCTCAATAAATCTCCGATAGTATCCTGCGAGTCCAAGAAAACTCCGGATCTCTCCAACGGTAGTTGGGGCTTCCCACTTGGTCACGGTTTCAACTTTAGCGGGATCTACTACTATACCTTCTCCAGATATAACATGTCCGAGGAATCCTACTTCCTTCAACCAAAATTCACATTTGCTGAACTTGGCATATAATTGGTGTTCTCTGAGCTTTCCAAGTACCAAACGCAAATGCTCCTTATGTTCCTCTTCATTCTTCGAATATACCAGGATATCATCAATGAACACTACGACGAACTTATCCAAAAACTCCATAAACACTTTGTTCATCATGTTCATAAAATAGGCAGGCGCATTAGTCAGTCCAAATGACATAACGGTATACTCATACAGCCCATACCTCGTGGTAAAAGTTGTCTTAGGAATATCCTGTTCTTGAATCTTCAACTGGTGGTATCCTGATCGCAAATCGATCTTGGAAAATACCTTAGCTCCTTGCAATCGATCAAACAGATCGTTGATCATTGGTAGTGGGTACTTGTTCTTGATCGTTACTTCGTTCAATCCTCGATAATCAACAACCATCCTTAACGATCCATCCTTCTTCTCCACTAAAAGTACTGGTGATCCCCAAGGCGAAGAACTTGGGCGGATGTAACCTTTATCCAGTAACTCCTTAATCTACTTCTTAATTTCCACCAAATCTTTTGCTGGCATCCTATGTGGTCTCTTTGATATTGGCCCAGTGCCTGGCAAAAGCTCAATCAAAAACTCAATATCTCTATCCGGTGGCATGCCTGGCAACTCTTCGGGAAATACATCAGGAAAATCCTTTACCACTGGTACTTCCTCCTGCACAACTCCTGATAAGGAATTTACTTGAGTCCTGTTTGGCGCATGTCGGGATACATACTTGACCCTTCTTCCTTCTGGCGTTGTGAGCAAAATTGTCTTACTGGCGCAATCGATGTTTCCCCCATACATCGACAGCCAATCCATACCAAGAATCACATCCAGACCTTGGGATTCCAAAATAATTAAATCCGTTGGGAAAACATGCCTTCCTATACTTAATGGCACTTGAAAACATCCTTGACTGGCCATGTACTCCGCTCCTGGTGAGCTTACTAGCATAGGTGTTTTAAGAATCCTAGTGGGCAGACTATACTTTTCCACAAATCCCCTTGATATGTATGAATGCTATGCACCAGTATCAAAAAGAACGAGTGCAGTAAATGACTTAACCAAAAACTTACCTATTACTGCATCGGGCTGAGCTTCAACCTCCTCCACATTAACGTGGTTCACCTGTCCCCTGTTGAAAGGGTTTGGCTTCTTCCCAGAACTCCCATTGCCATTTTGTCCTTCAGGACAGTCATTTGCATAATGTCTTGGCTTCGAACACTTATAGCAAGTGACGTGGCTCAAATCCTTCTTGGCTGGGGTTCATGGGGTGCTACGGTTCTGGCCATTGCTTCCTCCATTCCCATTACCATTCTTGGTGCCATTGTGATTGTGCGAGCTACCTGCTCCATGGGTATGCTGAAAATGTCCTCCCGGTCTAGGGGTAAAATGAGGCTTCTGCTGAGCTCCTGAATTATACTTTCCTTGTCCATATTTCCTCTTGCGGTTCTCAATTTGCTGCTGCTTCCCTTCAGTCATAAGAGCATGATCTACCAACTCCTGGTAGTTGTTGAAAGTGGCTACCATCAACTGCATACTCAATTCATCATTCAATCCTTCCAGGAATTTCTCCTACTTAGCTGCATCCGTAGCAACGTCATCTGGGGCATAACGTGCTAACTTACTAAACTCCTCCACATATTGGCCAACTGTCCGTCCTCCTTGGCGCAAGTTACGAAACTCACGCTTCTTCATGGCCATTGCTCCTGCTGAAACATGGGCAGTACGAAAAGCCTGCTGAAACTGGTCCCATGTGACAGTGTCGACTAGGAAGGTGGCTGTGAAATTCTCCCACCAAGAGGCTGCGGGTCCTTCTAACTGATGTGCGGCAAACTTAACCTTCTCCACATCTGTACATCCTGATGTGGTCAACTCCCTAGCTATCTTGCGGAGCCAATCATCTGCTACTATCGGCTCGGTGCTACTGGAAAACACAGGCGGATTCAGCCTAAGAAAACGGGCTAAGTGGTCAACAGGTGGTGGCGGTGGTGGTGGGTTGTTGTTGTTGTTCCCTTGATTCTGATTCTGAACTAGCAACTGCATCAGGGTGTTCTGCTGCTGGATCAACTGGGTGAGCTCCGGCGGAAAGGCAAATCCGGGGTCACGTCTCGAAGGCATCTGAGGGTTTAGAAAAGATGAGATATAAGAATAGAGGGGGTCTAAAGGGAAAACACTACCCATATCCACATGAGGCAAAAGCACACAATTCACTTCAATCAATCAAACAAAGGCATACAATCGATCTAGCTATCGCAAAAGTGCTCGGACTACTATATTTACATGGTGGACTACTACTACTGATGAGGTGGTCTACTAGAAATATTCTACGGTTGTAGACTCCATAATATCTGCTCCTGCTTTATCAACATAGTCATCATTGCTACTATCTTGTTCCGAGTCGGTGCCGTCAATGATGATGTAGTCTTCCGGGCTAATCTCCTTGGGTTCCTCATCTTCATCTACTGGTGTCGGGCCTCCCATAAATATACCAATCTTCTTGATCAGATCGTCATTCTTCTCCACCAATACTTCAATTTCTTCTTCATAATCTTCGCGTGTAGCCTTGAGTTCTTCCTCCAGTTCCTTGATTCTAGTCTTAGCCTTCTTCCGATCTATCATGTTGGCGCACATCTGATTCTCCTGTTGTCGAATGTGTTGGTTTAACTCCTGAATAAAAGCTGCAATTGATCTATCTTTCCTGGTGCTGATCATCTCCCAGTGTTCATCTCGGTGTCCGCAAATCTGGTAGATAGTATCCTTAAGATCCTTGCGGTAGACTTCTCCAATGCGTTCCATGGCGATGTGAGCTGCCATGCTCTTTCCTAGACTCCAAGTTGGTGCATCAAAAGAAAACTCTATGGGCTCAGTGACTGGCATGAACGTCCTTCCTGGAACTTGAACTTGAATCATCCAGCGCTCTTCTTCAGGTAAAGTGGCGTTGTAGGTTCCCGTGAAGCTTGGTATTCCTATGTTCAGGTATCTAGTGACTTCCTTCAAGTGGCGTCCAAAGGGTGTATCTTCATCCTGTTGTGTGAACTTGTTCCTTGCATCTACCATCCTAAAGAGTAGAAAAGATGAGAAGTAAGAAGATAAGAGAGTGAGTAGTGATCTAGGTCTTTAGCTTAGTGGTCATGTCCTACAGTCAGCGTGTGCTCTGATACCATCTCTGTAGCGACCAGACCTCAAACAGTCTGATCTCTGTGCTCCGATGTCATCCCTGGATCAGTACTGCTGACACCACACAGTACTCGGAGGATTTATAGCAGAGTAGCAATCACACACTTATTACATCGAGTGTCTCAAAAGAGAACTTAAAACAATAAATATGGCTTAAGGCCATCTAATAACAATAACAGTGGAAAGCTTGGAAGATAAGTGAGTCCATCAACTCCAACGGCATCACTGGGTATAGAACCACGACCTAAAACTCCTCAATCGTCGTGTGAAAAGTCTGCAACATTAACGTTGCAGCCCGAAAACGGGTCAGCACATGGAATATGCTGGCAAGATAACACATAGAGAGTAATGGAATGCAACAGCTATACTATATGCATATTTGGCTGGTGGAAAGCTCTATGGTTACAGTTTTTGCATAAAGCCAATTTTTCCCTACTACAAAGGAATAAAATTAAGTAACATCATTAAAACCCAACAGTATTAATTTTAGAGTAACATGTTGAGATTCACATGATAATCCAGGTACTAGATACTCAAGATGTCCATAACCGGGGACACGGCTAACCATGATTAGTTTTTTACACTCTGCAGAGGTTTGCGCACTTTTCCCCACAAGACTCGATCGCCTCCGTTTGGTTTCTCGCACTACAAAGTGTTTGAGAAACGGATGACCGAGACACACAGTCTTTCAGAAGCGCTAGCACCTTATGACGGATAGACCGGTACACCTACTTTCCCCTACATCTGCTAGTCTACCCTGTAAGAGTTCGCACAACTTACTCAACTATGCCAGAGCCCATAATGGCTTGTGGCTACACACGGAAGTTTCTAGTATGAATAATCTCATGATCCCTTTGAGCCTGGGTGGCGGTCCAAAAGAAAACAAGCAAGTCCTCGTAACCCCAGGTGCCTCAATCCACCCAGATGTGTGTTAGGTTGCCACCTTAGATAAACCCTTAATTAACAATCTCACATCTGTCATGGATTTCACTCACCCAATCCACGTCTACTAGCATAGCATGGCATAATAAGCAAACGTAGAAGTAACTCCCAAAGGTTTGGTAATAAACAGGTAATAGGTACTACCTCATCTACATCTCATCCCACAATTTAATTAGATCCTAATCATGCAATGTGTGAGGATTGATCTAATGCAATAAAACTGGGTTGTAGAAAAAGGTATGATCAAAGTGTTACTTGCCTTGCTGATGATCCGCGAAACCTAGAGATTCGAAGTAACAAGCGGCACACTCCGGGTATTCTATCGCAGAAAAACAACAAGCATACAATAAGTACTCATCTAATGCACAGGTAAAACTCAAATAGAAGATCTAACCAGAAAGTTCAACTTAAGAACCCTGGTTTGCAAAAAGAATCAAATCGAACGAAGCGAAAGAAATCAAACGGCGAAAGAAAACAACTTCGTTCTAGTAATCTGGATCTAGGGAAAATTTTTACAGTATCAAAACTTGTTTAAGTTGATTATTCGGAAAGTGGGTTTCGAGACGAAACTCCAGGCGCTTGAATCGCCTGATTCCGATAAACGAGCGAAAAGTTATACTAAAACGAAAATCGGATCAGAAATCGCGATCAAAAAATAACCGCGGAAAATCCGACGAAAAAGAAAAACGACGAATAGAATTTTTTTTTTAAAAAACAGCCCGGAAAACGAGGCGGCGGCGAACCTCAAAAGGCGCGCGCTCCGGCGAGTCGGCGGCGGCGGCGGGCGGCGGCAGCTGGAGGCGGCTAGGGTTTCGGGTGGCGGCTGGGGCTCCTCTCTCGGGCCGGGGCGGCGGCTTATAAAGGCCCCCGGCCGGTGGTTTCCTGGCCGGATACGGCCCCGAGTCGGTTACGCGTTTTTTTATATATAATTCTGCTCGGAAGAAAAATAAAAATAAATACTAAACGGACTCCAAAAAATACGAAATAAATTTTGCCGGGTTCCTAAAATCAAGCCCGATAAAGTGAACATTTATCTGGGCCCAAACTACAACTTTGAAAAACGCGCATTTTTTTCCTAAATTCAAATAAAAATACCGAAAAACTCCGAAATAAAACTTATTTGATTTTTTTATTAAATCCTCAATATTCTATATTTTGGGAAAGTCATTTTATTCCCTCTCTCATATTTTTGTAATAGAAATAATTGATGATAAAATAAATGAAATCAAATGATCCTGTTTACATAATTTGAGAAAACTCAAATATGTAAATAACGAAATCCCCAACTCTCTCCGTGGGTCCTTGAGTTGCTTAGGATTTTCTAGGATCAAAGCCAAAAGCAAAATAAAATATGATATGCATGATGACCTAATGTATAACATTCCAAATTGAAAATTTGGGATGTTACATTACTCCACTCATAAAACATGCAAGCATAGCCTCATTCTCCTCAGCAATACCACATCTAATCATGCCAGTTTGTAATTCCTGATAATATTCTTCTACAGAATTTTTTCCTTGTCTTAAGCGCTGCAATTTTTGAAGTAATTCACGTTGATAATATGGTGGAACCCAACGAGTACGCATAGCAGTTTTCAAAGCAGCCCAAGTAGCTGGAATAGGATATAATCTACAATGTTCAGACCACCAAACACATGCAAAACTAGTGAAAGCACAAACAGCAGCAGGAACACGTCTCTCCTCGGGATATTGTAGGCATGTAAAACGTTGTTCAGTTTCTAACTCCCAAGTAAGATATATATCAGGAATGTATCTACCCTCACATGGTGGAATATTTAATTTCAGTTTAGGAAAAAGGTCATGATCTCGTACCTTAGGTGGTGGTGCAGCCCTACCGTTGCGATGATATACTTGAGGATGACCTGGTGGTGGTGGTGCTGGTGGTTGCACGTAGTTCTAATTTTGATCAAGCTCATCCTCATAATGGTCCTCCACCTCTGTAGTAGTAGCAGGAGCTATAGAAGTATCAACAGCGACACTAGAATTTTTCCCAGGGTCAACCGGAATGCGTAGTGCTCGTCCCACTTGATTTGGAAGGAGACCTTGTTGTAGTTGTAGAGGTGCGACAGGTGCAGCCGGCGGTGGTGGTGGAAAACGTGAAAGCAATTCAGTAAACTTGTTATCGATCTTTGTTTCGAACGTCTTCTCCATGCCATCTATCTTCTCCATGTCCTCTTCAAATATGTTTAGTACATCTTGCACCTGTCCACTCATCATTTGCTGAAACTTATCATGAAGCTCCTTGTTCGTCAAGTTCTCCTAGTCAATCTCGTCGGCTTGTGATCCTACCATGGTTAGCAGCAATAGAAACACACAAGAATATGATCCTACAGACTACTAACAAGTGGTGGCGGTGGGTGTCACAAATCCATCAAGAAAATCTCAAATTCTTACCAGTTCTTACCCAGCAGTAGTCGGTGATCGGCAACCGATGTAGTCAATACTCTCAAAGCTTGGATAGAGCGATTACCAGGGAGAGTCAAATGCACGACGTAGATTTATGTGGAGCTAGGAAGGCTTATAATATGGTAGCAAAAAGATTAGCAATAATTTATTCAGAGATGCAAAGTTGAATAAACGCTCAATGGCGGTATTGTGCTGGGCCTAGGCTAGACCGTGCTAGAGACGCGAGCCTAGAACACTAACAAAATCACGACGCATCACGTAAATAAGGGAAAAGCACACTCTGGAATTTTTTTTCGCTCTGTTTTTTTGCGCTCCTCTTTTTTGCGAAAAATCACTATAATGGCAAGTGTCTCAAAACTCTTCCGAGGTCAAACTGACAGGATGTGCATGGAATAATTTTTTTGACTTTTTTCTGGAAATCAGGGCAGCGACGACGAAAAAGTGCGACAAAAAATCACTATGATGGCATGTGGCTCAACAGACTCAAAAAAACCTAAAAATAGGATAGGGAAAAAGTACTTTTGCCTGCGAAAATTTTGGCCTAAAACTGCCCGGGGGTCTCCAGATTCTTTTTTTAAAACCTACTCAGGCAAGGAAACACGAATTGGAAATTAGAAAGATCTCGAAAACAAACCTAATATGAAAGGAACTCGGATTGGTGGTGGATATATGGAGACGGATCGGTGGCGGATAAGCGGTGGTGGTAGATGTCAGGGGCGATGAGGATGGTGCAGCGGCGGCGTGACAACTTATGACCAGAACTCGAAACTCTAAAAGACTAGACTCTACGACCAGCAACTAGAAACAATGATGCAACCCCAAATTCAACAAAGCAAAATTCTAAAAAGACTATGCAAAGGCTCAGACTGGTTCGGATATGATGAACTAACCCTAATTTTTTTGGCTTTTCATGGAGTGTAGGTATGATGAACAGACTCAATCTAAACTACGAAAAACTGTAAAATCTCACCGAGCAATCTGATACCACTTGATAGAGGCAAAGGTGTCCCGTCTTTCGATGAGATGGTGATTGTCGTTTTGGAGAAGTAGACATTGACGATCCAACTACGAACGTGTGAGACGTCGTGCCTTAGCAATCGCTAAACCAACTTCGAGAGGTTATCTACCACGCTGAAGCACGATCAACCTGACCACGAAGGTCTATTTCCTGCAAGCAAACAAAGAACAAGCAAGAAACTGAGACTGCAATTTGTATATTGCGAATATAAGAGGAAAACTTTATTGATCAAGGTGGGGTTCTGTGATGCCTTTGTCTAGTCGTTGAACACAAACGAACTACGCGAAGTTGCAGCTATGGCGAACTTTAATCTAAACAAAACCCAAAGTCTAAATGATGCCCTAAGGGATGTATATATGGAGAAAGAGGAGGAAATTTCGTGGCCCTTGGAGGAGGGGTACGAAACCAACCCTAACTCTTGTTTCCCCACACATACAGACTCTAAAAACAACTTATACTTAAGTATTTCGAAATTACATGGGCCTGTCCCAATAATAAGGTAATGCAGCACCTAGAATAGCCTCTGGACGAAATTTATGAAGTGGCATCTTGTATATTTCGTCCGAGGCTTCATGCACTCCTTATGCTGGCTTCAAAATCCGGAAATCATCACTTGCAACCCCGTTCTTGTTCACCTTGCGCATGCCATCATTTTCATGCTTGGTATTGCTCTAGTGTTCATCTCTCTTATCCATGTCAGGCCCTTCATTTGTAAGCAAAACAAATGTATCCAATTTAGGCAGCATCATATTCTCATGAACATTAGAATAATTACCAAGAAACAAAAGTACTTGATAATTTAATTGGCATGCGCGAGCTCTAGTAATTGGTCTAGTATATGTAGCAGTAGGGGTTGTGGGTGTAACAATGGTATTGATGTCCTCATCACATGCTGGTCCCTTGAAGATTTGATCTCTAGTGCTTCGGTCTGACTTTGGTGTTGTGATCTTGTTCCCGGGCATGTGCACAATCTGGGCAACGGACCCAGGGTTTGTTGCACCGACAGAAGCCCCTAGGCCTGCGCCGAATGTGCTGTCGGGCATCGTTGGGGTGGGCCCTAATAAGTGCACAGGCAGGGGCATGGAAGTAGCTGACCCCTTGAGATATTATTTGCTTCTTCATTAATCTTGAGTCCGGGCTAGTTTCCGGTTTTCTGACACGTTGTATAAAGCCAATCATGCTGGGGCCACCCTTGTAATGGCCCGTGAATGACTTCAATGCACAGGGTAGAAACTGCCAATTCACTCTTCCCACTATGCCCTTATCCTTAGCCACGCATGCTGCATGCATCACGTGGGGTAGGTAATGGAGGCGTGTGGAGTGGAGGAGCATCAAGGCGGGGGCCCAGTCTTCTTGAATTGGTGGAGGAGGGCGGCGGTCGCCCGTTGAGGGATCAGCCCTCTCCCCCATCCCGCCTACAAAAGGAGGGGCGAAGGCACTCATACCTGCATTCCTTCTCCTCCATCCTCTGCTTTCTACTTGTTATGCTGAGAAGAAGAACCCGGGGCCAGGCCCAGGTCCTAGTTTAGTGCTTCGCATGGACCTCAGGGGGGCGCTCGGGCGGCGCGGCGATAGCATTAGAGGTGGCGACTCTGATGCGCTCATCACCGGATCCCCCTTAGCTTCAATCCTAGTGAGAGGTGACACGAATGACACCACGATGAGGTCCGTAATGGAGACGGGGTGAGGTAGTCGGTTGTGGCATATTTCTCCTTTCCTCGCGGCACCGGAGAGGGGTCGCAAAATGGGTTTTCCATCGGCAAAGGCGATCCTGACCCTCCTGGGCTGCATCCTTCCGTCGTCCAGGAGGGCTCTTTGCTTTCACACATGGATGTCGAACGTGCGGTGGCTTCTAATGTCAGGGCTGGTGGGGACGACCATACTCTTTAGGGGATTACCCGAAGATCATGGTGTCTGACACGGCTACCGTGCTAGGATCTTCAGATAGCAGTGACATGGAAGGTGGTGGCAACCCACGACGCGCCAACAACGGGGACAACCGTTCCGACGAGTCGTGTTAGCCGGTGACTCTATCTCTCCTATCTGGGCCTCTGGTAGCGTCACCATCTGCACTTGCTCTCCGGGTTCTTCCTCCTTGCCGGGAAGCGGTGCCATCCTGATCCTGGGGAGGTGCCAAACCCCAGCCGGGCCTGCCTCGTGCCTCCTTGGCCTCCGTGTAATACCATGAAGGAGATGGACAAGGGCAAAGGCATCACGGGGCACTTATCTTTTTTCAATCTTAAATTTGTAGGCACTTGCCAAATTTTAGTTCAAATAATGTAAACTCTCGAGTCCATGTTGGTGTTCTGTAAGGTCTGTACTTGTTTAATCAGCATATCAATGAAAAAGATGAGCCTTGCTGGGAACTCGTGCATGTATATGTCCATGTAGAGGTGGAATGCCTCTATATTTGTAAATAAATGAGTTTCCTCTAGCAGGCTATCTTACCGGTACCCTCTATTTTATTACCGAGGACTATGTCTGCCGGGCACAAATTGTAATGAGGGACCAGGCCCTTGATAATCTTTTTTCATCAAAGGCCATTGCAACCATCCTGGCCGAAGCAGCGTTCGTGTCAAGGGATGGGAGCACCTAAGTTTCAAAAAGGGCCGAGGTTTTCTTATGCACAAGTATTTGCTTACATAACATGTATGGACAAGAGGCAAAACTTATCTGTTTGGCTTGTCGGAGAATGCAGTGCTGGTCCATCTTTCCAGCTCCCTTTAGAGGCCAAGTTCTTTAGCAGGAACCTGTTATGCAGATGGAAATGATGCCAGATGCAATCTTTTCTATATGCATATGCAATGCTCATGAAATTCTTATGCATCCATGCAACTTGTCGGGGGGCCCAGCGCTTCATTCATTTTCTCTGTTGCTCAGGGTCTATGCCTGGCTTTGTACAAGGGGTTACATGCAACTGAGGCAAGGCCTGTACAAAAGAGTGGCTGTCGGGCAGGGCCTGATAGCCGTGCCTTACGGGTAGAACTTGCGGAGATGCTCAATATTCTATGAGTTTTGCAATTGAATGCCATCTACGGTCTCCAGACAGACTGCGCCAGGTCTTGTGACTCAAACTACCCGGTAAGGGCCTTCCCACTTTGGCAGCTCGGGGGAAAGGGCCAAGGGTATCGAGCCCCCAGACCAAAAACGGCCATGACAAAGGGATTTTCTGAAGAGCTTGTGCAGGCAGATGGATGTTCTAGGAATGGAACTAGCAGGCTTCACACTTGGTGACTAGCTCGACTGCATCTTGGAGGGTTTCCGGCCAATAGAATCCTTGTCGGAATGCTTTCCCAACTAATTCCCTTGAACCAATGTGGGAGCCGCACATGCCTTTGTGTATTTCAGCCAATAGTTCCTTTCCTTCTTCCCGGCAGATACACTTCAATTTCACACTGTTCGCCCTCCTTCCGTATAGAGTGTCATCGAAAAACGGATACATACTGGCCCTCTGGGCTACTCTTTCAGTTTCATCTTGCTCATCAGGAAGTTCTCCAATTTGGGGGAAATGGACTATGTGCCTTGCCCAAGTTGGAGCCTAGGGCTCGGCAACAAGGACTAGCGGCACCTCCTCATCTGCGGGAGCACATTCCTCGACCGTCGGGACCAGTGGTCCGGCAGGAGGGTGCAGCCCGACAATCGATGGAGAGTTATTTCTGGTATGGTCCCTACCAGGAGCCCCGGGAGGCTCTACCGGGAGAGGCTTACTAGAGTCCAACTTCCACCTCTTTCTGGCCATTGTTGCCGGGGATACAGAGGGCTGAGTAAGATGGAGAACAAAAGTTTCTGGTTCCACAGGAAGCTTTTGCGTAGCACACTTTGACAGATGATCAGCTATGTTGTTTTCCGCACGGGGTACGTGCTCTGTTTGCAATCCGTCGAAGTGCTCCTCCAATCTTCTCACTTCCTCAACGTATGCCTCCATCAATGGACTTTGGTAATCCTTGTTGACTTGCCTCACCACAAGTTGTGAATCTCCTTGAATGACCAGCTTCTTGATTCCCAATTCTATGGTAATTCGGAGCTCGGCAAGGAGCCCTTCGTACTCTGCTGTATTGTTGGTTGCATCCTTCCGGGGAAACTGCATCTGGACGACGTATTTCAAATGCTCCCTAGTGGGGTCAACGAGAAGCACGCCAACCCCTACACCTTGTAGGGAGAATCACTACAAAAAAAGACACATCTCTGACATTTTGGGCTGAACGAAAAAAAATTCTGTCGTACATATGACACTTCTATGACGATAATTGTGACAAAACCCGGTATCATCATAGATGTGGTGGGCTCCTACTTCTATGACAAAAAATCATGACACAAAATGGGCTTTTCGTCCTGGGCGGGCCGGAGACGCAGCTGCATGACATTCTTTGGGCCGTCCATGACGGAAAAAACCATGGTAGAAGCGAGGGCAAGGAAAATTTCGGGGAGTTCCCGGTTACGGTTGGAGGTCGGGGGCCGAGCGATGCGCGTTTCTCTTGTACACGTACGCGCATGTGTGCGAGGCATTGGCTCTAACTGAACCCGAGCGAGGCGTTGGGCTCTAACTGAACCCGGCGATTGCATTGCAGGCTACGCGTTACTGAACCCGAGCGATCGATCGATAGCTGTTAACTGAACCCGATCGAGCGATTCCTTCGCTACTGCTGGTAACTGAAGCCGATCGATGCTGCCTCTGGATGAACAGTGAGCATTGCGGGGGGAGTTTGGATGAACAGTTCCCGGTGGGGGTGGATGAACAGGACCCCGTGGTGTTGCCTCTGGATGAATAGGACCCCGATCGATCGAGCCGGTTGGGGCTGGATGAATAGGACCCCGTGGAGGGCTGGATGAACAGGACCACCCCGTGGAGGGCAGGATGAACAGTAGATGGTGGAGGGCAGGATGAACAGTAACCCGTGGAGGGGTGGTTGAATAGGAGCCCGTGGAGAGGGTTGGTTGAACAGTAGCCGGTGGAGTAGCGCGTGGTGGAGGCTGGATGAACAGGAGCCTGTGGATGAACAGTCACAGGTGGAGGCTGGAGGAGGTCGACGGTGGATGAACAGTAGCTTGTGGAGGCTGGAGGGGGTCGACGGTGGAGATGAACAGTATCCCATGGAGTCCCGTTTTGCGGTACGCCACACCCCTCCTGATGAACAGGACCCCCGTTTCGACCGTAGTGCTCCAACACAAGTCCGTTTTGTCCGTTTTGCGGTACGCCACACCCCTCCCGATGAATAGGACCCCCGTTTTGACCGTAGGAGGTCCGTTTCCTCCGTTTTGTGGTACGCCAGACCCCTCCCGATCAATAGGACCCCATTCCAAACGTAGGAGGTTTGTTTCCTCCGTTGTGTGGTACGCCAGGCCTCGTTTCCATCGCCTGTTCCGTCCAAGCCCTCCCGATGAACACGACCACGCATTCCGTTCCGACCCAGCCGGTTGGCTCCCACACGTTCCGTTGCGTCCCCATGAGCACGACGCATTCCGTTGCCTCCCCATGAACACGACGCATTCCGTTGCCTCCCCATGAACACGACGACGACGCTGTTTCTCTGTTCCGACCTAGCCATGTACACGAGCTCTGGCCGTACGTATGTGCGAGTAGGCGTTCGAGACCCCGCCCGTATGTACACATACGTGGCCATATTTTCTTTCTTGCACCCTAGCCGTTGTACGTACGTGTACATGCTACGTGCGCGCCTCTACTATGACACGTGCGCGCCTCTACATCGACCAGTATGTACGTACACGTTCGTGACCAGAATGACAACGCTACATACGCTTTGACCAGGTGGGTCCCGACTGTCAGGCACTTCCTTGCCCGCGAAGATGTAGCTGATGGGTCCCAGCAGTCAGGGGGCGAATCGTTTTTTTTTGCCCGGACGCACTTCCTTGCATGCGAAGATGTAGCTGGTGGGTCCCAGCAGTCAGGGGGAAACGTTTTTTTTCGCGAAATACAGTGGCCCGTCCGGTGGGTCCCAACTGTCAGGTGGAGGAATCATTATTTTCCACGTAATAAGGAGGCACTTCCTTGCTGCGGTCGTGGACCCAGCTGTTAGCCTCTCCACGTACAATCCATGTCTGATAGAAGTCGTTCCTTGACCACGTTGACCACACCGCGCCGAGAGCACCAGGGCGGTGGACGACGGCGAGGCCTAGGAAGGGGACGACACGGAGGCAGGGAAGACTCACTAGTTGTTTCCCACGCGGAGGGGAGTACGACTGTATGAGGGTTTACTGGTTCATCTGCCGTCGCCGGAGAATAACAGCAGGTGTGGGTGAGTAGAGGGATGGCTAGGCCAGCGATGGGAGTACAGTCGGGCGGTGAGGCCTGCGCGGTAGCACAGCCGACCGTGAGGAGGAGGGAGCAGGCAGTCCCGCTGGCGCTTGTTTGAGCGGCTGGAGCAGGAAGAGCGAAGATTGAAGAAGCACAACGGTCGTTGGATGGACATCCAACAGTCAGTGCTTGTGCGTCAACCTTTTTTTAGGAAAGCCTCAAATCTATGGAAAAAAGCATACAGCCCATCTGCCATTATTTCTAATAATTTACAGCCCATTTGCTAATTCTTAAGGTTTTTATTGGAGCCCATATTCTTTTTGTTAGCATTACAGCCCATATTGTGGCAACGGTTAAAAAATTATACGAAATTTTGCATATTTCGGTGCGGTCTGAACTGTTTTTAATCCCGAAATTTTGACTCGCATTTAAACTGATTTTAAAAATAAATGTATATCAACATAAAATCCAACAAATTCTCCACGCATAAAAATTAATGTAATTTAAAATCTTGAAATGAAAAAAATATATTTGAAACTAATTGTCGGTTTGATGTGTTTTAAAAATGTACAACCCATTTCTCATTACTGATGGGCCATTTTCTCGGCCAGCCGAATGAAAGCTATCCTCGTCTTGAAAGATTTGCAGCCCAACAGGCCTGACAAAGCGACTTACTTGGGAAATCACAAAAAAGCTGGGTTGTGGCCGTGGACCAAGCTGTCAGCCTCTCCACGTACAGTACTCTTCGGATGGAAGTCGTTCCTTGACCACGTTGACCACGCCGCGCGGAGAGCACCACGGCGGTGGACGACGGCGAGGCCTAGGAAGGGGACGACGCGGCAGTGGAAGCCCGCGCGGAGAGAACTACGAGGGTTCACTAGTTCAGCTGTTGTGTGAGGCTACCGTCGCCGTAGGGCCTGGCCAGCAGTGGAAATAGTAGGGGGCGGTGAGGCCTCTGCGGCAGCACAGCCGGCCACGGGAGGCAGGAGCATGCGGCATGACCGGCGCTGCTTTGGGCGGCTGGAGCAAGAAGACCAGAGGTTGAAGAAGCACTACGGCCGTTGGATGGACATCATACGGTCACTGGAGCTAGAATCATTCATATTGACTAAGTTGACAAAGCTCTTCGTCCCCGTCAACTTAGTAGGCCCACAAGTCAGCCTCCCAGCAAGGTGGGTCCCGGCTAGCCGGGGGAGTATTCATTTTTTTGTGCGTAATAAGGAGGCACTTCCGGTGGGTCCGAGATGACAGCGGGGGGAACGTTTTCTCGCGAAATACGGTGGCCCATCCGGTGGGTCCCAGCAGTCAGGGGGAAACGATTTTTTTTGCAAAAATACTGGTGGCCTGTCCGGTGGGTCCCTGCTGTCAGGTGGAGGAATCATTATTTTCCGTGTAATAAGGAGGCACTTCCTTGCTGCCGCCGTGGACCCAGCTGTCAGCCTCTCCACGTACAGTCCACGTCCGATAGAAGCCGTTCCTTGACCACGTTGACCATGCCGCGCCGAGAGCACCAGGGAGGTGGACGACGGTGAGGCCTAGGAAGGGGACGACACGGAGGAAGGGAAGACTCGGCAGTTGTTTCCCACGCGGAGGGGAGTACGACTGTATGAGGGTTTACTGGTTCGTCTGCCGTCGCCGGAGAATAACAGTAGGTGTGGGTGAGTAGAGGGATGGCTAGGCCAACGATGGGAGTACGGTCGGGCGGTGAGGCCTGTGCGGCATCACAGCCGACCGCGAGGAGGAGGGAGCAGGCAGTCCCGCTGGCGCTTGTTTGAGCGGCTGGAGTAGGAAGAGCAAAGATTGAAGAAGCACGACGGCTGTTGGATGAACATCCAACAGTCAGTGCTTGTGCGTCAACATTTTTTTTAGGAAAGCCTCAAATCTGTGGAAAACAGCATACAACCCATCTGCCATTATTTCTTATAATTTACAGCCCATTTGCTAATTCTTAAGGTTTTTAATGGAGCCCATATTCTTTTTGTTAGCATTACAGCCCATATTGTGGCAACGGTTAAAAAATTATATGAAATTTTGCATATTTCGGTGCGGTCTGAACTGTTTTTAATCCCGAAATTTCGACTCACATTTAAACTGATTTTAAAAATAAATGTATATCAATATAAAATCCAACAAATTCTCCACGCATAAAAATTAATGTAATTTAAAATCTTAAAATGGAAAAAAGATATTTGAAACTAATTGTCGGTTTGATGTGTTTTAAAAACGTACAACCCATTTCTCATTACTGATGGGCCGTTTTCTCGGCCAGCCGAATGAAAGCTATCCTCGTCTTGAAAGATTTGCAGCCCAACAAGCCTGACAAAGCGACTTACTTGGGAAATCACCAAAAAACTGGGCTGTGGCCGTGGACCAAGCTGTCAGCCTCTCCACGTACAGTACTCTTTCGATGGAAGTCATTCCTTGACCACGTTGACCACGCCGCACGGAGAGCACCACGGCGGTGGACGACGGCGAGGCCTAGGAACGGGACTATGCGGCAGTAGAAGCCCGCACGGAGAGGACTACGAGGGTTCACTGGTTCGGCTGCGGTGTGAGGCTGCCGTCGCCGCATGTCCTGGCCAGCAGTGGGAATAGTAGGGGGGCGGTGAGGCCTCTGCGGCAGCACAGCCGGCCATGGGAGGCAGGAGCATGCGGCACGACCGGCGCTGCTTTGTGCGGCTGGAGCAAGAAGACCAGAGGTTGAAGAGGCACTACGGCCGTTGGATGGACATCGTACGGTCACTGGAGCTAGAATCGTTCATATTGATAAGTTGATAAAAGCCCTTCGTCCCCGTCAACTTAGTAGGCCCACAAGTCAGCCTCCCAGCAAGGTGGGTCCCAGCTAGCCGGGGGAGTATTCATTTTTTGTGCATAATAAGGAGGCACTTCCGGTGGGTCCGAGCTGACAGCGGGGGGAACGTTTTTTTCGCAAAATACGGTGGCCCGTCCGGTGGGTCCCAGCAGTCAGGGGGAAATGATTTTTTCGCAAAATACTGGTGGCCCATCCGGTGGGTCCCTGCTGTCAGGTGGAGGAATCATTATTTTTCGCGTAATAAGGAGGCACTTCCTTGCTGCCACCATGGACCCAGCTGTCAGCCTCTCCACGTACAGTCCACGTCCGATGGAAGTCGTTCCTTCCACGTTGACCATGCCGTGCCGAGAGCACCAGGGCGGTGGACGACGGCGAGGCCTAGGAAGGGGACGACGCAGAGCCGGTGAAGACGCGGCAGTGGATGCCCACACGGAGAGGAGTATGAGGGTTCACTCATTCGGCTGTGGTGTGAGGCTGCCGTTGCCGTAGGGCCTAGCCAGTGGTGGGAATATTAGGGGGCGGTAAGGCCTCCACGGTAGCACAGCCGGCCACGTGAGGCAGGAGCAGGCGGCACGACCGGCGCTGCTTTGGGCAGCTGGAGCAAGAAGACCAGAGGTTGAAGAAGCACTACGGCCGTTGGATGGACATCGTACGGTCACTGCAGCTAGAATCGTTTATATTGACTAAGTTGACAAAGCCCTTGGTATGTCAACTTAGTAGGCCCATAGGTCAGCTTCCGAAACGGTGCGCCCTAGATGTCAGGGGGAGGAATCATTTTTTTGGCCGGTGAAGCTAGAATATCCGAGATTGAAGAAGAAGCACGGCATCCGTTGGATGGACATCCAACGGCCACTGCTGCTAGAACCGTGTGCTGACTATAAGTTGACAAAGCCTTGCATACGCATCAACTCTGTTTTTTTAGGGGACGCGTCAACTTAGTAAGGCCAGAAGTGTGTGGCAGAGAACTTATAGCCCATTTGAGATTTGTAAGAATGTGTAGCCCATTTTTGAATTCTAATGGAATTTACTACATCCCATTTACAGTTTGTTAAAAGTACAGCCCATTTCAACCAACCGTTCAAAACAGAATTCAATAAAATTTCCCACATTTTGATGGGATCCGAAATATTTTTATCCTGAAATTTCTAGTCAGATTAAATACAATTTCAATATAAATTTATATTATGTAAAAAATCCAACGAAACATTGCGCTCGCAACAATTAATGAAATTAAAATTTTCAATATCCAAAAATAATATTTTATAAAGTAATCACATGTTTGGTGCATTTTTTTATAGTTACTGCCCAGGTTTTGTAATTACATCCCATTTATTATTTCTTAAAGCCCATTTTCTTGTTAAGCCTAATGCATCCCTCCTAGGAAAGATTTGCAGCCCAGCGGGGCGGAGAATAACAACTTGACCTTGCCTGGGTATTCCTAAAAAAAGTATAACTGAGCTAGCCATTTTCAGCTTAAAAAATTAATATCTGGGCTAGATATCTGGCCTGGGCTAGACGGGCCACGGCCCGCCTAGTTAATACCTGCAGCGATGTTTTTGTTGTTGTTCAGAGGAGAAAAATTAATATCTGGGTTAAACATCGAAAAACTCTGCAGTGCTCACACCTCTAAAACACAAATACTGCTCAAGCTGCTTGGTCCCAGCTGTCGGCCGCTTCTTGTGCAATTCTCTCGTTTATTGACTAGTACTACATAGGTTGACAATGGTATGGGACCGTGATGTCAGGAAACCAGGGGGAAGCAAAATAAATAACTCTAGCGAGCGCTTCCACCTCTGCCTCGTTGTCTCCCGTGGAAACCCTTTCCTCCCTTTTTTTGCTCGGGCAAGGACCAACGCATGCAGCACGTCCATGCGGTTATTAGGCAAGAAATAAAAGCGCTTTGCATGCTATGAATTATGATGGCCTACATGGGTAGCTAATAAGGCATCCTCTTAACTGCTGTGATTAAATGTTGTGTTTAGAAGAGAGAAATATTCTTCTTTTCCACCAATCTGCTTGCACCTAGGTCGTGATGCACCTTCTAATACGACTTATTCACCTAGACAGAGGGAGTATAGTTTTATACATATATATATATATATATATATATATATATATATATATATATATATATAATAAGGAGGCACTTGCGTACGTGAGGCTATGGACCTGGTGGGTCCCCATTGTCATCCTCTCCAAGTAAAGTCATGTCCTCACCCGCGCGCGCTTTCCGCCCGAAATAGTCAGCGTCGCCCGCCCCGCTTCTCGGTGCAGGCGATTGCTCCGCCTTCAAACGACACAAGTGTTGTCTGTCCGTCCATCTGCCGCCCACATTAATGATACGCGGTTGCCAAGGAGGCTACTCCAACGCCACACGGCCGTCCCTCCGCCCGCCCACCATTGCTATATAAAATGTTGCGCCGTCCATAGCCGCAGTCATCCTCATTCGTTCCCTTTCTCCTGTCCACACCACTACTGCCCACCATGGCTTCCTCGCGCTCCAGCTCTCTTCGGGACGGGCGGATAATGGACCACAAGGAGATGGCAGCCATTGATGCCGACCGGCTGGCCGGCAGGCGGCCGGAGGATGACGACGTCCCAATGGAGAACATGGTAGTCGACGATCCGGCGCCAACCCCCTCCTCCGCGCCATCCTCGCCGGTGCATTGCACCATGACCATCAGCGAGGCCCATGCCCAATATATGGACAGTGTGAGGCAGATGCATCAGGAGCAGTTCCGGGAGGCGCAGGCCGACGCCGCCTACAACCACCATCTCCTCAAGGAGCACCGCAGGCGGAGGAGCAGATCGCCGCGGAGCAGGAGGCGCTGCTCGACTCGTACCACTCCACCCGCAAGGGACGCCTCGAGCGCTGGCAGGACCGCATGCGGGTGGCGGAGGCTGCGGCCGCCTACAAAGAGGCTAGCAAAGAGGGCGATGAAGCGGGCGAGGCGCTGTTTGGTGAGACCGAGGGCGAGGCAGAGGCAATGCCGGCTCCGACGAGTCCCCTCTCCGCTGGCGTCGACGAGGCCCTGTTCTGCCGAGGCCCCACGGCGCCAACAACGAGGCAGAGGACACTGCCGGCTCCGCCGAGGCCCTGCCCCACCAACAACGAGGCATAGGACATCGCCGGCTCAGCCGAGGCCCCACCCTGTTGGCAATGCGGGGGAGGATTTCCACCGCTTCGCTGAGGCGCCGCCCGCCAGCAATGAGACAAAGGACATCACCGGCTCCGCCGAGGCCCCGCCCCGCTGCCAACGAGGCCGCGCCACACAGAAAACGAGGAAGAGTAGAACACGGTAGGTCGCCGCAGCTCGGGTCCAAGTAAGGCCCCGCTGCTACCCTCCTGTTGAAGCCAAGCTAGGCGGGTTGACCATTGACGGCCGGTTAGCTTCTTGGCGGCGACGTGGAGTCGGGGAGTTCTGTTGGAGAATAATGCTGCTTCTACTTAACTGCTGGTGCAGTTGGCTGACTGACACGTGGGCCCAATAGGCCACATGTCAGTTACGCAACTGCACCTGTAGTTAAGTCACTGAAGCTTCTGTTCGGCTCAGCGGGACATAGGTGGGTAGCTTCGGTTAATTAATTATACCTCCAGCGCACCCCTTTTTAGTTGAAGAATGTATGAAATGTAATGAAATTTGGCATGTTTATATGAAATCCGACCGTGTATGAATGAATTTATTTTGATTAGTTCGAATTCCTGTATCACTGGCATTGGATGGACATGCAAAACAATATGTACTAGCATTATTCCAACGGTGATCACCTCGTTTGCAGCAGTTTCACATGTACTCCCTCCGGTCCTTTCTAGTCTGCATACAAGTTTTGTCCGCAGTCAAAGTATCTCTACTTTGACCAATCTTATACAAAAAAGTATGCACTTTCACAATGTGCAAAGTAAAAAGGAACAGAAGAAGTACAAAGAGTTTGAGCAGGTTTTTAGCGTTTCTGTACATTGCAATCAAACACACAGGCCTGGCAATTCATAGAGAACATTCAAAACAATCGATGATTATGCATCTCAGCGACTCACATGTCAGAGGCAATATTTACTTCACAACTAAAGAATAAAGAAAAAAATTGATCGACGCTGCTGACAGCAAGGGCGTCCCATTCAAAAATATCAAACGCATGTCTTGCTAAAATGAATGTGCAAAATTTGACAAGGTTGTCCCATTCCAAAATATCAAATGCCTACGATTGTGGAATGGGCAGGGTTTGCCATCAGTTCGGACATTGACATGGCACCTCGTGCTAAATAAAACAGCTGTTCTTTTTGTGCAGTTCCACCAAAATCAACCAAAAATTCACGCGTAGCTTGTATGATTTCGCCCTTATATGTTGCAACGCCTTGAACTTATCGGCACCCCCTTTCTTGTGGTGGAAATGAATGATTCGATGTATTCATGAACATTTTGTGCAGTTCCCATTGAAATCAAGCTGAGCACCCCTGTTTGCACAAATACAAAAAAGTGATTAGTATAGAGCAAACTGTACTATGAATTGACAGTTTCAACAGGCACATACATGGTCCATGTAGAGCACACTTTTAGAAAAATGGAACTCACCAGAAAGAATCCTAGAACAACATTGTACTCGCGCATCACAGCAAAAAAAGGAGATTTTGTTAGTCCTTCTGAGCTGAAGTTAGTTTGGTCTTGTGGGGAGTAATGTAACCATCCTTGAACTGCTCCTTCTGATGATAAGATAGACAGGGCTTCTTCATCCTGGCATAATCGGAACTAGTCACTTCACGTACTCCATATTCTTCTTCAGAGGAGGATGATCCTGTTGTGCAAAGACAAGAGGACTACTAAATGCTAGCATCACTGTTTGCTCGAAAAAAAGGAAAGGAAATATTTAAAACAGCACAGATGAAGCACTTCTCAAGGACAATACCACTTTTTCATGGCAGTATCTAAACAGTAGCACAACACCAATAGAGATGACAAAGCTCAATCATATGGATGAAATCAGTGGGCGAGTACCAACCTTTGTCAGGAGGCTTATTGTGTAGAGCATACAGATGAAGGAATTCTCCGGAACCATCTGTTGCAATCTACGGTGGTGGCCATGCTTACTATATACTCCTTGATTAGTTTAATGTTTCCAACATCTTCTTGTGCAGTTCCACTAAAATATATGGTATCTTCAAAGAAAATCCCTGTTTGCACAAGTAGAGATAATTACATATTACATTAAGAGTGGCATCAAATCAGTGGCAAAACCATTGCTCGTTCCAGCCATAGCAATAAATTAAGATGCAAAACTATATCATTACTTGTTTCATCACAGTTCCAGTGCTTCATTACAGCACCGGGAGTTGATTTTTGTTTTTCTTCCCCTTGTTCTTCCCCTTCATCACTTGGTTCAATAACAAACAAGCTTCGCCTTCAATGTAAGATTTGGCATGTCAATTAGGGAGCACAAGTATAGTACTAAACTTAATTTTCTGATGAAAGTGGCAAATACAGGCCAGCAGTTGTGAAATATCCTTATCTTACCTCAATGGGATATTACGGTGCACATACAGATTGGAAGTCTTGTCTCCATTTGTGCAGTTCACTAAAATCAAGCAACATTATCGTACAAGTAGCACAACATATGAATGCTCACTGCAGAATCATGTGAAAGAAGGCTAGTACTGACCTCTCATGATGCGGAATTCAAACAACTCACAAGAAGAAGATCTGAACCTAATTCTCCTTAACGGATAGGAAGTAAGATCTCCTCTTGTGCAGTTCCACTAACATCAAGCAATCAAGCAACGTTGTCGGTGTGACATTTTGGTTGAACTGCACAAAACACTCTTAAAACAAAAGTGTTTTGTGCGGTGCAACAAAAGGTCACAATGGCAACGAGGTGAAGCAGATAACCCTGTTTAGACAGAGGTGCAAAGGAAACAATTAGTGGTCAATAACGGTGGATGACACAGAAGCCAACAAAAAGAAGCATCTACCTTATCTGAATGGGAAAGAAAGCAAGACAGTAGCATTTCTCAAACGGTGGCATTGATTAATATTAACATAGAGATTATATTAACAATAAAATTCTTTAACCATGTAGTTTGCTTTTAACTGTGGCATTGCATCAATTTTCCAGCGGCATTATTAGAGGGTGTTTGTTTATAGGGACATTTTGGTGTAGGGACTAAAAAAACTCTGTGTCGGTCCCATCTAAACCAAAGAGGAGGGACTTTCAGGGACTAAAAGTGGGCATTTGGGACTAAAGAAAGAAGACCCCGAGGGAGTCTTTTTTGGACTTTTTCCAACAGTTGCCCCTGCCACGCATCGCACCTTGTCTCTATTAGTTCATTACTAGGGCTAACATGGTCTTTTAGCATGTCATTTAATGATCTCTAGTCCATGTTTAGTCCCTGGAACCCAGCAGGTAGGGACTAGGGAGTTTTTAACCAAACAGGGCCTTAGATTAACAACAGCTAATGAGTTGCACGGGACAGTGGACGCACCAGCACCATGTGCATCTACCGATGTACTATGGTCATGCACAGTCTGTTGCAACAAAGAACAAGCAACCAAGGAGCATATTTGTGTTGGTCCCAGTTTTGTTATCTTTAGACGCCTTTCCCTATGTGAGCGCAGCAAATCTAGTCCTGCTCAAACTCTACAGCCGTGTCCCTTCCTTTCCTCTTTGAACCACGTCCTAGATTTATGCGATACAACTTTCCCCACTACTTTCCCCCATTCCTTTCCTCTTTGAACCACATCCTAGATTAATGTTATACAACTTTCCCCCTTCATTTCCTCTTTGAACCACGTCCTAGATTCATGCTATATACAACTTTTCCCACTACTTTCCCCCACTCCTTTCCTCTTTGAACCACGTCCTAGATTCATGGTATACATGCAGCTAGAGTAATGCATGTGGAGTAAGTAAATTATACCTTAAAGTTCTTGGGGCGTGGTTCGGTGGGCGACGGGACGGCGGCGAAGAAGAAGGGGTCGGAGGCCCTCCCGCGCCGCCGCTGGGTGGAAAGTGAACAGCTGCGCCGGTAGTCCCTCGCCGACGGCAACAGCGTTAAGCCCCCTTCCCTTCCCGGTGGACGGATCCTGCCGGCTCTTTGAGCAGCAGTGAGGGGAGAGAGAGGCCAACGAAGTCTTGTTTAGATCTGGAGAGGGCGAGAGAGAGTGAAGAGAGCAACTACAAGCGCTGAGGCTCCAGCGGGAGAGGGCGAGAGAGTGAGCGAACAGGCTAACCAGCTACACAACCCTCCCGTTATGTTCAACGAGAGGGAAATAACCTTTTATACATTCTTGCATTCGTGTGACAAGCATGCCGTGTTTTTTTGTGTGTGTGGGAGTCATTGGGATTTCAATCATAATCGTGTCATGTGGCTTTGGTGGTAAGACTATCCACAGTGGTGCAGAAATAATGCAGCCTTAGTCACCTTACCTCTCTCCACGTAGTACGTTGGGCCCCACCAATGAGAGGGTGAAACACACAAATTAATAAGAAAAATTAAAAGCGCCAGCGGTGTATCTTACCTCACACATCTCGCTACTGCTCGGGAACACTGTCCAATTGATCCCTCTGTTCGCTCACGTACTATTTTAAGTGAATCCTTATTATAACATGCACACAAATTTTGGGCACTTCTATTCGACTTAAGTCAGTGTGCCACCGTATCTCGTATACTTACTACTCCCTCCGTCTAGGTGTAATAAGTCACGTTAGAAGGTGCAACGGGACCAAGGTGCGTGCGTGTGCGTGTGCGTGTGTGTGTGTTTAACACCATGTGTGTGTTAGAGAGAGCGACAGATCGACCTACTCCTACAGAGAGATGTTGTGTAGTGTACGATTTTAGCCACGAGAGTCAGTGCATCCTCTCGTTTCCGGGCGTGTCCGGTAGGGACATGCGGATAGCTGCCACACCCGCTCCTGACCAGCCTAGCCCACACAAAGCCCCTCCATCGCCCGCGCGCACTTCCCGCCCGAAACGGTCAGCGCCGCTCCAAAGAATCAGTGTCGCATTCATGCCCGGGCAGAGCGGACGTGACCTCTCACTGGCGCAAGAGTGATGGTTGCTTCGTCCGTCCAACTTACTGCTCGGTCTATGTGATTTGACGGCTCATTGGTCTTTACTACTGAGGTGGTAGGACTGCTGGATGTCCCACGCTTTCGGTGAAAGGAGGTATACTACTACTACTAGATTACAATTTTCTCCATTCTTACAGCGGAGGCGTGCAAGAGCAGTGAAAACACGCAGGCTCAGTGATTACATGGCTCACCTCACACTATCACCGTGCAACACCTAACTCTTTACATAGTACTCCCTCCATTCCTAAATATTACTAGATGAGTCCCCGCGCGTTGGCGCGGAACAGCGGTATATCTCTCTGCGCAAAATTATCGATTTCATAGAACAAAATAACTCTATGACCGCATGACAAATGTGGTAGCCAAACTAAATACACTTCCATCATCATTTAGATCATCCCACGTAAGGAAAAAAGATCAGCCAACTCCTACTGCATAATGGGATTATATTTTTCTTTTTGACATGTTAATGGGACTTAAAAGCTCACTTACATGCATGCTGCCAGTGCATGCTTGCATGCAGACATGTTGATGTGATTTAAAACCCACTCACATGCATGTGGCACGGTATTTCTGCATGCTTGCATGTGGCTTAGTGCGGAGCCTCTCAACGTCAAGATTAGACGGCTATTATGGACTGATTTACTTCATCTAACGGCTACATCAATTTTGATGACGTGGCTCAAGGAGAGGATAGAGAATTCCTAGTAGTGGGGGCTAGCTATTACTAGTAGATATAAGTCTTTGTAGAGATTCCACTACATACGGAACAAAATGAATGAATCTACACTTAAAATGCATCTATATACATCCGCATGTGGTTCATGGTGAAATCTCTACAAAGACTTATATTTAGGAACGGAGGAGGTACTAGTATAGTACATACTATAATTTATCAGCGAGATAAATTTGTACAATGCTATGAAGCTTCCAGCTTCTGCTACATGTATCTTGCGTCCAAGGTTGCCCGTTGCAACATTTCATCAAATACAAAGGAGACTAACATGCATGCTATTGAATCTCAATGATTGACAGATCATAGCAAATATGTACTCCCTCCATTCCAAAATAAGTTTCTCAACTTTGTGCAAACTTTAGTACAAAAATGTACTACTACTAAAGTTGACACTTATTTTGGAACAGAGGCAGCTAAAGAAAAAAAGATCCATGCAGTCCCTAGCCCCTGAACCATGAACCCTGACCAGGCTTCAATTTGCTGGCAATGTTCGAGCTTCCTAATAAATGAAGTTTGCAACCTTTTGACCATCGGATCATTTTGTGCAGTTTCACCAAAATCGAGATGAGCACCCCTGTGGCAAAGAAATTGAACAAGTGTGATTAGAATAAGATTACTGGGACTAGTTGATGAGACATAAACTCATCACAAATACAGTACGTAGAAGCCAGTAGAGCTATGTGCGGGGCAAAGAAGTAGAGAAATATCCACAGGGAGTGATGTGGGCAGCTGGAGCAGTGGTGCAAGCCGGCTGTAAAGGGATTTGTACTTGAGGGACATAGCTCAACCTTGAGGAGGGCGGCGGGAGGCGGCAACTGCCCACGTCGCGGCAGTGAGCAAGGGACGAAGGCAATCTCACTGGCTTTGTGAAAGAGAACGGCGGGGACCCCTGATCGGGATGTGCCGATAGTGGTTTTTCCGGATGGGACTCTCCTTGTCGTGGAAGGAAAGCTTGGCAATTCGAATATGTAGATCTCCTTCCTTGTAACCGACTCTGTGTAACCCTAGCCCCCTCCGGTGTCTATATAAACCGAAGGGTTTAGTCCGTAGAGAGGACACACAATCGTACCATGGGCTAGCTTCTAGGGTTTAGCCTCTTCGATCTCGTGGTAGATCAACTCTTGTAATACTCATATCATCAAGATCAATCAATTAGGAGTAGGGTTTTACCTCCATCGAGAGGGCCCGAACCTGGGTAAAAACATTGTGTCCCCCGTCTCCTGTTACCATCCACCTAGACGCGCAGTTCAGGACCCCCTACCCGAGATCCGCCGGTTTTGACACCGACATTGGTGCTTTCATTGAGAGTTCCACTATGCCATCACCGTAAGGAAGGATGCCTCGTCTCGTTGTTAAAAACAACATTACCATCGGCGCAGCCCTGGCTGTCGGCAAAACTCTCTGGCTAGGCAGTTTCATCATGACCGCCCGTTCGGCTGCTGCACCGACGATGACTTCTCGGGTCATCAAAAACAGCCTCCACGTCGGCTCGGAATTTGCCGAGCAGATGGATCCAATGGAGCTCTCATCCCTAAATGAGCTCTTGGATCGCATCGCCGCCTTGGGAGTCGCTACAGACTATGATCGGATTGGGCTTAAACCCGATCAAAGGGAGATTAACTCTCCACCGGTCACCCATCATATTGCGGTGGTGGAGGAACAATGCGGCGATGCTTCCTCTATCTTAAGGACTAACTATGTCCTGATTCCTGAGCTCTCCGAGCCGGATACCCGTTTATGGGAGGACATCACCCAAGCCCTGAACCTAGAGTCAGGCGGCGGGCCAGACTTATCGGGCAACATCCTGGAACCCGAACTTCCAAGATTGGAAACTCCTCGGCCCCTGGGTCTCTGATCGGGTAAGGGTTTAGACTCAAATCCACCCACCCACCCAAACATAAACGATCTTTCCAACATCAGGCAAGCGCCCCAGGAAATAGTACAGCATTATTGAGCCAGATTCCTCCTTGTGATGAACAAGGTTAAGGACTGCCGCGAGGAAGACGCGGTCTCATTTTTCCGCAATAATTGCACGGACAAGGGAATCCTTAACACCATAAGTCGTCGTGACATATCACGCTTCGCTGACTTGGCGTCCATAGTACGAAAGTACTATGCAATGGAAAGCGCCTGGAAAACCGAAACAAAATTTTGGGATAATCCGGCTCCAAATATAGACCCAGTCCGAAGTAAAAGGGTGCACTATCATAAGACACCCGAGTTAATTACAAAGAAGCAAAACCCCTCTACAGGGCGTGGAACTGTATTGGAGGGATGGCTCAACGGACCCTGCAAAATTCATAGTACAATGAATACCATACCAACACATAGCCTTAGAGCATGTTGGGTACTCCGGCAGGTGGCCAAAAGTGGTGAGGATCTTCTCATCCCAGATGCCACAGAGCACCATCCCGGGGATAACAATACGGTATTAACAGTCTTTGAAACCTTCGCATCAAATAATAGGCGCAAGCGAACACTCCGCAGCCTTGCCGAAATCTGCCACGTGGCAGCAATAAATCCATGGAGCGACACGGCTATTACCTTCAATGCCAGTGATGAACCTAAATTCCGAACAGCCCAAGCACCAGCTGCACTGGTCCTCAGTCCAATTGTGTACGGCTTTCGACTCACCAAAGTACTCATGGACGGCGGCAGTGGATTAAACCTCATCTATGAGGAAACTCTTCAAAAAATGGAAATAGACTGGAACTGCATTGAGCAAAGCAGCACAACCTTCAGAGGAATCATCCCCAGTCGGGAAGCACGCTGTGCTGCGAAAATCACACTAGATGTGGTATTCGGCACGCCGGAGAACTATAGGTCCAAAGAAATTACATTCCAAGTGACACCGTTCAGTAGCGGATACCACGCCCTTTTAGGGCGGGAGGCGTTCACGATCTTCCAAGCCATACCCCATTACGGGTACATGAAGCTCAAAATGCCCGAGCCCAACAGAATCATCACTCTCGCTAGTGATCCGGACACAGCACTCCACGCCGAAAACAAAACAGCCGCATTGGCCCTCGAGGCATTATCTGAGGCCCTTTCAGCCGAGGAATTAACTGCGCTACGCTCCACAGTGGACAGGGACGACGTGATACTTGACAAGAGATCCAAGTCCACCTCTTTTAAACCAGCGGATGAAATAGTCAAATTCCAATTCCACCCAACGGACCCTACAAAAACAGCCTCCATCGGGGCACCGTTAAACCCCGTCGTGGACGCCGCACTACGAGAGTTCCTGCGCGAGAATTGGGACATATTCGCCTGGCACCCCTCAGACATGCCAGGAATCCCATGCAGGCTGGCCGAGCACAGCCTTAATATTCTAAAGGGATTCAAGCTGGTCAAGCAGACTCTTCGGGGTTTCTCTGAACCTAAGAGACAAGCTATGGGAGAGGAACTAGCCAAGTTATTGGAGGCCGGATTCATTATAGAAATAAAACACCCGGACTGGCTAGCAAACTTGGTGATGGTACCAAAGAAGGACAAATCCTAGCGCCTATGTGTCGATTTCAAGGACCTCAACAAGGCTTGCCCAAAGGATCCCTTCCCCCTCCCCCGCATTGACCAAATTATCGATGCTACCGCACGACATGATTCATTGTGTTTCCTCGACGCATACTCCGGCTACCACCAAATCAAGATGGCGGAGTCCGACCAAGCCGCAACGGCATTTATCACACCATACGACCCCTTCTGTTTCAACACAATGCCTTTTGGGCTCAAAAACGCCGGTGCAACATATCAGCGCATCATTCAGACATGTCTGGAGAAACAGATCGGCAAAACAGTAGAGGCATACGTAGATGATGTGGTCATCAAAACCAAACACGTCGACTCTCTAATAGACGACTTGAGGCTCACATTCGACAACCTCCGAACATACGACATCAAGCTCAATCCGGAAAATGCGTTTTTGGTGTACCAGCCGGAAAGCTCCTGGGTTTCATTGTCTCTAGTAGAGGAATTGAAGCAAATCCGGCCAAAATCCGAGCTCTGTCACAGTTGGCTATCCCAACAGACCTCAAACAAATCCAGAAATTAACCAGATGTGTGGCGGCTCTAAGCCGCTTTATCTCCCGCCTAGGTGAAAAGGCATTACCCCTTTATCGCCTCCTTCGACGCACCGAACACTTCGAGTGGACGGACGCTGCCACAGCCGGATTGGAAGAAATAAAATCCATACTGGCAACCTACCCAATCCTGGCCGCGCAAAACATCGGCGAACCAATGATGTTGTACATTGCGGCAACTCATCAGGTTATAAGCGCAGTGCTCGTCGTCGAACGAGAAACGGACGGACATAAATTCCCCCTCAAAAGCCGGTATATTATGTATCCACTGTCCTCACTCCATGCAAATCACGGTACCCACATTATCAAAAGATAGTCTATGCGGTATTCATGGCATCCCGGAAGCTGCGACACTACTTTCAAGAGTGTTCAATTACAGTAGCCTCGGAAGTGCCACTTAATGATATTATAAACAACCGCGACGCCACGAGCCAGATTGCCAAATGGGCCATTGAGCTCGTCCCACTCGACATAACATACAAACCCCGGCGAGCCATTAAATCGCAAGTATTGGCCAACTTTGTCGCCGAATGGACGGAAGCCGAACTCCCTAAAGAGTACGGCGCATACTCCAATTGGATCATGCACTTCGACGGCTCCAAAATGTTGGCTGGTCTAGGGGCTGGCATCGTCCTGACGTCCCCAACCGGAGATACAGTTCAATACGTACTACAGATACTGTATACAGACTCCAACAACGTAGCTGAATATGAAGCCCTGTTACATGGTCTTCGGATGGCAGTTTCCATGGGCATTCAACGCCTAGAGGTGCATGGGGATTCAAACCTCGCAATATCCCAAATAAATGGAGACTTCGATGCCAAGGATCCGAAGATGGCGGCCTATCGCAATGCCGTCCTAAAGATGTCAGCTCGGTTCGAGGGGCTCGAATTTCACCATGTGGCTCAGGAAAACAATCAGGCGGTGGATATCCTCGCCCGCATCGGCGCAAAACGCGATGCGGTCCCCCCCAACATCTTTTTGGAGAGGTTGTTTAAGCCATCCATGGTATGGGAAGGGGACACTGGTAACAATAGTCCGGACCCAGCCAAAATGCCCGATACCGAACACTCTGACATAATCGGAGGCTCCGCCACCGAAATAACACCTTAAGCCCACGTAATAATGGCCATCATTGCCCCGTGGACAGAACCATTCCTGGCCTACCTAACTAGGCAGGAACTTCCCGAGGACCAAAATGAGGCACGATGCATAGTGCAGCGATCTAAAGCCTACAGGGTCCACGAGGGCGAGCTGTATAAAAAATGCACTATCGGAGTCCTTCAAACGTGCATCTCCGAAGAGGAAGGGCGGAAGCTTTTGGTAGAAATTCATGCCGGACTCGGCGGCCACCACACCGCAGCCCGGGCCCTTGTAAGCAAGGCCTTCCGTACAGGTTTTTATTGGCCGACGGCGCGGGTAGATGCACAGGACTTGGTCCAATGCTGTGTCGGTTGCCAGCTTTTTGCAAACCAAAGCCACATGCCACCCACCGCCCTCCAAACAATCCCCATTACCTGGCCCTTCGCGGTCTGGGGGATTGACATGGTTGGACCCCTTAAAGGGGGAACCCATAAGAAAAAAATACTTACTGGTCATGGTGGATAAATTCACCAAATGGATAGAAGCCAAACCTATTAAAACGGCCGAATCCGGACCGATGATAGACTTCATATCCGGGGTTGTACACCGTTATGGCGTCCCCCACAGCATCATCACTGACAACGGCACGAACTTCACGGGCGACGAGGTAAAACTCTGGTGCAGCAACATGGGCATTAAGCTCGATTATGCCTCTGTCTATCACCCACAAACTAACAGCCAAGTTGAGCGAGCAAATGGTCTTATCATGAGCGGCATCAAACCCAGATTAATGCGGTCCTTAAAGGAGTCTAACACGCACTGGGTAGAGGATCTCGACTCCGTACTCTGGGGGCTGCGGACCACGCTGAATCGTACTACCGGATACACACCCTTCTTTATGGTGTACGGCGCAGAGGCGGTTCTGCCCTGCGACATAATTCATGACTCACCTCAAGTGCGCATGTACGAAGAAAGAGAAGCCGAGCTCGATCGGCAGGACAGTCTGGACACCCTGGAGGAGGAGCGCGACGTGGCAAAAGCCCGTTCTGCATTCTATCAGAAACAGGCTCGCAGATACCAAAGCAAAGAAGTACGAGCCAAAACTTATAACATTGGCGATCTAGTTCTATGCCTGCCGGAGAAGAGAAAGACCAAGCCCGAGCCCAAATGGGAAGGTCCCTTCACTATTGACCAAGTTCTGACCGGTGGAGCGTACCGTCTGCGGGATGCATCGAATAATCGACTTGAGCCGAACCCATGGAACGCAACCAGGCTCCGAAGATTCTACACCTAGTGCCGGACTCTACGTTCGTCTCCTTCCTCTGTCCATTTTTTGCATATACATTATCTGTCTTTTTTCTCTTTCTTTCTTTTATTCTTTCTCAAGGCCTTCAAGGGCTAACTTGTGCCTTGCTTGCACACTATTGACATGCTAACCGCGCTCATTATACCTGGGGGCTTCTTACACAGAAGGTTAATTATTTATCTGGGCTTCATGCCCCGCACATGTGTTATTCTTCCGCATGTACCTTTTCTTCGCCATTATATGCATTGATATGACTTCACTTTTGGCCAAGCTGGGTTGCCTGGCTCTTGTATTTATGCCCTATGTTCCCGTTAATTCCGCTAGGGCATAAGGGGAGCACATCTGCGATTGTTACTACCGGGTCAGCCGGATGTGTACCTCAGACTGGGTGAAGCCGAAAGCTAAGCGTTCTTAAGGGAATATTCGGTCGGTGAACAAAAGATGATTTTTATTTATTTTCCATACGTGCCCCCAGATGTTTTTTCCTGCATCTCCTCTCGCAGTCCGGACATGCACTTTAGGGCATGCGTACCCAGGGAAAGGAACCCTTAACGGAACTATTCTCCCTGGAAGATGTTTCTTACTACCCATGTAATATAACATAACTAGTTGGGTACTTGTCTGTTCAAGCACTAATTACCCCTACGCCTGGTTTCCACGCATACCCCGGTTCTTATATAACTGAGTGGGTATTCGGATACACTCCGGACTATCGGGTCCCGAGGTTGAAGCGAAAAGGTCATCCATGACAAATGATTTACAATCTGGCTAGAAGGCATTATACATGTCACTTTAATTACATAGTCATGTAGACTGACTAAATTCCTCTTCTATACCATCCAACAGGCTATCTAGCCTACAATCCTGTTGGGAATACTTTGCGGCTAATTCTACTTGCCCATACACTAAGCTAACGGGGATCTCTTTCCCATCGGGCCCCACAGGTCTGACCTTGGCCATGTGGTTTGGGTCAGCCTTGGTATACCGCATCTTCACCATGGCCAAGGCTTCCCTGGCACCTTGACAGCAGGCCGATATCTTCCATAATCGGAAGCGCCATTGTGCTTCCTTGAGCTTCTCCGCAAGCTCTCCAATGCCTGCTGGTAGGGAGATGGATGGCCACAAGGCCTGGGCAATACCTTGCATCACCTGCCGAACTTGTTCGTGCAGTTGTGAGAGCTCGGGTAGAAGATCACCCGCAGACCCGGGCATCTCCTCTGCAGGACGACCCATCAGCATACCTGCAGACATAACTCTGTTAGCCGGCTTCTCCGCCGCACTCTTTTAAGGGTTCGTTCAAGCACTTACTGAAAATGTTGTGTCGAAGCCGCTTATTCTCCTTCATGGAGTCCGCAAGCTGGGCTCGAACATCTTTCAGTTCCATGCACAGCTTGGTATTGGCGTCTTGGAGATTATTTTTCTCCCGCATGACCTTAGTCAGCACGCGTTCGCCAGCCTTTAGCTGTCGTATGACATGTTGGTCCTCCAGATTCTCTCTGGAGTCATCTGCAATATCTATTGTTAGATCTGCAGCCATGCCGCACACTATATGGTACCTATCATTCTTTGAAACAAATGTTATCAGCTGGGGACTTTTCAGGTCCCATCAATGCGGCAACGGCGGCCCGAAGTTGGGTCTTGCATTCTTCCAGCTCCTGTGACAGTCGAGTATTCTTCTCTGTAAGAAACTGCACAATAAATGATCCTTAAATCATTTGTGCCAACTATTTCAAGTCTCAGGGGCTACTGATATATATAATCATCAAATTTTCTTACCTGTACATCCTTTACATACTGGTCCGTGGCTCTGGCTAGACCATTTTGAGCAGCACGGATGTACGCATCTCCCGAGTTGAATGCATCAAAGCCTCTCGGGAGAAACAAGCGTCACGGAGTATGGCTCGGCGACGCCTATGATTCATGGCGCTCTCCACTTCGGAATTCGTAGCGGGTATCTTATATGCATCCTCTGTAGAAGGAGCATCCAGCGTGTACCTCGTGTTAGCTTCCGCCTCTGTGTCCGGCCCTGGAGCCCGACTGGTAGAGGCGTGATCGGCGACCTCTCCAGATATTGTCCGGCGAGCGTTCTTCCTTCTAGGAAACGCAGGTGTTATTATGTTTTTAAAGACGACAACCACGGAGTGAGGTGTTGCATCATACCTCTGCGCCGGCGTCCCCGTCTAGACCGCCTTCCTTTTTAGCCTGTCCGGCTTCGAAACCCCTTGTTGGCGAGTCGTCGCGGGCTCGGCATGGCGTCCCGAGGGCCTTCCCTATAAAACACCGTTTGTATACGGTAGGTGAAGTGCATAAAAGGAAATCCTTTTCAAAGGTTGGGACTCCGGTCTCATTTATCTGCGAGGCTGGGAGTAGCCCAAGGTAGTCGGCTATAATGGCCACCATGGCATCATCACAGCTTAGCTGATAGAAAATCCTATCAATCAGCTCCACGAATATGTCCGGATCCTCTTTCAGGCCGGGGGCGAGGACCCGCTCAGGATCCTCCGGTTGTGGAGGTGGGCTATTGATCTCCCCTACTGCCTTACGCAGTTCCTGCGATGAAACGGCAAGGTAAATATTTATCACGAAAACAAGTGGATGGAAGTAAAAAGAGCGGAAGCTCACCCAGCTTCGAGGGTTGTTCATGGAGAATCCATCCCGTGGCTTGATGCGGAGGAACTCCTCTTCTTCCCCCTTATACAGATCGGATAGAATTTTTGCTAGAGCAGCAACTGAGTCCGGTCCCTTACGCCCATAGCGAGTGGCATCATCTTCCCCGTTGAAGTGCCACATGGGGTGGCCTCGATATTGAAGTGGCTGCACCCCCTGCATAATGCATATTGCCATAACCTCGGTTATGGCCAGTCCTGATTTGGCCAGCAACTTTATCCGGCCCATCAGATAAAATACGTCTCTATCATCTTCCTCCTTTGGGATTCATGGGCGCCAGCTTAGGCATTTCTTCAAAGGGGCGTTGTCGAACTCAGGAAGACCAATCCGGATAGGATCCGGGAGAGGAACATCCTCCATACAAAACCACTCCGAAGGCCAGTCCTCGGACGTCTTCTTCGGGGTACCGGATAGGTATCCAGTCCCGGCGATGCGCCATACTTCGACTCCGCCCACTTGATATATTGATCCCCTCTGTGTATGGGGCACAAGGCATAACAACTTCTTCCACAGCGCGAAATGAGCTTCGCAACCCAGAAACAGCTCGCAAAGGGCTACGTAACCAGCGATGTGCAGTATGGACGCAGGGGTGAGGTTGTGCAACTGGAGGCCGTAGAACTCCAGGAGCCCACGGAGAAATGGATGGATTGGAAATCCGAGTCCCCTTAACAAATAAGGGACAAGGCATACCCGCTCTCCCTTAGAGGGGTTGGGAAAGCTCTCCGCTTGCTCCCCGCCATTATAGGTGGCGAGCCCAGCTTGAACCGGGACCATATACGCTGGAGGGAGGAATCCCTGGGTCTGTAGCTTCACTAATTGGCTGTGCGGGACGGAACACTTCTCCCAATCTCCGGGCTTGGGGCTGCGGGAGCGAGAGGAGGAGCTGCGCTAGCCGGCCATGTTGGGATGGATTTTTTCGGGCGCGCTCCGATGAATGCTCGCTGAGGGAGGATGGTGTGGCTTGGATCTGAGGATCCTCGTCTCTTTAATAGACAATTCATTCACATAGATGGGGTGGTAAATGTAAAAACACTCTGGCTCCTCACATTCGCTTGACCCGTGGAAGATGGCCATTATTGGACGCAAAAGCCAAGAAGCGCAACATTTACGAGAAGCCGGACACTATTTAACAGGTACTCAGAGTTTGAAGAAGAACCTGCCTTGCAATGTCGAAGACAATCTACGCGCCGGACTCGTCGTCATTGAAGCCTGGTTCAGGGGCTACTGAGGGAGTCCTGGATTAGGGGGTATCCGGACGGCCGGACTATATCCTTTGGCCGAACTGTCGGACTATGAAGATACAAGATTGAAGACTTCGTCTCGTGTCCAGATGGGACTCTCCTTGGCGTGGAAGGCAAGCTTGGCAATTCCGATATGTAGATCTCCTTCCTTGTAACCGACTCTGTGTAACCCTAGCCCCCTCCGGTGTCTATATAAACCGGAGGGTTTAGTCCATAGAGAGGACACACAATCATACCATAGGCTAGCTTCTAGGGTTTAGCCTCTTCGATCTCGTGGTAGATCAACTCTTGTAATACTCATATAATCAAGATCAATCAAGCAGGAGTAGGGTTTTACCTCCATCGAGAGGGCCCGAACCTGGGTAAAAACATTGTGTCCCCCGTCTCCTATTAACATCCACCTAGACGCACAGTTCGGGCCCCCTACCCGAGATCCGCCGGTTTTGACACCGACACTGGGCGCTGCACCACTTTCTTCCTTGCCACGTCCTTGGGGTTGCTTCTGCTGTCGTGCTCCTTTCTGTCCTGATCCTCATCCGGCCTTGCCGGGCCTTGCTCACTCTCGGACTCCTCTACTTGCCGTTGTGCCACTAGTGCTGCACTGATCACTTGATTAGTTGCACCTAAATATAGCAGCAGCAACTCTTGTGGTTTAGTGGCAACCAAAGTGGGCACAGAGGACAAGTAGGTCTTCAACTGTTGTAAAGATATGTCTTCTTCCGGGGTCGACTTCATGGGTCATGCCTTCTTCAAAATTTTGGAGAACGGCAGGGCGCGCTCGGCAGACTTGGAGATGAATCTGCTGGGTACGGCAACGCACCCTGTGAGACGCCTCACATCCTTGACTGTCCTAGGTGCCTGGATCTACTCGATAGCCTTGATCTTGTCGGGGTTGGCTTCGATCCCATGATGGTACACGAAGAATCCAAGTAGCTTGCTGGAGGGAACGCCAAACACACACTTCTCCAGATTTAGCTTCAAGTTGATCTTGCGCAGATTAGCAAACTTCTCCTCCAAATCCTGGATGAGGGTTGATCTATCCTTTGTGTTGACCACAATATCATCCATATATGCCTCAATGTATCTGTGCAACTATGGCTCAAAAACCAATCTGAACTGCTCTTGCAAAAGTGGACCCGACACTCTTTAACCCGAAAGGCATGAGTACAAAGCAGTACGTACCACATGGGGTGATGAATGAGGTCTTCTCTTCGTCTTCCTTGGACATGAAGATGTGATGATACCCAGAGTATGCATCTAGAAAGGAGAGAAAATCATAACCTGAAGTGGAGTCCACGATATGGTCGATGCGCGGCAAGGGAAATGGGTCCTTCGGGCAAGCCTTGTTGAGATCTGTAAAATCTATGCACAACCTCCATTTCCTGTTAGCCTTGCGCACGACCATTGGGTTTGTGAACCATGTTGGATGCAATACTCCTCTAATCAAACCAGTGAATTCAAGCTTCTTAATATCCTCCACAATGAACTATTGCCTCTCCAAGGCCTGCTTTCGAACCTTCTACTTGACAGGTCGGGCATGTGGACAGACAGCAAGGTGGTGCTCGATTACCTCCCTGGGAACACCGGGGATATCATATGGTTTCCAGGCAAACACATCGATATTCGCCCGCAGGAAGGTAACGAGCGCGCTTTCCTATTTGCCGTCATGGGTAGCGCTGATAGTGAAAGTACCATAAACACCAACCAGCCCTGCTGGGACCATCTTCACACGTGGTGCAGCGACCTTGGATCTCTTGCTGTTGGAACTCTCCAGCAAGTCATCAATAGGTGCAGCACACTTCGAAGAGGTTTGCTTCCTGGATTCCTTGCTGGTGTCCCTACTATCCTTCTTCTTTCCTCTGTTCTCCTTGGTGCTAACTGCCGCTGCCGCGACCTCTGCCGCGAATGCGTCCTGGTACATCTTAGCCATGCAAATGATTGCGTCCTTCTCGTCTGACGGAATGGAAATGACTCCCACGGGCCCTGGCATCTTCAAGGTGTTGTTGGCATAGTGGGATGCTGCCATGAATTTTGCCAGAACTAGGCGTCCAAGAATCCCATTATACAACAGGGGGAGATCGACCACATTGAACACAACCTTCTCAGTCCGATAGTTCAGTTCTCCCCCAAATGTCACTGGCAACATGATCTTTCCCTTAGGATGCACAACAAAAAAAGACACATCCATGACATTTCGGGTCGAACAAATTTTCTCTGTTATGCTTATGGCACTTCTATGACGATAATTGCGACAAAACCCGGTATCATCATAGATGTGGTGGGCTCCTACTTCTATGACAAAAAAATCATGATAGAAAATGGGCTTTTCGTCCTAGGCGGGCCGGAGACGCAGCTGCATGACATTCTTTGGGCCGTCCATGACGAAAAAAACCATGGTAGAAGCGAGGGCGAGGAAAATATCGGGGAGTTCCCGATTTCGATGGGTGGTCGGGGCCGAGCGATGCGTGTTTCTCTTGTACACGTATGCATGAGGGTGCGAGGCGTTGGGCTCTAACTGAACCTGAGCGAGGCGTTCGCCTACTGAACCCGAGCGATTGCACTGCAGGCTATGCGTTACTGCACCTGAGCGATCGATCGATCTGGCTGTTAACTGAACACGATCGAGCGATTCCTTCGCTATTGCTGCTAACTAAAGCTGATCGAACCTACCGCCTCTTGATGAACAGTGAGCATTGTTGGGGGGTTGGATGAATAGTTCCCGATCGGAGTTGGATGAACAAGACCCCGTGGTAGTAGAGGTCGTTGCCGCTGGATGAACAGGACCCCGATCGAGCTGGTTGGGGGTGGATGAATAGGACCCCATGGAGGGCTGGTTGAACAGTAACCGGTGGAGGGCTGGATGAATAGTAGCCCATGGAAGGGTGGTTGAACAAGACCCTGTGGAGAGGGCTGGCTGAACAGTAGCCGGTGGATGAGTGGTGGAGGCTGGATGAACAGGAGCCCGTGGATGAACAGTGGCTGGTGGAGACAGCAGGGGAGACGCCATGGATGAACAGTCGCCGGTGGAGGCTGGAGGAGGTCGACGGTGTATGAACAGTAGCCTGTGGAGGCAGTAGACAGTGGAGATGAACACTAGCCCTTGGAGTCCCATTTTGCGGTATGCCACACCCCTCCTGATGAACAGGACCACCGTCTCGACCGTAGTGCTCCAACACAAGTCCATCTCCTCCGTTTTGCGGTATGCCACACCCCTCCTGATCAACAGGACCCCGTTTCAACCTTAGGAGGTAAAAGAGAAGTTTGTTTCCTCCGTTTTGCGGTATGACACACCCCTCCCAGTGAATAGGATCCTGTTTTGACCGTAGGCAGTCGAACACAAGGCCGTTTCCTCCGTTCTGCGGTACGCCAGGCCTTGTTTCGATCGGCTAATCCGTCCAAGCCGGTTGGCTCCCGATGAACATGACGCATTCCATTGCCTCCCGATGAACACGACGACACAATTTCTCCGTTCCGACCCAGCCGGTTGGATGCCGATGAATATGACGTTGTTGCTGCCTCTCCATGTACACGAGCCATGGTGGTACATATGCGCGAGTAGGCGTTCGACACCCCCCGGTATTTACGTGTCCGTATTTACTTTGTTGCACACTGGTTGTACGTACGTGTACATGCTACGTCTGCGCCTCTACAATGACACATGCCCTTCCTTACTCGGCCACGGTTCATTGCTGCATCCTGCAGACAGACCAATCGACCAGTATATACATACCCGTTCGCGACCAGAATGACAACGCTGCGTATGCTTCGACCAGGTGGGTCCCGACTGTCAGGGAGGATAAGGAGGCACTTCCTTGCGTGCAAATATTTAGTTGGTGGGTCCTAGTAGTCAGGGCGAGGATTCATATTTTTCGCGCCTAATATGGAGGCACTTCCTTGCGTGCGAAGATGTAGTTGGTAGGTCCCAGCTGTCAGGGGAAAATGTTTTTTGCAAAAAAAACAGAGTCCCTTCCGGTGGGTCCCAGCTGTTAGGTGGAGGAATAATTATTTTACACGTAATAAGGTTGCACTTCCTTACTGCGGCTGTGGACCCAGCTATTAGCCTCTCCACGTTCAATCCTCTTCCCATGGAAGTCATTCCTTAACCATGTTGACCACGCCGCACCGAGAGCACCAAGGCAGTGGACGACGGTGAGGCCTAGAAGGGGACGACGTGGAGCCGGGGAAGACGCGGTAGTGAATGCCCAGGTGGAGAGGAGTACGACGGTTGATTGGTTCGACTGCGGTGTGAGGCTGCCGTCGCAGCAGAATAACAAGGGTTGTGGGTGAGTAGACAGTAGAAGGATGGCCTGGCCAGTGGTGGGAGTAGGGTGGGGCGGTGAGGCCTGCGCGACAGCACAGCCGACCACTGGAGGTAGTAGCAGGCGGTCTCGCCGGCGCTCGTTTAGGCGGCTAGTGCAAGAAGAGCAGCGGTTAAAGAAGCAGCAGGACCGTTCAATTCAAATACAAGCTGCTAAAATCGTTTGTTGACTAAGTTGACAAAGCTCTACGTATGCATCAACTTAGTAGGCCCACGGGTCAGCCCTCGAACCGATGCGCCCCAGATGTCAGTGGGAGGAATCTCTTTTTTGCATAATAAGGAGGCAGTTGCTTGCGTGCGGCCAAGCCAGCAGAGGAGTAGGGTGGGCCGGTGAAGCCTACGTGGCATCACAGCAGGCCACAAGAGGAGGGAGCAGGCAGTCCCGCCTTCGCTGGTTTAGGCAGCTGGAGCAGGAAGATCAGAGATTGAAGAAGCACGCCGCCCGTTGGATTGACATCCAACAGTCACTGCTACCAGAATCATGTGTTGACTGACAAAGTCTTGCATAAATAAGTCAGCATCGAAATATGTGGCGTGTACAGCCCATTTGCTATTATTTTTATAATTTTTACTCATTTGCTAACTCATATGGAATTTGTTGCAGCCCATTTTCCATTTTTAGAATTGCTGCCCATTTTCTGGTCAATGCCAGCGTTAAAAATTGAACTAAAAAATGTGTGAAATTTTAAAAATTCACATATTTTTGCTGGGGAACAAAATATTCTTAATCCAAAAATTAATAGTCATACTAAAACAAATTTAAAAATAAATTAGTACTATGTTATGTTAAAATCCAATGAAATATAAAATATCAGTGAAGAACAAAAACAAAAAATGAAACTAATTGCCCATTTGCTATAATTTTTTTGGAATTTGCAACCCCTTTGACATTACTTTTAAGATATACTGACCATACTCTTTGGCCAGGCCGGAATGCATCCCTCCTCGTCTTGAAAGATTTGCAGCCAGTAAGTCGGAGAAAACAAATAGGCCTAGCTTGGGTATTCTTCAAAAAGTAATAGTGGGCTACTATTTTCCCAAATAAAAAACTGTTGGGCTGGTCATGTTGTTAGACGGGCCAAAGAGACCTCACAACCCAGTTTATAGCCTGCTCCTCCGAACAAATCCTCAAAAAAAGTTGCGCAATTCTGTCGTTAATTGACTATATGTTGACAATGATGTGGGTCCCAGATATTAGCAAGGTGGATTAGAGAAAAACCGAGGGGTGCATCTGAGTAGTAAAAGAGGCGCTTGCTTGTGTTCAGGAGGGGACCTGGTGGGTCCGTACTATCATACTCACAACTACAATCCTCTCTCGATTCACTATGTTGATAGGGTCGGACGGTGGCGTCGTGGCGAGCGCACCAAGGCAGAGGATAAAGTGTTGTCGCCAATGTGTTGTGCTGGGTTGGACATTCTTATCGAAAAGTAAAAATGGACCGAAACTATTTACAGCGTTGACTACGATTTCCATGGGTCCGCTAGTTGCAGGAAGAAAATGGTGGGAGAAAGAAGACTAGTCGCTATCTTTGCCAAAGAATAATATCAACTAAATTTAACGACACTATCGTAGAAAATAATATCCTCCTATTAAAATTTCACTTTTCAAATCGTGAATTTAAAGAACTGGTGCATGAGCATTTAGTTTTATTTATTTATTTACTTATTTATGTCTAGGGGACCATGATCATGTACCTGGGCCAGATTCATGTGAGAGCCTCCCTTCCAGTTAATTATGGGCTCATCTATTGGGCCTTCATCAGTGGGCTGCATGTTATCGACAAGTAGAAAATTTGTTCCTTACCAAAAATAGTATGTGCTACATACGGTACGGGGAACTAAAGGATCGGACCATACAACGACTTCCAAAACATTGTGTTTGTCGTTCTAACAACACATTTATTCAACCAGCTGATGAAATATACTACTAACTGTACATTGAAAACAGCAGCAGCAACAACAACTAGGGCTGGGGGTGCAACAGAAGCAGTAAGCAGGCCAGAAGAATAAAGACGCAACTCTCTCTTCCAAACCAAACATCAGCTATCATTGCAAAAGGGCTACCAAAAAAGAACAAGTGTATGCATAAAACTAAATAAACATCCTACTACACCAAGTATACCCATCTAACTAACTCACTTAGTTAGACGTTACTATTTATTAAGCTGTGGAGATTGGCTGACGGCTTGAACTAGATGGGTGCCTGAAGGGGGAAACTCCAGCCAGCAGGTCGAAGTCTGATACTTGTGACCATCTCTCCTACTTTGGCTTGCAGAGCGTGGCGGCACATATCAGGGCATGGTGCATGCAGAGATGCATGGTACGCTTTGTACACACAGTTTTGCCTGATGAACAAAACCGTGTTGCCCTCATGATCCTTGTCGTTGGTTATCTCCTGGTTAATCGGATAATTCAGTCCGAGAAATAGAGAGCGTGTACCAAGGCTACTTACCAGCCTCCAGTCAAAAATTCCTGAAGACCCAGAGAAGATGGGATCCTGCTCAAAGACCTTGCAGTGACTGTATTTGTATTCCGCGAAACAAAACATCCGGTACATGCGAACGATCATCAATCGTTCGCTTTCGTTTGATTGAGCCAGGAACCACCTGCAACTGCCATGCCGCTTTTCTTTGAAAGGTTCTGGGATTAGGAAGGGTAGGGACACCAAGCGGCCTACAACATTATATCAAGTTACAGTCAAATAAAAAAGGGCTCTTACTGTAGTCAATCTTAAGAACAGCATGTTATGAGCATGAATATTTTTTAGTAAATATTGATAGTAATATAAGAAAGCCATCATGATATCATAGGAAAGTAACATACTGTTGTAACATCCGTTTGTAGCGATGACTAGAGCAGGCCAGCAATACGTCCAGCCATAGAAGGAGTCAACGGCGTAAATGAAGCCCTTGTGTTCAATAACATCAGAGAACCATGGGGGATGTATGATCCTGCGATGAACGTGCAGATTTATCCACTTACCGTTGTGACATGTCAGATAGGCAAGACCGTGGTTGAAGAACGCAATTAGCCTGAACTCTTTACAATTCGCAGCTCTTGTGGGCACTTGGTAGATTACAACCTTGAGTGAATCAAACTTGGTATCATGTTGGATACTGTAAGATTCTGAGTATTCTAGGTCGCGGTGCCAAAGTAGTGCAGTGTTAATTGAAGGAAGGCGGATCAATCGCCGGGTGTAGACCTCCACGACCATCTAGCTTTCGCGATTGTCAACAAGGACCTTCCAAGATGTGTTCATGTCGACCCAGTACATACCGTTAATGTAGTTGAGGGTGATGGGGATTGGATCACATTCAAGGGGGTTGATTCTCGCCACCCTACGATCGTTATGTTGCGTGACATGTTGTTTCTTAAGATCAGGTTGCATCAGCAAGCAAGGAGCTGGCTTAAAAAGCTCCGGCCTGAGGGCTTTGAGTAAACAGTACAACCCCGATGAGCACGCATCAAACGGCATGGTACTGAGATTTTCCACACGCGAAACAATGAGCTTGATTACCTAGCCGATTTTGCTCGGTTCTGCCATTGTTAGTGCTTGGGTTTCGGAAGAGGGGTGAGGCGCCTTAGCGGGGATGGAAGATTGGATGATTATGTGCGTACAAAGATGGAGAAGAGAATATGTGCTGTGGGAAGTGGACAGGTGATGATGACTACAACATGCCGCTTGACTTACAAGACACATACCAACAACGTAGGCTCATATCGATGCCAGACAACTTGCTTGAGTGATCACAGTACTAGTACTCCCTACAGTACCCTCTACTATGCCCTAGTTTGCATATAGAGTAGTGGAGTAGGACTCTGCTCTACTACTAGCACCAAAGGATTAGTATATTCTAATCTAAAATAGTTACAAACTTCAATGCCCGAGCGTGGAATGACTACGAACCGCCATCGGAGCTAACTCCAATCCCCAGCAAACGTTTGCTGGGAGACATGGCAGTTGCAAACACCCTCCATGCAGTTATAGTACATGTGTAAGGGTGGCGGTTTTGTAAAATACTATGGCTTAAAAACCGGCCACCATCGGATGGAAATCTGACGGTTACGTGGGATTCACCAGGATTGAGCTCGTGGCAAACAATCGCCAGATATCATTACTAAAAAAGGTTAAAACACCCAGGGCTATAACCTGCACCGGCTGACCACTAACAATGATACTAACATAATTGTAAAATGGTCAAAGACCGTGTCTACGTGGTGTTTGGAATTATATGCAAAAAACTAGCAAGATGCCCTAGCATTGCATGGAACATCAGGATGCATTTTTTTACAAAACACCCGTTACGATTGACCCATGCAGGAGTAATCCCATGTGTAAAAACTAATGATATCTCGAGAATTTTATCAGAAAAATGGTATCTCTAGAATTTCATCAGAAAAATGATATCTCGAGAAAGATGCGAGATAAGGTGAGGAGGAGTGGGGCGTGGTGGTGACTGGTGGTCGGACTGGGCGGAAGCATGGGGATGGACGACGCCGGCAGTGGCCACCATGCCAGATTGTTCCAGAGACTTCCTTTTTTAATTGCTCAGCAGTGAGGTGGTGGGAAATAAGGATGAACGGGGCAAGGCCTTATCTGTGAATGTGGAGAGAGGTGCCGGAATCTTTTGTAAAATTGTCATAGTTTGCATTCTATCTGTCAGATACAGATTGGACGGTCTATATTACAAGATGGCAGGCACACCATCATCACCAACTCGGTTTTTTATATGAGTAGAGATAGAGACTAGGGAGGAGCACCATCTACTGCATCGTGTGCTAGTCCTGCGCTCCATTTGACGGCCGCAACGTCCCCAACATCCACTCCCTCCCGTGCTCCATTCGACGGGCGTTGTTGGAATTTGGGGAGCGCACTCATGCAACTGCTGGCAGTGACGACTTCATCGACGACGACTTCTTCCCCGACCTCGGCAACCTCTTCCTTGGTGACATGGGCGACAACCTCAATGCCAACGGTGCTGCTCCCGTTGCACCGTATGTGTTTATGTCCTTCCTGCTCGAAATTGTGGTAGAATTCATGTTTCTAGTCTGTGTCCTAGATTCGATCTGTTCATCTACTATGCTAGTCCACATGATTGGTTTAATCTCTGTTATAGCCATCATGATTTATTTTGTGCTTATTCGGATTAAATCTCGTAGTAACTTGCTCATATATTCACCTGGCGCAACGTCCCCTACAGCCACTCCCATTTCATGGACAGCCTAGTCGATGCCTCCAAGGTGCCCTGCGTTTACAAGATTTTCGGCTGCGAGAGGTACGTTGACCAGCACTTGCTGGCGGAGCATAGTTCCAGATGCGCTCACGCGCCCTGCTACTACTATGAGTGCACACTGTCGTTTGAGAGCTCGCCGACGAGCCTCGTGCATCACCTCACGACACGTCCGTCGAACACTACTGGCCCGCGGCGGTGAACATCAAGTATGAGATGTGCTACCCGTTCACTGTGCCGGAGTCGCTGGAGGATCATCGCCGCCTGCTAGTCGTGGTGGAGGATGGCAGCTTCTTCCTCTTGGTCGTGGGCACCAGCAACGCCTGCGTTGGCCACCGCCCTGTCTATGTAGTCTGCGTCAGGGGAAACTCCGCTGACGCTGACACGAGACTGGTGTACAGGTGTGTGCTCACTATTACTGCCCCTCAGAGGTATGTGGGCTGCCACCACGGCTCCATGACGTTGACTCGGACTGTGCCGAGCTGCTCCGTTCCTGGCAAAGTGGACATGGAAGAACCATGGTATGATTTTCACCCCAATATTGTGCACGAGGACTCCAAGGAGCTTCACCTGGACATATGCATTACCAAGTTAAATGTTGATCATTAGTGTTCGCTCGATGTAATCTGATGTCTAAGCATGTGGAGACTTCTTATTTATATAGTATAGAACCGTCCATGCATGATCTTGCTCTATTAGAGTATGACGCTTTAATAAAAGTGTATCCATTTATGGTTTATTCTACAATCTTCCATGTATGCTTTGGTCCATTAGATTTCTCGCTTTCCATTTATGAGATTAATTGAGAATTTTTACTACAGTACTGGTGAAAGTTTTATGAACCATTTCTTACATCTCCTCTACCCCTTCCAAGTCATCCTAATTTAGTCCCTCCGTCTAGGTGCATAAGAGCATGGTTAATACTTAATAGTATAGCCAACTGTTGACTATAAGAAAGTGTCATGTCATATGTAGCCAACATGTATAACAATTAGCTATAAGTATGTGCTACTTTATTAATACATGGCCCACTTTCCACTCTCACATAGTGCCTAGGAGCACATGCTACAGCTGGCTCTTGCATGAGTGCCCGCTTGCATTCTCTCTCATATCCTCTCTCCTCTACTTCTTACAACCTGCTGATTGTACCTTATTGTACTCGCTCTAAGTCACCTTACGAAAACTGAATAATCCAAAAACACTTAGGCACGGTGCATTAACTCCCACCTCGTTTCTTGTTTCTTGACATATCAACCAATAAGAGATGTGGGGCGTGCATGTTTTCAATGACTCAGGACTACCAAACACGACATGCAGTGGTTAGTTCATTCATGCAATGCTATTAATTCGCAAATAAACATTAAGTTCTCTCGTTTTCCCCTCATTCTTGGTCATGTTGCACAACTTAAGATGAATTATTCACCTAGACGGAGGGGGTACATTCATGGTGGTCTAGAAAAAAATAAACAAAATCGATACTCAAAAACTAATTCTTAAAGATCATTTCTTCCAAAGCACAATAAGTGTTCTTTCTTCACAAGTTTTGGATGCAGGTTGAACGCTTTTGTTTGCAAAAGATACTTTTTTATCTATTTCACCCAGAATTTTGTGAGCTCTAGAGAAGAAATAATATCCGAAGAAACCTATCGATACTCGTTACACATGAGATGACCCCCACATACTTTGTCAAAATAAACAACTCCCCAATCAATGCATATCACTGTTCCGTGCAACGTACGGGCACCTTACTATATATTAGTACGACTATAAATTTAACTAACATTATATATAGTACGATAATTTTTCATGCATGTCACCAGAAATTATATCATTGAAAACTATGTTCAAATATGAATCCAATGATATAGTTTTTGTTGACATGCACTAACATTTTGTCAGTTAAATCTTCAGTCAAATTGAATGGGGGACTAATAAACCATGACCGAGGTAGTACGAGTGTAGAGGGCGGCGCTGCATGGGAGTCAAACCCCGCTCATGGCACGGTAGTAAAGCTGTCATATCACAAAACCCAACCACTCCTAGTAATAAGTGGCTTGGTAAAATAAACGGACAAGCAACCACCACATCCCTCCGTGTTTTTTGCATGTCATCTCTCTGCATTTACTTTGTCTAGTTCATCTCGCACACTCGATCCCTAGCTACTACTCCTAGGGCCAGTTCTTTTGGGGCTTAAATAATAAGCTGTCTCTTCCCCAGCTTTTCCCATAAGACTAGTCATAGTGGAGAGTAACATAAGGCGCCTCACTCATTTATTTGGGCTTCTAAACTACTACCTCCGTCCCAGTTTATTAGTCATCATTGTAATTTATGCTAAATTTTGACCAAAGATTTAACTGATAAATTGTTAGTGCATGTCAACAAAATTTATATAATTTTGGGTGACATGCATAAACATTAGTTAAATTTATGGTCAAAATTTGACACAGATTACAATGGGGACCAATAAACCAGGATGGAGGTAGTAGTTATGCAATTACTAATCTGGAAGCCTAAAATAACTGGCCCCTGGTACTCCTAGTAGTAGTACTCAAGTTGGAATTCCAATTGCACGGCACAACTTGTTAGGCAAAATATTCGATACAGGGTGTAGGAAGCGGTTTGGGAATTTGCATGCCTTCCCGACCAGTGAGATACTCCCTACAAAGTACGATAGAGAAATAACCACAAAGAAAGAAGCTAAAAGTAAACAATCAAATGAGCTTTTTTGCATTCGTTTTGCATTGAATCGTTTCACAAGCTTGACTAGTGTTGTTTTTCTACTTTTATAAAAAAACCGCATCATAATGTTAAAACGTGCATTTGCACCTACATAAGTAATATTAGGCCTAGTTCTTTTGCCATAATCTGGGGATTCTCCCAGAATCCGACCCCTACCCAGCTTCTCCCAGAATCTTTGGGCCTCGTTTGTTTTACAATCCTATCTAGTTAGGGTCTAATTAGATAGGATTATAAAACAAATGGGGCTCAAAGATTCTGGGAGAAGCTGGGTAGGGGTCGGATTCTGGGAGAATTTCCAGATTCTGGCAAAAGAACTGGGCCTTAGTAGCACAGTCTGTAAGCATATATAGAGAGAGACGTGTAGTGCAATAGTATATAGTAAAGTTTGTGCTATATGCACGTACTTACGAAATGCCTATGGATACACAAGGTTTCCAAACTTTTCCTTTTACATACTTAATTAAGGACGCTAATAATTCCCGAACGTTCGTGATTTATCATTTGCGTCCCAAAACTAATGAGATCGCCTTACGAAACTAAATTATTCCTAATAAAAGCCACGACGCTCGCAGGAGCGCTTGCGGCGTGCCACGAGTGCCCTGGTGCGGGGCCGTTTCCTAGCGCACCGACACAACACGTCTACCTCAACCTGGCAACTCGTGAGGTGCTGATTGGCGGCTTGCCGGCAGGCGAGCGTGATTTCACCGTTGTGGTGATCCGGCGCCAACAGGTACTCCTCCTCGCTGGAAGCGTGCACCCGGTCCACGTACCGCCAAGTGTAGATGAGGCACTTGGGCCCGACTGCACTCAGGGCTTTGGCATGGGTGTCCTCTGCTACCCTCACGACCCTCGCACGAGCCTTCTGTTAAAGAGCCAATTGCGTGACTCTCTCGGGTGTGACATAGGCCTGCCAAGCAGCATGCCTCACGGCGTGCTTCTCATCCTCGGCCTTCTTCTCCGCCTCTATTTTAGCGTGCTCTGCCAGAGGCAAAGCCGCCCACAAGGCGACATCCATTTCTTACCAAAGCTCCTCCAGGCTGGGGGCTTGGCAGGCGGCGCAGCGTTCTCCTCGTAGCGGGGAGCCGACACGTCCTCTGGCGCGTGCTGGCGAGACTGCAAACGCCGACGCGTCCACCTCGACGCGTCGCGGTGAGGAGCGGAACGCCGATGCGTCCTCCTCGACTAGTGGCGGCGAGGAATGGAACGGCGATGCGTGACCGTCCGCGAGGGGCACCTAGGGCTTGGGAGGGACGATGCCATGGTGGTCGACATGAGAGGGAGGGGGAGTTGATAGCGATGAATGTGAGCATTCCATCAAATGCCGTGGGAGGTGCAGTATTTATAGCGAGTAATGGCACAGCTACGTAAGATATGGTGATAGGGGCGAGGGGCCCGATCTTTCGATGAGATGGTGGCTATCATTTTTCATGGAGTGGACTTTGGCGATCCGACTACGATCGTCCGAGGGGTTATTGACCATGCCTGAGTAGGATCAACCTGACCACGAAGGTCTATTTCCTTCAAGCAAATGAAGAACAAGAAAGAAACTGAAATTCCAATCTGGATATTGCGAATATAAGAGGAAAGCTTTATTAATGAAGGTGGGGTTCTATGATGTCTTAGTTTGGTCGTTGAACACGAACAAAGTACGTGAAGTTGCAGCTGTGGTGAACTTTTAATCTAAGCAAAACCCAAAGTCTAAATGACACCCTAAGGGCTGTAAATATGGAGGAAGAGGGGGGAATTTCGTGGCCCTTGTAGGAGGGGTCCAAAACCAACCCTAACTCTTGTTTCCCCACACATATGGACTCTAAAAATAGCCTATACATAAGTATTTTGAAATTACATGGGCCTAGCCCAATAATAAGGTGACGCAGCACCTAGAATAGCCTCTGGACGAAATTTATGAAGTGGCATCCTGTATATTTCGTCCAAGGCTTCACGCACTCCTTATGGTGGCTTCAAAGTCCTGAAATCATCACTTGTAACTCCGTTCTTGTTCGCCTTGCACATGCCATCATCTCCATGCTTTGTCTTGCTCGAGTGTTCATCCCTCTTATCCATGTCGGGCCCTTCATTTGTAAGCAAAAAAATGTATCCAATTTAGGTAACATCATATTCTCATGAACATTAGAATCATTACCAAGAAACGAAAGTACCCGATAATTTAATTGGCATGCGCGAGCTCGAGTAATTGGTCCAGTATATCTAGCAGTAGGGGTTGTGGGTGTACCAATGGTATTGATGTCCTCATTATCCTCCCCTTCTTGAAATGAAGTCATCCTCGGCGGAAGATCATCTTCCTATCCCAAATAAGGCTTCAAATCTGCATTGTTAAAAGTGGGACTAACCCCAAAATCTGCAGGCAGCTCAAGTTTATATGCATTATCCTTTATTTTCTCTAACACCTTAAATGGACCATCAGCACGTGGCATTAGCTTTGATTTGCGCAAATCAGGAAATATGTCCTTACACAAATGTAACCAAACAAGATCTCCAGGTGCAAAGACAACATGTTTTCTATCCTTATCTCCAGCAAGTTTATATTTACCACTCATACGCTCAATGTTCTCCTTAGTTAGCTCATGCATTTTTAAGATCAATTCAGCATGTTGTTTAGCATCAAAATTAACCTTCTCCGAAGATGGAAGAGTGTGACACCCTCGATTCAATCGTACACTAATCATACACGCAAATGTGTACGATCAAGATCAAGGACTCACGGGAAGATATCACAACACAACTCTAGGCACAAATTAAAATAATACAAGCTTTATGTTACAAGCCAGGGGCCTCGAGGGATCGAATACATAAGTTCGAAAACACAAGAGTCAGCGGAAGCAACAATATCTGAGTACAGACATAAGTTAGACAAGTTTGCCTTAAGAAGGCTAGCACAAAAGCAACATCGATCGAAAAGGCAAGGCCTCCTGCCTGGGAGCCTCCTAACTACTCCTGGTCATCGGCGGCCTCCACGTAGTAGTAAGCATCGGCGGTGGCATCTGGCTCCTGGGCTCCGTCATCTGGTTGCATCAGCCGGAAAGAAGAAGAAAGGGGGAAAAGGGGGAGCAAAGCAACCGTGAGTACTCATCCAAAGTACTCGCAAGCAAGGATCTACACTACATATGCAACATTATCAAAGGAAGGCTATATATGTGGACTTGGCTACATAAATGCCAGAATAGAGAGAAGGCCTAGTCCTATCAAAGACTAGCATCTTCTCGAACCCACCATCTTGCAGCAACAGGAGGAAGTAGAGTAGCATAAAGTAAAGTAGCAGTGGTGTTATCAACCTCGGCCGGAGATCCTTTCTCGACTCCCTGCGAGAAAGAAATCCCAGAGCCATACTATCTAGTTATCATCACAATCAAATCCTCATCACCATCCAGTTCTCATCACAAGTATCCAGTTCTAGTTGTATCGATCGGGATACAACTCCAAGTGTCCGTTACCGTAGGACAGGCTATCGATAGATGTTTTCTTCCCTGCAGGGGTGCACCAACTTACCCACCACGCTCGATTAACTCCGGCCGGACACACTTTCCTGGGTCATGCCCGGCCTCGGCCAAACAATACGCCGCAACCCGACCTAGGCTTAATAGAGAGGTCAAGCACGCCGGACTAAACCTATGCCCCAGGGGTCATGGGCCATCGCCCCGGGAACTCCTGCACGTTGCGTGGGCGGCCGGTGAGCAGACCTAGCTACCTCCCTAAAAAGGCAGGAGCTTACCAGTCCAACCCGGCGCGTGCCGCTCCGTCGCTGACGTCTATCAAGCTTCGGCTGATGTACACGACGCAGAACGCCCATACTATGCCCACGTGATGGTTAGTGCTATCAGGCCAGAGGCCCCTCGGATCAAATATCCAAATCGTAGTGGATTAGGAACACGCGGTAACAAGCAGAGACTCACGAAAGATGTGACCCCGTTGCCCCGTCTCGAGGACTTGCGGCAAGGACTAAGAATGCCCGGCCACGCCTCGTAATTATCTCGCGGGCACCCTCCAGGTCAACCCGTCTCCACATCACTTTCCAAGTAACAGTTGTAAAGTCCAAGTATCCGTGTGTCCAAACATCAAGAGGGAAACCCGAGGAATCACCCCCGGTGAATTCCACTCGATGTAATCATCAAGGTGAACGTAAGAGGAATCACCCCCGAGGTTCACACTTGAGGGGTTGCACGACAGAGTCGTATCGGAAGTGGTTAAAGAGGAAATCACCCTCGATGACCATGACCGAATAGCTACACTACAGGGTTAACATTAGAAGTGCTGTAGAGGTCTCACCCTCGGCACTCGATAGTAACCCAGCAGTGTCGAGCAACTAAGGGGAAAGTGATGTGCGGTGAAGGGGCCTGGTCTTCGATCCCGTTGATCGGGTCTTCAATGATGAAGCAGGGGCAACAAGGACAAGGTGGGGGTCACTGATGGATCACTAACCAACCTATACTAAGCAGTTTAGGATAAGCAGGTAAGGTACAACAGCAAATACAAAAGTAGGCTATGCATCAGAATAGGAGCATACAATAACAGTAGCAAAATCTAATGCAAGCATGAGAGAAAGGAATGGGCGATATCGGGATGATCAAAGGGGGGGCTTGCCTGGTTGCTCTGGCAAGGAGGGGTCATCGTCGATGTAGTCGATCACAGGGGCAGCATCGGTCTCGAGGTCTACCGGAAAGGAGTAACGGAGGGGGAACACCATAAATAACAGAGCAATCAAAGTAACACAACATATAACAAGGCAATACACGGGGTTAGGGGTGACCTAACGCAGTACTAGCCTATACTGGCGAAGGGAGAAACATCCAAGAAAGTATCCCCGGTGTTTCGCGTTTTCGGACGGATGAACCGAAGGGGAAAAGTTGCGTGTTTGATATGCTAGGGGTGTGTGGCGGAAGAACGGACTGTGTATCCGAATTCGTCTCGTCATTCTGAGCAACTTTCATGTACAAAGTTTTTCCAACCGAGTTACGGATTATTTTATATGATTTCTAAGGTTTCAAATAACATCCAAGAAAGTATCCCCGGTGTTTCGCGTTTTCGGACGGATGAACCGAAGGGGAAAAGTTGCGTGTTTGATATGCTAGGGGTGTGTGGCGGAAGAACGGACTATGTATCCGAATTCGTCTCGTCATTCTGAGCAACTTTCATGTACAAAGTTTTTCCAACCGAGTTACGGATTATTTTATATGATTTCTAAGGTTTCAAATATTTTCTAGTAATTACTGGATTTAATTTAATTCGAAAAAAAAACTATAAATACTTTTGTCACCTAGTGTTACTCTAGCCTATGAGTATGCCAGTGGGGCCAGTGGGGTGGGTTGACCTAGTCAAAGATTGAATAGCCAAAGGATGAATAGTTTAGGCGGGTCCCATATGTCATTGTCTATGGTTAAACTAGACTTTAATTACATTAGATTAACTAATAGGGGGGTTACTGTCATTGGCTGGCAGTTAACCTAGCAATCATTAACCTAAATCTAGATTAGCCTAAACTAATTGATCCTGGCCGGTCACACACATAGAACACACCACGCAACACACTCGGCCATGGCCTTGGCCATGGCCAGCCAATAGTAGCAGTAAAGAAGCGCAACAGCAGCGTTGAGGCGAAGCAGCGACATCAGTGAGCAAGGCAACAACAGTAGGGAGCAGTACCAGCGAGCAGCATAGAGCAAAGTAGCACGGCAGGAGCAGCGTTGGCATCAGGCAGAGCATGCAGCGGCGACGACAACGTCAAGCGGTCAGCACCAACAGCAGAGCAACAACGTGCGGCCAGGGGACGGCCGGCGCGTGGCCGGACGCGGCCAGCGGGAGTACGGGGCGTCGTGGCGTGGGTGGCTTTGGGTGTGCGTGGGCTGCAGCAGCAGTAGCAGGCCGCACCAGTAGCAGCAGTGGCGGCTCGCAGGCACGGCCAAGCTCGGGCGGGCTCCTGTAAGGAAGGAGGCGGCGACTACAGCGGCAGTCCGAGGCGGGGAGAAGGGGAACGGGCGGCGGCTCACCCCGGGGAAGCCGTGGACGAGCTCGCCGAGGCCGGGAGGCGCCGGTGGTGCAGATCGACGGCGATGGCTGCAGCGGCCATAGTCGAGGAAGACGGACGATTCGGTCGAGGTGGGTGCTCCGAGCTCGAGTGGATCCGCGTAGGGGAAGCAGGGGAGGCAGGTGGAGCTCCTGGCGCAAGCTCGGACGAAAGGGACGACGCTGGCCGCGGAGATGATGAGACGGTGACTGTGGTGGTGCCGAAGGTGGAAGACAACGAGGATCCGGGGAAGCAACGCCTCCCAGCTTGCACTGCTGGCTGTAGTAGACACAGGAGATGCCGACGATGCTCCTCGACGTCTTCGCTTGGCTCGGGGAGGTCGTCGGCCATGGTCACAGCGAGGCGGCAGCAGCGGCCGCGTCGGGTGGGCGCAGGGGAGAAAGGGATCTGGGGAGAGGGAGAGTGGAGGACGGAGTGGGGAGCGAGGGGGCAAGTGGGGGAGGGGACCGAGGCGCCGCAGGGGGGCGGCATCCTTATCGCCTCCGCGGTGACGCCAACGAGCTGGTCCGGCAGGGACTGCTCGGTCGCAGGCGCCCGGTCGCGTGAGCAGTGGCGAAGAAAGGCGACCGAGGGAGTGCAGGGTTGGATCGGCCTGGCTGGCCCGAGGCTCAGCGGGGCTGGGAGGTGGTCTAGGCCTGGGGGCTTCCCCTTTTCTTTACCTTTTCTTTTGTAATATACTTTTTTATATAAAATAAACAGCTAGCCCCTGTTTTATTATTTTTAGAGCATTTAAACACATTATAAAAAAATATGATTTCAACATGAAAAATATCCGGGGACTATTTGCCACACCTCGAACATTTTAGTTTCATGTTTGATAAAATTTGAATTTTGACTTTAAACTTGGTTTTGAATTTGAGTTTGAAATAAGATTTGGATCAAGCGAGGATTAGTAATAATAATGTAATGACGTGGCACCATTAGCAGGGTTTACTGTAGCATGACACCGGGGGTGTTACAAATCTAATCTCCTCCACTACAAGAAATCTCGTCCCGAGATTTAAGTGGTGAAGTAAAGAGTAACTTCGGGAGAACTGACCCTTATAGGGTTAATTATCTAGTGAGCAATTCAGGGAATGAGGCGGAAGTATCTCTCGAGTTGAAACTGAATAAAACATCGAGAGCAAGGTATGAAGGTACCATGAGAAGTTTTAACGGGCATGCCATCATTCGATTGCTAACCAAAGGTGAAAGGGGGTTCAAAGCAACAACAATAGAAATTATTGCGTCTGATACTAGAATAGATCACTAGGAAGGTGGCTCATGAATTACATACGAAGGCAAGTGAAAAAGGATACTTCGGAATCAAGGATGTACAGGAGTCAGGTTTTGATCCTGTGGAACTGTGGGTTATGGGGCCACCATGTGGGTTAAAAGCAGGAAGGAGCTAACATTTTGCACGGTCATGATAGCAAGGCAGGTCGGAGGATAACCTGTCAGTTATGTTGATAACAACGTAGGTACCAAGGGCGAGGGACGAAGAGAACTATTTTCCTGCTCGTTGAACGAGGCGGACCAATAGGCAAAGTTCTCATCCATCGGTGGCTACCAGAATGTTATCAACAATTGTAACAAGGTCTTGCTGACAGAGTCGCACACCGAGGTGTTTACCTAAGTAGAGAATTAACTCTGCTCCAATAAGTTAGATTACGAGAATGGTTAAACAAACCAAAGGAAAGGAAAATGTGATTATTAGTTTAACCAGACCAATGGAAAGGAAAAGGGTGCTTATACAAAAGTATTAGAGTATATGCTTCCCAAGAACAAACAGAGCAAGATATACATGACAGGACATCAAGTACTTATCCATTTAGTTAATGGGGCAATGAGAATCATGATATTACCCATACAATGGTGTTTGGATAATAGATCAAGAAACATTCGGCAATGTGCTTCCAATGTTCTTGTTGATATTCGGAATACCTCAGTCATGCTTTGAGGTAGCATTAACATGGTGTTCCAAGTAGTGGTTTGAGTTGAAGATCACAATAAATACTCAAGGAACAGTTTGAGTTGAAGATCACAAGAAATGCTCAAGGAACAATTGCAGGAATAGCAAGGAGTCCAAGGTATAATCAAGACATGATCAAATATGTGTTGGAAAGAAGACAAGGGGTTGTCGATGACAACTCAAATCATCAAAGGTCAAGGATGGTAATTCTTATCCGAATTCGATTGATATGCTGGAAGGGCTCAGAATGTTGACGAGCACGACACAATTGTGGAGAGATTTCAGGAAGATGTAATAGATCGGCGATGACATCAAGTCAAAGGAATGATCAAGTGAAAAGTTATTGGAACCATGGGTACGACACAAACTCGAAAGCAAGCTTGCTGTTCAAGGCAAAAAGATAAGATGAGGACGATCGACGTAAGCTTCGCTCATTGTCGAAAGTTGTGCTTCGGGAATAAGGACCAGGTAGCATAGTTAAAATTTAGCACGATAATGACATAGCCGGCCTGGCTAGGAATGACTAGAAGGATTATTAAACTCGTAAGCAATGAAAATTACTTAGAGTTATAGAATCGGAGTGCGGAATCGATTCAACCGATTCACTTATCGGTGTCCTCGAGTGATTAATAACTCAGATCCCGGGGGATATCTGAAATCGGTGAGAAGCAATACTAGATGAAGACTCATAGGAAGCAACACGGTTCTTTGATATTCTTGAGATACCGGAGGGTAATACTTGAAGGAAGATCAAAATAGAGGTTGTGGAGTTGCATTGATCTGTAGAAGACAAGTGCGTGAACTTGTCCGAGAAATGGAATCGAAGGGGAACAATCATGGTCAGAACCACGGTTGCAAAGGACCAAGCATAGATACCAGATGAACTTATAACAAGGGGATAATTATTATCACAAGAAGCTTCCATGATAAGTGCCACATCGGGTCCATGGGCATGAACACAAAGTTTAAGGTCGACTCCCACTTCTTCAATGCATAACCTTTCATTCACTCCTCGTTTTTTGAAGAAATTGTAGTGCAGAGGATTTATCTGCCGAAGTACCAGAAGAGTAAGACTCGGGAGAACTCTCGGGTTCACACAGATTATGGAAGGCATAAGTTCAATCCATCGGGGCATTTTTACGAATCTATACAACAAAAAAACCAAGCAAAAGATACGAGTTCAAAAGTAGAGTATCGGAGTCAAAGCAGATGATACAATTTACCGAAGGTATTATGTATCAAGGAAAAACTCACAAGACTTTGGATGTGAAGGACATTGTCGGATAACAACCCAGCAATGGATCTGGCAATTCACGACAGAGTTGATGTGAGTATCGGTAATCAATCAGATGAAGAAGGGGATGTAAAGGCATCGGCTTATAGAAACGTCTGAATGATTCGATGCTTGGGTAAAAAGGAATTATGTTTTCAAGACGAAGGATCAGAAGCAGAGGCTCTGATCAAAAGATGAGTAAGTTGAATAGACTTAGAGGTGTACCCGATCAAATCTAGATTGGGCAAGAACCAGCTCATATCTCGAAGGATGTCTGAGCCGGAAAGAAAATTTCCAAGGATTGGTTGATGATTGTGAGTATTCGCACACACGCTGAATCCATAGGAACAAAATGACAATCACAAAGAATTTTAAAGAATATTGCTAGACATATGGAATTAATCCTAATGCAAGCAAGAAAGGAGAATCAAGAGCAATAGGTTGCAAAGGATTTTGAAAGATCAGATAGCCTTTTCAGGTATTAGGAAAGCAAATGAACAACTAGGGATGAACGAACCCCGGTTAAGTGAATTATCCGCAGTCCAAAAAGAAGCTGCAAAGCACAAGGCCACAAAGGATTCTCGGAACAACGGAGAGTACTAGTGGTATCTCGTAATAATAGGAGCAACTAGGGATAAAGGTACAAGTAGCAAGGATGTTATTCAGGGGGATTATCAGTGGTCAAGAACTGCAAGGCAGTTGGCACAGGGTCTCGAGAAACATCGAGGAGTATCCGCAGAATCTTCTCGCGAAGCAAGCAATCATCGATAATGTTGGGGTTCTCCGAGAGGAAGTGGGTACGAGAACATAATGTCAGAGTTAGTAAAATGTTTAACCCGATAAGATGAGAGATCAGATTCCCAGAGTATAGACGAGGAATAAAAGATCCTAATACCACCCAATGGCGAAGTGGGCCCGTAAGACACACAGCCAATGTTAATAAAAGTTTTTCAGTGACTAGACTCAACTTCGGCCAAGGAGTTGGAAAGGTGGCAACCTACAGGCAGTCGGCTCTGATACCAACTTGTGAAGCCCTCGATTCAATCGTACACTAATCATACACGCAAATGTGTACGATCAAGATCAAGGACTCACGGGAAGATATCACAACACAACTCTAGACACAAATTAAAATAATACAAGCTTTATATTACAAGCCAGGGGCCTCGAGGGCTCGAATACATAAGTTCGAAAACACAAGAGTCAGCGGAAGCAACAATATCTGAGTACAGACATAAGTTAGACAAGTTTGCCTTAAGAAGGCTAGCACAAAAGCAACATCGATCGAAAAGGCAAGGCCTCCTGCCTGGGAGCCTCCTAACTACTCCTGGTCATCGGCGGCCTCCACGTAGTAGTAAGCATCGGCGGTGGCATCTGGCTCCTGGGCTCCGTCATCTGGTTGCATCAGCCGGAAAGAAGAAGAAAGGGGGAAAAGGGGGAGCAAAGCAACCGTGAGTACTCATCCAAAGTACTCGCAAGCAAGGATCTACACTACATATGCAACATTATCAAAGGAAGACTATATATGTGGACTTGGCTACATAAATGCCAGAATAGAGAGAAGGCCTAGTCCTATCAAAGACTAGCATCTTCTCGAACCCACCATCTTGCAGCAACAGGAGGAAGTAGAGTAGCATAAAGTAAAGTAGCAGTGGTGTTATCAACCTCGGCCGGAGATCCTTTCTCGACTCCCTGCAAGAAAGAAATCCCAGAGCCATACTATTCAGTTATCATCACAATCAAATCCTCATCACCATCCAGTTCTCATCACAAGTATCCAGTTCTAGTTGTATCGATCGGGATACAACTCCAAGTGTCCGTTACCGTAGGACAGGCTATCGATAGATGTTTTCTTCCCTGCAGGGGTGCACCAACTTACCCACCACGCTCGATTAACTCCGGCCGGACACACTTTCCTGGGTCATGCCCGGCCTCGGCCAAACAATACGCCGCAACCCGACCTAGGCTTAATAGAGAGGTCAAGCACGCCGGACTAAACCTATGCCCCAGGGGTCAGGGGCCATCGCCCCGGGAACTCCTGCACATTGCGTGGGCGGCCGGTGAGCAGACCTAGCTACCTCCCTAAAAAGGCAGGAGCTTACCAGTCCAACCCGGCGCGCGCCGCTCCGTCGCTGACGTCTATCAAGCTTCGGCTGATGTACACGACGCAGAACGCCCATACTATGCCCACGTGATGGTTAGTGCTATCAGGCCAGAGGCCCCTCGGATCAAATATCCAAATCGTAGTGGATTAGGAACGCGCGGTAACAAGTAGAGACTCACGAAAGATGTGACCCCGTTGCCCCGTCTCGAGGACTTGCGGCAAGGACTAAGAATGCCCAGCCACGCCTCGTAATTATCTCGCGGGCACCCTCCAGGTCAACCCGTCTCCACATCACTTTCCAAGTAACAGTTGTAAAGTCCAAGTATCCGTGTGTCCAAACATCAAGAGGGAAACCCGAGGAATCACCCCCGGTGAATTCCACTCGATGTAATCATCAAGGTGAACGTAAGAGGAATCACCCCCGAGGTTCACACTTGAGGGGTTGCACGACAGAGTCGTATCGGAAGTGGTTAAAGAGGAAATCACCCTCGATGACCATGACCGAATAGCTACACTACAGGGTTAACATTAGAAGTGCTGTAGAGGTCTCACCCTCGGCACTCGATAGTAACCCAGCAGTGTCGAGCAACTAAGGGGAAAGTGATGTGCGGTGAAGGGGCCTGGTCTTCGATCCCGTTGATCGGGTCTTCAATGATGAAGCAGGGGCAACAAGGACAAGGTGGGGGTCACTGATGGATCACTAACCAACCTATACTAAGCAGTTTAGGATAAGCAGGTAAGGTACAACAGCAAATACAAAAGTAGGCTATGCATCAGAATAGGAGCATACAATAACAGTAGCAAAATCTAATGCAAGCATGAGAGAAAGGAATGGGCGATATCGGGATGATCAAAGGGGGGGCTTGCCTGGTTGCTCTGGCAAGGAGGGGTCATCGTCGACGTAGTCGATCACAGGGGCAGCATCGGTCTCGAGGTCTACCGGAAAGGAGCAACGGAGGGGGAACACCATAAATAACAGAGCAATCAAAGTAACACAACATATAACAAGGCAATACGCGGGGTTAGGGGTGACCTAACGCAGTACTAGCCTATACTGGCGAAGGGGGAAACATCCAAGAAAGTATCCCCGGTGTTTCGCGTTTTTCGGACGGATGAACCGAAGGGGAAAAGTTGCGTGTTTGATATGCTAGGGGTGTGTGGCGGAAGAACGTACTGTGTATCCGAATTCGTCTCGTCGTTCTGAGCAACTTTCATGTACAAAGTTTTTCCAACCGAGTTACGGATTATTTTATATGATTTCTAAGGTTTCAAATATTTTCTAGTAATTACTGGATTTAATTTAATTCGAAAAAAAACTATAAATACTTTTGTCACCTAGTGTTACTCTAGCCTATGAGTATGCCAGTGGGGCCAGTGGGGTGGGTTGACCTAGTCAAAGATTGAATAGCCAAAGGATGAATAGTTTAGGCAGGTCCCATATGTCATTGTCTATGGTTAAACTAGACTTTAATTACATTAGATTAACTAATTGGGGGGGTACTATCATTGGCTAGCAGTTAACCTAGCAATCATTAACCTAAATCTAGATTAGCCTAAACTAATTGATCCTGGCCGGTCACACACACAGAACACACCACGCAACACACACGGCCATGGCCTTGGCCATGGCCAGCCAATAGTAGCAGTAAAGAAGCGCAACAGCAGCGTTGAGGCGAAGCAGCGGCATCAGTGAGCAAGGCAACAACAGTAGGGAGCAGTACCAGCGAGCAGCATAGAGCAAAGTAGCACGGCAGGAGCAGCGTTGGCATCAGGCAGAGCATGCAGCAGCGACGACAACGTCAAGCAGTCAGCACCAACAGCAGAGCAACAACGTGCGGCCAGCGGGAGTACGGGGCGTCGTGGCGTGGGTGGCTTTGGGTGTGCGTGGGCTGCAGCAGCAGTAGCAGGCCGCACCAGTAGCAGCAGTGGCGGCTCGCAGGCACGGCCAAGCTCGGGCGGGCTCCTGTAAGGAAGGAGGCGGCGACTACAGCGGCAGTCCGAGGCGGGGAGAAGGGGAACGGGCGGCGGCTCACCCCGGGGAAGCCGTGGACGATCTCGGCGAGGCCGGGAGGCGCCGGTGGTGCTGATCGATGGCGATGGCTGCAACGGCCGTAGTCGAGGAAGACGGACGATTCGGTCGAGGTGGGTGCTCCGAGCTCGAGTGGATCTGCGTAGGGGAAGCAGGGAAGGCAGGTGGAGCTCCTGGCGCAAGCTCGGACGAAAGGGACAACGCTGGCCGCGGAGACGATGAGGCGGTGACGGCGGCGGTGCCGAAGGTGGAAGACGATGAGGATCCGAGGAAGCAACGCCTCCCAGCTCGCACTGCTGGCTGTAGTAGACACAGGAGATGCCGACGATGCTCCTCGACGTCTTCGCTTGGCTCGGGGAGGTCGTCGGCCATGGTCACGGCGAGGCGGCAGCAGCGGCCGTGTCGGGTGTGCGCAGGGGAGAAAGGGATCTGGGGAGAGGGAGAGTGGAGGACGGAGTGGGGAGCGAGGGGGCAAGTGGGGGAGGGGACCGAGGCGCCGCAGGGGGGCGGCATCCTTATCGCCTCCGCGGTGACGCCGACGAGCTGGTCCGGCAGGGACTGCTCGGTCGCAGGCGCCCGGTCGCGTGAGCAGTGGCGAAGAAAGGCGACCGAGGGAGTGCAGGGTTGGGCCGGCCTGGCTGGCCCGAGGCTCAGCGGGGCTGGGAGGTGGTCTAGGCCTGGGGGCTTCCCCTTTTCTTTACCTTTTCTTTTGTAATATACTTTTTTATAAAATAAACAGCTAGCCCCTGTTTTATTATTTTTAGAGCATTTAAACACATTATAAAAAAATATGATTTCAACATGAAAAATATCCGGGGACTATTTGCCACACCTCGAACATTTTAGTTTCATGTTTGATAAAATTTGAATTTTGACTTTAAACTTGGTTTTGAATTTGAGTTTGAAATAAGATTTGGATCAAGTGAGGATTAGTAACAATAATGTAATGACGTGGCACCATTAGCAGGGTTTACTGTAGCATGACACCGAGGGTGTTACAAATCTAATCTCCTCCACTACAAGAAATCTCGTCCCGAGATTTAAGTGGTGAAGTAAAGAGTAACTTTGGGAGAACTGACCCTTACTGCAGCACCTAGAATAGCCTCTGGACGAAATTTATGAAGTGGCATCCTGTATATTTCGTCCAAGGCTTCACGCACTCCTTATGGTGGCTTCAAAGTCCTGAAATCATCACTTGTAACTCCGTTCTTGTTCGCCTTGCACATGCCATCATCTCCATGCTTTGTCTTGCTCGAGTGTTCATCCCTCTTATCCATGTCGGGCCCTTCATTTGTAAGCAAAAAAATGTATCCAATTTAGGTAACATCATATTCTCATGAACATTAGAATCATTACCAAGAAACGAAAGTACCCGATAATTTAATTGGCATGCGCGAGCTCGAGTAATTGGTCCAGTATATCTAGCAGTAGGGGTTGTGGGTGTACCAATGGTATTGATGTCCTCATTATCCTCCCCTTCTTGAAATGAAGTCATCCTCGGCGGAAGATCATCTTCCTATCCCAAATAAGGCTTCAAATCTGCATTGTTAAAAGTGGGACTAACCCCAAAATCTGCAGGCAGCTCAAGTTTATATGCATTATCCTTTATTTTCTCTAACACCTTAAATGGACCATCAGCACGTGGCATTAGCTTTGATTTGCGCAAATCAGGAAATATGTCCTTACACAAATGTAACCAAACAAGATCTCCAGGTGCAAAGACAACATGTTTTCTATCCTTATCTCCAGCAAGTTTATATTTATCACTCATACGCTCAATGTTCTCCTTAGTTAGCTCATGCATTTTTAAGATCAATTCAGCATGTTGTTTAGCATCAAAATTAACCTTCTCCGAAGATGGAAGAGAAAACAAATCAATAAGTGCACGAGGAAGGAAACCATACACAATTTCAAAAGGGCACATCTTAGTAATAGAATGCAATGAAGGATTATACGAAAATTCAATATGAGGCAAGCATTCTTCCCACATTTTATTGTTATTCTTCAAAGCAGCCCTAACCATAGTAGACAATGTTCTATTGACTACTTCAGTTTGTCCATCAGTTTGGCGGTGACATGTGGTACTAAAAAGCAGTTTAGTCCCCAACTTAGCCCATAAACAACTCCAAAAGTGGCTAAGAAATTTAGTATCACGATCTGAAACAATTGTATTTGGCACACCATGCAAACGAATAATTTCATGGAAGAACAAATCAGCAACATTAGGAGCATCATTGCTTTTATGACATGGTATAAAGTGTGCCATTTCAAGAACCTATCCACGACAACAAATATGCTATCCCTCCCCTTCTTTGTTTGAGGTAAACCTAAAACAAAGTCCATAGATATATCCTCCCAAGGAACACTAGGTACAGGCAAAGGCATATATAAACCATGAGGATTGAGTTGTGACTTAGCTTTTTGACATGTAGTGCAGCAAACAACAAAAGGCTCGACATCCTGTCTCATCTTTGGCCAAAAGAAATGTGTCGCAAGTATATCCTCCATCTTCTTCACGCCAAAGTGTCCCATTAATCCTCTTCAATGCGCCTCCTGCAACAACAAAAGACGAACAGAGCTAGCTGGAATGCCTAGCTTGTTAGCACGAAACACAAATCCATCATTAACGACGAACTTGTTCCATGCGCTCCCTTACAATTATACAATACATCTTTAAATTCAGCATCATGCACATATTGATCTTCGATGGTCTCCAAACTAAATATTTTAAAGTCAAGTTGTGAAAGCATAGTATAACGATGAGACAATGCATCAGCGATAACATTTTCTTTACCCTTCTTGTGTTTAATGACATAAGGGAAAGTCTCAATGAATTCAACCCATTTAGCATGTCTACGGTTCAGTTTTGCTTGACTTTTAATGTGTTTCAAAGATTCATGATCAGAATGTATAACAAATTCTTTGGGTCAGAAATAATGTTGTCATGTGTCTAAGGTTCGAATAAGAGCAGATAATTCTTTATCATAAGTAGAATAGTTCAAACTAGGCCCACTCAATTTTTCAGAAAAGTATGCAACATGTTTGATATCTTGTAATAACACACCTCCTAATCCAATTGCACTAGCATCACATTCAAGCTCAAAAGTCTTATTAAAATCAGGAAGTTGGAGTAAAGGAGCATGTGTCAACTTATCTTTCAATACCGTGAAGGCTTCTTCCTATGCGGTACCCCAAACAAAAGGCACATCCTTCTATGTAAGCTCATTGAGAGGTGCAACAATGGTGCCGAAATCTCTCACAAAACACCTCTAGAATCCAGCGAGGCCAAGAAAACTCCTCACTTGTGTGACCATTTTGGGCTGTGGCCAAATCTCAATAGCTTCAATCTTGGCTTTATCAACTTCAATTCCCTGTGGAGTAACAACATAGCCAAGAAAAGATACTCGGTCGGTGCAAAAGCTGCACTTCCCAAGGTTACCAAACAAACGTGCATCCCGTAGGCAATAAAAACAGCATGTAAATGTTCCAAATGTTCTTCCAAAGATTTGCTATAAATCAGTATATCATCAAAATAGACTACCACAAATCGTCCAATGAAAGCACGTAAAACTTTGTTCATTAATCTCATGAAAGTACTAGGTGCATTAGTTAACCCAAAAGGCATGACTAACCACTCATATAATCCAAACTTAGTTTTAAATGTCGTTTTTCCATTCATCGCCCACATACGATTTTGATGGTATCCACTACTCAAATCAACTTTGGAGAATATTTTAGAGCCACTCAATTCATCAAGCATATCATCTAGCCTAGGAATAGGATGACGATAACGAATAGAAATATTATTAATGCCTCTACAATCAACACACATACGCGATGTCCATCCTTTTTCGGCACTAGAATAATAGGAACAACACAAGGACTAAGGGATTCGCGTATATAACCTTTGTCGAGTAGCTCCTGGACTTGACGCATAATCTCCTTCGTCTCCTCTGGATTGGTACGGTATGGTGCACGGTTGGATAGCGATGCACTGGGAATTAAGTCAATGTGATGCTTAATCCCTTGAATAGGTGGTAATCCCGGTGGCACGTCTTGTGGAAAGACGTCAGCGAACTCCTGCAAAATGTTAGTAACAACAGGAGGCAAAGAGGAAGGCACGTCCTCGAATGAAAATAATGCCTCTTTGCACACAAAAGCATAGCAAAGAGATTTGCTAAAATATAGCTCGTCAATATCAGATTTGGTGGCAAGTAAACATGCACTTTTCAATTTAATTTCATAAGCAACACTAGATGGTTTATTATTAGGCTTCATTTGTTGCTCAAATTCTTTTGCCACAATCATATTTTAACTCTTATTTTTCTCCTGTTTTTCTTTATTAGCTCTATTAATATCATCTTTCAAAATGTAATCAGGAGACATAGGAAGCAAAGTAATATGTTTATCCTTATGAACAAGAGTGTACTGATCGTTTCTACCACGGCGTACATAATTTTTATCAAATTGCCATGGTCTACCAAGTAATAAGGAACACGCTTGCATGGGTACCACATCACAATCAACATAATCAGCATATGTACAGATACTAAAATGCACACGAACAATATGTGTTACCTTAACCTTGCCGCTATTGTTGAACCATTGGATGTAGTAAGGATGTGGATGTGGTATTGTGCTGAGAGATAGCTTCTCCACCATCTCCATGCTAGCCAAGTTGTTACAACTCCCTCCATCTATGATGACGCGAACAGAACGTTCCTTCACAACTCCCTTTGTATGGAACAAATTATGCCTCTGATTTTGCTCAGCTTGTCCAACCTGCACACTCAAAACACGTTGAGCAACTAAACATTCATACCTGTCAACATCTTCAGCAGCCATGTATTGCGTCTCATGATCAGAATCATCTTCACCATGTTCTTCACTTGAAATAAGAGCCAAAGTCTCCATATCGTAGTCACTAGCAGACTCATACCCACCATCCTCAGTAACAATCATCACATGCTTAGATGGGCATTCTCTCGCAAAATGACCTCCACCCTTGCAACAACGGCAAATAGTATCATGTGTTTGCCATGTTGATGCCATGGATGAAGAAGAGCTCTGTGCAGGCCCAGAAGGTGCGCTCTTAGCAGATAGTGGTGGTTGTGCCTGCTTTCTTGTATCATGATTGGAGGTGGCAGCTTACGGAGGTGCTGGTGCAACAGAACGGGTGGAAGTAGAGGATGCACGCGGTGTCCATGATGAAGGTCGACCTGCATAAAAGTTAGTTTGCGCCAATGCATGTTGATCCTGCACTTCACGTTTAGCTTTGCAAGCAAGATGGAATAAACCATTGATATTATTATATTCCTTATACTCTAGAATGGCCTGAATAACTTTATTTTATCCACCCATAAAACATGCAAGCATAGCTTCATTATCCTCAACAATACCAAATCTAATCATACCAGTTTGTAATTCCTGATAATATTCTTCTACATAATTTTTCCTTGTCTCAAATGCTGCAATTTTTGAAGCAATTCATGTTGATAATATGGTGGAACCCAACGAGTACGCACAACATTTTTCAAAGCAGCCCAAGTAGCTGGAATAGGATATAATTTACAATGTTCAAACCACCAAACACATGCAAAACTAGTGAAAGCACAAACAGTAGCAGGAACACGTACGTCTCTCCTCAGGATATTGTAAACATGTAAAACGTTGTTCAGTTTCTAACTCTCAAGTAAGATATATATCAGGAATATATCTACCCTCATATGGTGGAATATTCAATTTTAGTTTATGAAGATGGTCATGATCTCGTACCTCAGGTGGTAGTGCAGCCTGACCATTTGTGATGATATGCATGAGGACGACCTAGTGGTGGTGGTGCTGGTGGTTGCACGTAGTTCTGATATTGATCAACCTCATCCTCATAATGGTCCTCCACCTCTGCAGTAGTAGAAGGAGCTATAGAAGCATCAACAGTATGTCCAGCGGCATAAGAAGTTTGACCGGGCTTGATTTGGAAGGCGATGTTGTTGTTGTAGTCGATGTAGAGGTGCGATAGGTGCAGCGGGCGGTGGTTGTGGAAGACGCATGAGCAATTCATTGAACTTGTTATGGAGCTTTGTTTCGAACGCCTTCTCAATGCTATCTATCTTCTCCATGGCCTAATCAAATCTGTTGAGCACATCTTCCACCTTTCCACTCATCATTTGCTAAAACTTATCATGAAGCTCCTTATTCGTCAAATTCTCCCGGTCTATCTTGTCGGCTTGTGATCCTACCATGGTTAGCAGCAATAGAAACACACAAGAATACGATCCTACAAACTACTAACAAGTGGTGGTGGTGGGTGTCACAAATCCGTCAAGCAAATCTCAAGTTCTTACCAGTTCTTACCCAGCAGCACGCGGTGATCGGCAACCGTTGTAGTCAAAACTCTCAAAGCTTGGATAGAGCAATTACCAGGGAGAGTAAAATGCATGAATTAGATGTATGTGGAGCTAGGTAGGCAAATAATATGGTAGCAAAAAGGGCCATCAATAATCAATTTAGAGATGCAAAGTTGAATAAACGCTCAACGACAGTACTGTGTTGGTACTAGGCTAGACCGTACTAGAGATGCGAGCCTAGAACACAAACAAGATCAAGACGTGGCACATAAACAAGGGAAAAGCACACTCTGAATTTTTTTGCACTCTTATTATTATTATTTTGTGAAAAATCACTATAATGGTGAGTGCATCAAAACTCTTCCCAAGTCAAACTAACAGGATAGGCACGACAAAAAATTGACATTTTTTTCGAAAATCAGGGCAGCGTCGACGAAAAAGTGCGACAAAAAATTACTATGATGGCGAATGTCTCAAAAGACTCAGAAAAGCCTAAAAATAGGATGGGGAAAATTATTTTCGACTGCCGAAATTTTGTCCTAAAAACTGCCCGGGGGTCTCTAGACTTTTTTTTCGAAACCTACTCAGGCAAGGAAACACGAATCGGAAAATAGATGGATCTTGAAAACAAACCTAATATGAAAAGAACTCGGATTGGTGGTGGATATATGATGGTAAGATATGGCAGCAGTGGTCGTATATGTCAGCGGTGATGGTATATGGTAGCCGTGGTGGTATATGGATACGGATTGGTGGTGGTATATGGATACGGATTGGTGGTGGTATATGGATACAGATTGGTGATGGTATATGGATACGGATCAGCGACGGATAAGCGGTGGTGGTAGATGGCAGGGGCGATGATGATGGTGCGGCGGCGGCATGACAACTTATGACCAAAACTCGACACTCTAAAAGACTAGACTCTAAGACCAGCAACTAGACACGACGATGCAACCGAAAATTCAACAAAGCAAAATACTGAAAAGAACATGCAAAGGCTCAGACTGGTTCGGACATACTGAACTAACCCTAATTTTTTGTGGCTTTTCGTGGATTGTAGGTATGAAGAATAGACTTGATCTAAACTATGAAAAACTGTAAAATCTCACCGAGCAACCTGGAAATCTGATACCACTTGATAGAGGCGAGGGCCCCGATTTTTTGATGAGATGGTGGCTATCTTTTTGGTGGAGTCGACTTTGCTGATCCCACTACGATCGTGAGAGGACGTCGCGCCTTAGCAATCACTAAACCAACTCCAAGGGGTTGTTGACCATGCCGAACCATGATCAACCTGACCACGAAGGTCTATTTCCTTCAAGCAAATGAAGAACAAGCAAGAAACTGAAATTGCAATCTGGATATTGCGAATATAAGAGGAAAGCTTTATTAATTAAGGTGGGGTTCTGTGATGTCTTGGTTGGTCGTTGAACACAAACGAAGTATGCGAAGTTGCAGCTATGGCGAACTTTTAATCTAAACAAAACCCAAAGTCTAAACGATTCCCTAAGGGTTGTATATATGTAGGAAGAGGGGGGATTTCGTGGCCCCTGAAGGAGGGGTCCAAAACCAACCCTAACTCTTGTTTCCCCACACATACAAACTCTAAAATAGCCTATACTAAAGTATTTTGAAATTACATGGTCCTGGCCCAATAATAAGGGCATGCAGCACCTAGAATAGCCTCTGGACGAAATTTATGAAGTGGCATCTTGTATATTTCGTCCAAGGCTTCATGCACTCCTTATGGTGGCTTCAAAGTCTTAAAACCATCACTTGTAACTCTGTTCTTGTCCGCCTTGCACATGTCATCATCTTCATGCTTGGTCTTGCTCCAATGTTCATCCATCTTATCCATGCCAGGCCCTTCATTTGTAAGCAAAACAAATGTATCCACTTTAGGCAGCATCATATTCTCATGAACTTAGAATCATTACCAAGAAACGAAAGTACATGATAATTTAATTGGCGTGCGCGAGCGCTAGTAATTGGTCCAATATATGTAGCAGTAGGGGTTGTGGGTGTGACAATTGTATTGATGTCCTCATCATATGGACTGAGCTTTAATGATTTAACTGCAGGTGTAGTTGCATCACTGACATGTGGGACAATGCCTGTTGGGCCCACTTGTCAGTGTCCCAATGCACCTGCAGTTAAGGAACTGAAGTAGCGTCCCGTAAGACATGTTGCGTGATTAACGTAACAGCTACGTGGGCATATTTTTTGGAGTAAATTACGGGGGAAGGAAGGGGTGGAAATATTGCTGATCACAACAGATTGGACGAGCACGGGGGGAGGAGAGTCATGCATGCAAATTTTTCCACACAGGGTGGAGTGGTGTGACTGCCGGAGGGAGAAGGAGAGTCAAGCGGGCATTCCGATTTCAAGGTGCACTAAATTATTGCATGTGATAATTAAGGCTGACCATAGTGGTGGTAATGTGGTATCTTACTAGCTGGTATCATGCACATGGAAATAGCAAACATGCTGATGTGGCAAAGAATTAAAAAAAGAGGGGGGGTTAGAGTAACATAGGTAGATACCGTATCATGTTAAATACTATGCTACTTTGTGTAATTCATGGCACTATAAAGGTAGTCCCGTATCATACGCTAGTATCATGCACATGATACTAGTACATGATACTTTCTACTATGTAACATCCCAAAATACTAAATTTTGGAATGTTAATAATTTAAATAGGATTAATTAAAAACTTGCTTGTGTTGCTTGTTGTTAGTAGATTTTGACTAGGATTTCAAACTTTTGGAGTTTAAATGAATAATAAACGAGAGGGAATAAAAGGACTTTCCAATTATTCATTTGATTCTTATTTTGGGTTTACCGAATATTCAAATGAGAGGGAATAAAATGACTTCCCGAATATTCCTTTCGATCTTCTTTTGAACTTTGAGAATATTCAAATGAGAGGGAATACATGACTTCCTCAAATTAAAAAAAGGTAGGACAATTGAATATTCTTTTATTTGGATTTTGATATTGAAACAATGCCAACTCTAAAATAAAATCAAAAGAGAGAAGGAAATATGACTCCTTCAAAATACAAAGAGTTGGATATGTTTCTAATTTTATTTGAATTTATCTCTGGAGTTCAAAATTTATAGGACATTTTATGAAAATATTATATGTATTTTATATTAGTATATTGGACTGGAAAAATGTTCACTATGTTGTATGTAACTATATTTGTTTTATAGGATGTTCTGTTATTTTGTAGAAAAAAAGGTTTTGGATCATTTTTCGAGCCAAAGCCATTTCCATCAATAAAACAGAATAGGAAATAACTAAACCTATTCCTAAACCCAAACTGAAGCCCATATCCCTATCTCTTGCCTCGCGCGCAGCGCCACGGGCAGCATCAGAGGGCCCAGCAGGCCGAAGCCCAGCACAGCGGCGCCCCTAGCCGTTTTCTTTTTCTTTTTTTCTCTCTTTTCCTTTCTGTCATTGACACCGCTGGCCCGCCTTCGTCGTCAACCTTCACCCGGACTCCCACCCGTTCACGAAACTGCAACGAGCCCGATCCAAACCACGCGTGAATCACGCGATCCCTAACCCCCTCCAAATCCGTGTACACCAGGAGACTCCTCTCGCTCCTCTCATCCGATTCCAACACCTAGTGCTCCAGCTCTGCCTCAATTACAAGCTCCCGATCTCGCCGGAGTTCCGCCGCTGCTGACCTCCGCCATCATCGTTTCTGTCGCCAAAGAGGGTCCCTGAACCTCTTTTCTCCGTTATCCTCTTTGCATTGATCTCCTCTACCGCCTTGACCCTCTATCTCGCACAGGAGGGCACCAAACCGAGCGCATATACCTCGACCCAAACATCACCGCCGACGCTGGAGCTCCAACGCTATTGCATTGCCACCAGGGGACGCTCCCATCGCCGTTGATGACACCATCTTCACCTCAGTTGTACGCCTCGACAGCCGTCACCTCGCCTTCGCCGGAGAACCGCCGGAGGAGCGCCGCCGCCCACGACCGAGGCCGCCGCTGTCCTCCCATGTACACGGTGAGCACGCGTGCGCAAACCCCTTGGGCCAATCCAAGCGAGACATGTGGTAGACTGCTACAGTAGACGCTGCAGTAGTAAAAAAACAGAGTTTCTTTTTGTCTTTTTACAGATTTTCACCTAATTTCAATTAGCTATATCTCTTGGTCCTTATATCCAAATTCATCAATTCTTTTTCCTATGTACTCGTAGTGACTAGGAGAATACGATAGAACCAAAATTTCACATGTTTGAACTATTCAAATTTGAATTTATTCAAATTCGAATTCTTCATTCCAGAGGGCATATTTTGTAAACTATATATCCTTTCCAATTGATTCGTTTTGAGTCTGAAAACTTTTATCAAATACTTGTTGGTAATATTCTGTATACTCGGCATTTCATATACTTTTGACCTGTTTGAATTTAAATTCAATTCAAACTTTATCTCGCTATAATTCGAATTGTAGTGCTCGTATTCCATCAATTCTTTTACAAATAATTGATATGTCATATGTGATCTGTTAAACACCATGTGTGTTCCTCCTTATACCGTTGACCCTGTTCCATACCATCTCATATATACTCTTGTATAACAATATTTCATCATTCATTAACTCTTTCGAGTTCATTCCTTCACCCTGTCACCGTATAACATCATCGAGACCCATACAATAACATTAAGCCTATATGTATTATTCTTGTTCAACCTTGCCATATTTGTTTTGTTGTTCTTTTGGTTTTTCCATATGGCATGGTTGTTTATTTGAGTTCTTTCATTTGCGATAGATTGCTCGGAGCGTGATGAGTAGAATTGTCAGGATTGTGAGTGCGACGAACTTCATCTAATATACCAGGCAAGTTACACCTTGATCATCCTTCATCCTATTATTTTTCTATATGCATGTAGTTATATATATCACATTACTATATTATGCATGTTAGGAATATTATGGTAGCATGTTATTGCTATTGAGATGCAGTTAGTATGGCCTTATTGTAGAACGTGGTAGTGTATTCTTGCTATGCTATGTAGACGGGGATTGGTTCGTGTATTCATCGATATTAGGTGAGGACTATATATAATATAACTTGAGCAGAAACATAATATATAATTCACCTCTAGATGGACAGGGTTGCATCATGGTTTATTGTTCCTTTTCTAAGGACATGGACCATGGCTAAGTGCGCTCGAATGGTATTGCTGGGTGGTTTCAAGAACATCATGGTTTATACCTTGTGAATGTAAGTGGGTGCTGTCCAGGCTCAAAAAGATCAGATAGACTTAGTGACTAGTAGCTTCCATGTACAATCACTGGCCAATATGGGCTCTGGCTTAGTTGATCAGTTGTGGAGACCTTACCCGGATGTGCCAGCAGATGTAGTTATGATAGTTGGGATGGGCCTCCTATGAGAGACTAGGCGACTGCTTCTGAAATACTTTCTCTCAATCTTCGGGTTGAGTCCAGTGGGTAAAGTGTACAGACCTCTGCAGAGTGTATGAACTAATCATGATTAGCCGTGTCCTTGGGTATGGACAAATTTGAGACACTCTGCCATTACAGTTGTTGGATGATCTTGACAGATGATACTTTAATAAAAATTGAGTGGGAAACTTAATATGGGGATAGGTTGGAATTGGGGTGCCCAATTCAACCATATGTATTTAATTGTAGCAAGACATAATTAAAATTTGACTATTATATTGTGTAGTTATCAGGGAAAATTTTAGCTTTCTAGAAAACAACCACTACATTATCCTCTTGATATACCTTGCATGTAGATGTAGGTCTGTTATATAATTCCTGTGTGACTTGCTAATAAATTCAAAGTATTGACCCTTCGTAGCTGCAACATTTCATTTTGCAGATTTTATATGACGAGAGGGTGATACGATGTAGGTTTACGATGTATATACTCGACATTTGCGTGTGGTGTTGATGGACTTCATGGAGATTTTATTTTCTTTTCCGCTATGTTTTTGTTGCGAGCTAGCCTTGAGCTATGTAGGTATGTGTTATATTAAATTCTGGATCTACATTGTAATATTATGACATGTAGTTTATTCTAGATATTACATCTTGTACTGTGTGTGCTAGCTATTGATCTAGGGACTAGCACACTGAGCACAGAGACATCGAATCTTGTCAGGTTCGGGTCGTTACATACTATGAGTAGCCTAAAGAAAATATTAACTAATCTACTCTCTACTCTTATAAAAAGCAGAGTTGGTGATGATGGTGTGCATGTCATCCTGCAATATAGGTCGTCCAATCTATACCTAATGGATAGGAAGGAAACTATGACAATTTACCCGGACTCCACTCCACATTTGCAGATAAGGCCTTCCCTTGTTCATCATTTTCTCCCACAAGATCATGATGTTCCGTGCAATGCACAGGCATCTTGCTAGTGCATGTAAAAATCTTTGTCATTTACTAGTGTTCATGCATGCAATGCGCTAGTGCATTGGTAAACACATTTTTTTGTGAAGAACGAGAGCATTAATTGAGTACTTTTGCAGACTACAAAAACTATTCCACCGCCTCTATCTTGGTAAGTGTTGGGGATATAGCTATCAGTTATGACCCGCCCAGGAGGGGCCGGGTCAGCCCCAATGGCGGGTCACAAAGGAAGCCCAGTAGACATTTAAGACGATAGTTTATCAAATCTTATAGAAGGCCTAGAGGCGGTTCAAGGCCCAATATTGTAAACCGCCGTATGTAAGGCAAGACTTGTAAGGAAAGGAATGTAAAAGAAGTCACTCAGCCGGACACGATTTATGAGCCGTCCGGGACTCTGTAGGCTACCAGGCGACAACCCGTGTATATAAGGGGATGACCCGGTGGAGGCTTAGGGCAAGAAACAAGAGATCGATAACCATGCCGGTGAACTAGCCTCTTGGTGATCGAAACCCCAGCAATATCAACACAACTAGACGTAGGCTTTTACCTTCATCGTAAGGGGCCGAACTAGTATAAAACCTCTCGTGTCCTTTGTCCCGATTAACCCCTTTAAGCTTCCTAGTTGCGATGGCCCTACGACTAAGTCCTTCTGCTAGGACATCTGCCGTGACAATTCCACGACAGTTGGCGCCCACCGTGGGGCCAGCGCACGGTGGATTTGAGTTCTTGAAGGGCAACTTCGAAGGGCTCAAGGGATACGCTGTGGGCCGGATGACCAAGAGTCGTCGTGGCAAGCTCCACATCAACGACGAAGGCTGGGGCCCCGAGGCCGACTCAATTGAGTACGGGTACCGGGTCCCCTTCGGCGGAATTCATGTCTTCATCGGCCGGATCGGCGAGTCGGGCCCTGAGCCGAACGTCCACACCAACCTCGTTGAAACGGCTCAGCGGTCCGCCCGTGTTCAATCTGTCGTGAAGCATGCCTTCGTAGGTTGCATCCACAGCGGTGAATATTCTGAAGGATCGGTGAATGGCGGTGAGACGGCCGTCTGTTCTGACGCTACATCATCAACGGGCGAGACAGACTCTTTGTATCAGCTGCAGGATGGCATGCTCGGGGGCTGTTCCGATGGCAGCAGTATTCCGGACCCCTCCGAGCCGCCGAATCGGGCCGGAGTCTTCATGGCAGGTACGCAGCCCGGGCAGAACTCCACAGCTGCAGCAGCAACAACCACCGGGTCGGTGATACGTCTCCAATGTATCTATAATTTTTGATTGCTCCATGCTATATTATCTACTGTTTTGGACATTATTCGGCTTTATTATCCACTTTTATATTATTTTTGGGACTAACCTATTAACCGGAGGCCTAGCCCAGAATTGCTGTTTTTTACCTCTTTTAGGGTTTCGAAGAAAAGGAATACCAAACAGAGTCCAAACGGAATGAAACCTTCGGGAACGTGATTTTCTCATCGAATACAACTTAGGAGACTTGGACCCTATGTCAAGGCACGTAACAAGAGGCCATGAGGTAGGGGGGCGCGCCCTACCCTACTAGGCGCGCCCCCACCCTCGTGGGCCCCTTGTTGCTCCACCGACATACTTCTTCCTCCTATATATACCCACGTAGCCCCAAACGATCAGATACGGAGCCAAAACCCTAATTCCACCGCCGTAACTTTCTGTATCCACGAGATCCCATCTTGGGGCCTGTTCTGGAGCTCCGCCGGAAGGGGCATCGATCACGGAGGGCTTCTACATCAACACCATAGCCTCTCCGATGAAGTGTGAGTAGTTTACTTCAGACCTACGGGTCCATAGTTAGTAGCTAGATGGCTTCTTCTCTCACTTTGGATCTCAATACAATGTTCTCCCCCTCTCTTGTGGAGATCTATTCGATATAATCTTCTTTTTGTGGTGTGTTTGTTAAGACCGATGAATTGTGGGTTTATGATCAAGTCTATCTATGAATAATATTTGAATCTTCTCTGAATTCTTTTATGTATGATTGGTTATCTTTGCAAGTCTCCTCGAATTATCAGTTTGGTTTGGCCTACTAGATTGATATTTCTTGCAATGGGAGAAGTGCTTAGCTTTGGGTTTAATCTTGCGGTGTCCTTTCCCAGTGACAGTAAGGGCAGCAAGGCACGTATTGTATTGTTGCCATCGAGGATAACAAGATGTGGTTTTCTTCATATTGCATGAGTCTATCCCTCTACATCATGTCATCTTGCTTAAGGCGTTACTCTATTTTAACTTAATACTCTAGATGCATGCTGGATAGCGGTCGATGAGTGGAGTAATAGTAGTAGATGCAGGCAGGAGTCGGTCTACTTGTCTCGGATGTGATGCCTATATACATGATCATACCTAGATATTCTCATAACTATGCTCAATTCTGTCAATTGCTCAACAGTAATTTGTTCACCCACCGTAGAATACTTATGCTCTCGAGACAAGCCACTAGTGAAACCTATGGCCCCCGGGTCTATCTTTATCATATCAATCTCCTACTACTTAGTTATTTACTTTGCTTTTATTTTACTTTGCATCTTTATCATAAAAATACCAAAAATATTATCATATCATATCTATCAGATCTCACTCTCGTAAGTGGCCCTATAGGGATTGATAACCCCTATTTGCGTTGGTTGCGAGGATTTATTTGTTTTGTGCAGGTACGAGGGACTTGCGTGTAGCCTCCTACTGGATTAATACCTTGGTTCTCAAAAACTGAGGGAAATACTTATGCTACTTTGCTGCATCATCCCTTCCTCTTCGGGGAAAACCAACGCAGTGCTAAAAGAGGTAGCAAGAAGGATTTCTGGCGCCATTGCCGGGGAGGTCTACGCAAAAGTCAACATACCAAGTACCCATCACATACCCTTATCTCCCGCATTACATTATTTGCCATTTGCCTCTCGTTTTCCTCTCCCCCCAATTCACCATTGCCGTTTTATTCGCCCTCTCTCTCTATCCTCCCTCTCTATTTGCCTCTTTTTGTCCGGTTGCTTTTTGTTTGCTTGTGTGTTAGTTTGCTTGTTTGTCGCGATGGCTCAAGATAATACTAAATTGTGTGACTTCACCAATACCAACAACAATGACTTTATTAGCACTCTAATTGCTCCTCTTACCGATGCTGAATCTTGTGAAATTAATACTGCTTTGCTGAATCTTGTCATGAAAGATCCATTCTCCGGCCTTCCTAGTGAAGATGCCGCTACCCATCTTAATAGCTTCGTTGATTTGTGTGACATGCAAAAGAAGAAAGATGTGGATAATGATATTGTTAAATTGAAGATATTTTTTCGCTTAGAGATCGTGCTAAAGCTTGGTTTTAGTCTTTGCCCAAAATTAGTATTGATTCATGGAACAAATGCAAAGATGTTGTTATCTCTAAGTATTTTCCTCCCGCTAAGATCATCTCTCTTAGAAACGATATTATGAATTTTAAGCAACTTGATCATGAACATGTTGCACAATCTTGGGAGAGAATGAAATTAATGATACGTAATTGCCCTACTCATGGTTTAAAGTTGTGGATGATTATACAAAAAATTTATGCCGGATTGAATTTTGCTTCTAGAAATCTTTTAGATTCGGCCGTGGGAGGCACTTTTATGGAAATCACCTTAGGAGAAGCTACTAAACTCCTAGATAATATTATGGTTAATTATTCTCAATGGCATACTGAAAGATCTACTAATAAAAAGGTGCATGCGATAGAAGAAATTAATGTTTTGAGTGGAAAGATGGATGAACTTATGAAATTATTTGCTAATAAGAGTGTTTCTTCTAATCCTAATGATATGCCCTTGTCTACTTTGATTGAGAATAATAATGAATCTATGGATGTGAATTTTGTTGGTAGGAACAATTTTGGTAACAATGCGTATAGAGGAAATTTCAATCCTAGGCCTTATCCTAGTAATCCCTCTAATAATTATGGTAATTCCTACAACAATTCTTATGGAAATTATAATAAGATACCCTCTGATTTTGAATCTAATATTAAAGAATTTATTACTTCGCAGAAGAATTTTAATGCTATGATTGAAGAAAAATTGCTTAAGATTGATGATTTGGCTAGGAACATTGATAGAATTTCTCTTGATGTTGATTCTTTGAAACTTAGATCTATTCCACCTAAGCATGATATCAATGAGTCTCCCAAAGCCATGAGAATTTCCAATGATGAGTGCAAATAAAGAACCGCTAGGATGTGTGCTAAGAAAGATGCCTTTATAAAAGCGTGTTCTTCTAGTTCCTATGAAAATAATGATGAAGATCTAAAAGTTATTGATGTGTCCCCTATTAAATTTTTTTTTGCAATATGAATCTTGATAATGATGGGACTGAATATGATCCACCTTTACCTAGAAGGCGTTCCAAGAATTCTGAATCTTTTGATCTTGATGCTAAATTTGATTAAAGTGGGATTGAAGAAATTAAAACCCTAGATGTTGCTAAACCCACTATTATGGATTTCAAGAAATTTAACTATGAAAATTGCTCTTTGATTGATTTTATTTCCTTGTTGCAATCCGTGCTAAATTCTCCTCACACTTATAGTCAAAATAAAGCATTTACTAAACATATCGTTGATGCATTGATGCAATCTTATGAAGAAAAACTTGAATTGGAAGTTTCTATCCCTAGAAAACTTTATGATGAGTGGGAACCAACTATTAAAATTAAAATTAAAGATCATGAATGCTATGCTTTATGTGATTTGGGTGCTAGTGTTTTCACGATTCCAAAGACTTTGTGTGATTTGTTAGGTTTCCGTGATTTTGATGATTGCTCTCTAAACTTGCACCTTGCGGATTCCACTATTGAGAAACCTATGGGAAGAATTAATGATGTTCTTATTGTTGCAAATAGGAATTATTTGCCCGTAGATTTTATCATTCTTGACATAGATTGCAATCCTTCATGTCCTATTATTCTTGGTAGACCTTTCCTTAGAACGATTGGTGCAATTATTGATATGAAGGAAGAAAATATTAGATTCCAATTTACGTTAAGGAAAGTCATGGAACACTTTCATAGAAAGAAAATTAAATTACCTTATGAATCTATTATGAGAGCCACTTATGGATTGCCTACCAAAGATGGCAATACCTAGATCTATTCTTGCTTGTTATGCCTAGCTAGGGGCGTTAAACGATAGCGCTTGTTGGGAGGCAACCCAATTTTTTTTATTCCTTGCTTTTTGCTCCTGATTCTATTTTGGTTGTGTTTTTTGTGTTTAATTAGTGTTTGTGCCAAGTAGAACCGTTCGGAAGACTTGGGGGAAGTCTTGTTGAACTTGCTGTAAAAAACAGAAACTTTAGCGCTCACAAGAACCGCTGTCATTTTTATTTGGAAAGTGCTATTTAGTTAATTATTTTTTTCATATGATTAATAGATAAATTACTCACGTCCAGAAATTTATTTTAGAATTTTTGGGGCTCCAGATCTTGCGCTAGCTACAGATTACTACAGACTGTTCTGTTTTTGACAGATTCTGTTTTGCGTGTGTCGTTTGCTTATTTTGATGAATCTATGGCTAGTAAATTAGTTTATAAACCATAGAGAAGTTGGAATACAGTAGGTATAACACCCATATAAATAAAGAATGAGTTCATTACAGTACCTTGAAGTGGTCTTTTGTTTTCTTTCGCTAACGGAGCTCACGAGTTTTCTACTTTAAGTTTTGTGTTGTGAAGTTTTCAAGTTTTGGGTAAATATTTGATGGATTATGGAACAAGGAGTGGCAAGAGCCTAAGCTTGGGGATGCCCATGGCACCCCCAAGATAATCTAAGGACACCTAAAAGCCAAAGCTTGGGGATGCCCCGGACGGCATCCCCTCTTTCGTCTACTTCTATCGGTATCTTTACTTGGAGCTATATTTTTATTTACCACATGATATGTGTTTTACTTGGAGTCTTGTATGATTTGAGTCTTTGCTTATTAGTTTACCACAATCATCCTTGCTGTACACACCTTTTGAGAGATCCATACATGATTTGGAATTTATTAGAATACTCTATGCGCTTCGCTTATATCTTTTGAGTTATATAATTTTGCTCTAGTGCTTCACTTATATCTTTTAGAGCACGGTGGTGGATTTGTTTTATATAAACTATTGATCTATCATGCTTCACTTAGGTTATTTCGAGAGTCTTAATAGCACAGTAATTTGCTTAAAATCCTAATATGCTTGGTATGCGAGATTAATAATAAAAATTCTCTTACGAGTGTGTTGAATACTATGATAAGTTTGATACTTGATAATTGTTTTGAGACATGGAGATGGTGATATTGAAGTCATGCTAGTCGAGTAGTTGTGAATTTGAGAAATACTTGTGTTGAAGCTTGTGATTCCCGTAGCATGCACGTATGGTGAACCGTTATGTGATGAAGTCGGAGCATGATTTATTTATTGATTGTCTTCCTTATGAGTGGCGGTCGGGGACGAGCGATGGTCTTTTCCTACCAATCTATCCCCCTAGGAGCATGCGCGTAATACTTTGCTTCGATAACTTGTAGATTTTTGCAATAAGTATATGAGTTCTTTATGACTAATGTTGAGTCCATCGATTATACGCACTCTCACCCTTCCACCTTTGCTAGCCTCTCTAATACCGCGCACCTTTCGCCAGTATCATACACCCACCATATACCTTTCTCAAAACAGCCACCATACCTACCTATTATGGCATGTCCATAGCCATTCCGAGATATATTGCCATACAACTTTCCACCGTTCCGTTTATGACACACTCCATCATTGTCATATTGCTTAGCATGATCATGTAGTTGACATAGTATTTGTGGCAAAGCCACCGTTCATAATTCTTTCATACTTGTCACTCATGCATCATTGCATATCCCGGTATAGCGCCGGAGGCATTCATATAGAGTCATAACTTTTTCTAAGTATCGAGTTGTAATTATTGAGTTGTAAGAAAAATAAAAGTGTGATGATCATCATTATTAGAGCATTGTCCCAAGTGAGGAAAGGATGATGGAGACTATGATTCCCCCACAAGTCGGGATGAGAGTCCGGATAAAAAAAAGAAAAGAGGCCATAAAAAAGATAAAAGGCCCAAATAAAAAAATGAGAGAAAAAGAGAGAAGGAACAATGTTACTATCCTTTTACCACACTTGTGCTTCTAAGTAGCACCATGATCTTCATAGTAGAGAGTCTCTCATGTTATCACTTTCATATACTAGTGGGAATTTTTCATTATAGAACTTGGCTTGTATATTCCAATGATGGGCTTCCTGAAAATTGCCCTAGGTCTTCGTGAGCAAGCAAGTTGGATGCACACCCACTTAGTTCTTTTAAGCTTTCGTATACTTATAGCTCTAGTGCATCCATTGCATGGCAATCCCTACTCACTCACATTGATATCTATTGATGGGCATCTCCATAGCCCGTTGATACGCCTAGTTGATGTGAGACTATCTTCCCCTTTTTGTCTTCTCCACAACCACCACTCTATTCCACCTATAGTGCTATATCCATGGCTCACGCTCATGTATTGCGTGAAGATTGAAAAAGTTTTGAGAATGTCAAAAGTATGAAACAATTGCTTGGCTTGTCATCGGGGTTGTGCATGATTTAAATATTTTGTGTGGTGAAGACAGAGCATAGCTAGACTATATGATTCTGTAGGGATAACTTTCTTTAGCGATGTTATTTTGAGAAGACATAATTGCTTTGTTAGTATGCTTGAAGTATTATTATTTTCTATGTCAATATGAACTTTTGTCTTGAATCTTTCGGATCTGAATATTCATACCACAATTAAGAAGAATTACATTAAAATTATGCCAAGTAGCACTCCGTATCAAAAATTCTGTTTTTATCATTTACCTACTCGAGGACGAGCAACAATTAAGCTTGGGGATGCTTGATACGTCTCCAACGTATCTATAATTTTTGATTGCTCCATGCTATATTATCTACTGTTTTGGATATTATTGAGCTTTATTATCCACATTTATATTATTTTTGGGTCTAACCTATTAACCGGAGGCCCAGCCCAGAATTGTTGTTTTTTGCCTATTTTAGGGTTTTGAAGAAAAGGAATATCAGACGGAGTCCAAAACGGAATGAAACCTTCGGGAACGTGATTTTCTCACTGAATACAACTCAGGAGACTTGGACCCTACGTTAAGGCATGTAATAGGAGGCCACGAGGTAGGGGGCGCGCCCTACCCTACTAGGCGCGCCCCCACCCTCGTGGGCCCCCTGTTGCTCCACCGACGTACTTCTTCCTCCTATATATATCCACGTAGCCCCAAACGATCAGATACGGAGCCAAAACCCTAATTCCACCGCCGTAACTTTCTGTATCCACGAGATCCCATCTTGGGGCCTGTTGCGGAGCTCCGCCGGTGGGGGCATCGATCACGGAGGGCTTCTACATCAACACCATAGCCTCTCCTACGGGTCCATAGTTAGTAGCTAGATGGCTTCTTCTCTCTTTTTGGATCTCAATACAATGTTCTCCCCCTCTCTTGTGGAGATCTATTCGATGTAATCTTCTTTTTGCGGTGTGTTTGTTGAGACCGATGAATTGTGGGTTTATGATCAAGTCTATCTATGAATAATATTTGAATCTTCTCTGAATTCTTTTATGTATGATTGGTTATCTTTGCAAGTCTCTTCGAATTATCAGTTTGGTTTGGCCTAGTAGATTGATCTTTCTTGCAATGGGAGAAGTGCTTAGCTTTGGGTTCAATCTTGTGCTGTCCTTTCCCGGTGACAGTAAGGGCAGCAAGGCACGTATTGTATTGTTGCCATCGAGGATAACAAGATGGGGTTTTCTTCATATTGCATGAGTCTATCCCTCTACATCATGTCATCTTGCTTAAGGCGTTACTCTGTTTTAACTTAATACTCTAGATGCATGCTGGATAGCGGTCGATGAGTGGAGTAATAGTAGTAGATGCAGGCAGGAGTCGGTCTACTTGTCTCGGATGTGATGCCTATATACATGATCATACCCAGATATTCTCATAGCTATGTTCAATTCTGTCAATTGCTCAACAGTAATTTGTTCACCCACCGTAGAATACTTATGCTCTCGAGACAAGCCACTAGTGAAACCTATGGCCCCCGGGTCTATCTTTATCATATCAATCTCCTACTACTTAGTTATTTACTTTGCTTTTATTTTACTTTGCATCTTTATCATAAAAATACCAAAAACATTATCTTATCATATCTATCAGATCTCACTCTCGTAAGTGGCCCTATAGGGATTGACAACCCCTATTTGCATTGGTTGCGAGGATTTATTTGTTTTGTGCAGGTACGAGGGACTTGCGTATAGCCTCCTACTGGATTGATACCTTGGTTCTCAAAAATTGAGGGAAATACTTACGCTACTTTGCTGCATGATCCCTTCCTCTTCGGGGAAAATCAACGCAGTGCTAAAAGAGGTAGCAGTCGGCCGCAGCCGCGTTAGGAGACCCTGCGTGCCCCCGGCTCAGATCCTAATGGACGTCATGGATAATCCGACGACTCTGTTGACTGCCGTGGTAGAGTCGACAGATAAAGCTCAGCATGACGCAGAGGTGGCACGCGTACGTGAAGAGATGGTACAAGCTAAAGAAAATTTAGCAGCAGAAGAGGTCAGGATGGCCGCGGAGCGGGCAGCTTTGGACGCTCGTGCTCAACAGCTTCAAGTGGAGACTTTCGGCTCTCGGTGGATCTGAATGCGTCAAACGAGGTCATGAGAAGAAGGCATCAGAAAACTCAGTCACGTTTACCTCCGATGCTCGATCCTAGGAACCTTTTTCATACACCCGGGGCCGGGACAAGTAACCCGCCGGAGGCAAATCGGATCACGACACCCGGGGCACCGGTTTAGCCCCGCGCCATGGAACCACCCCGTGTACATACCGCTCCGCCTCATTATGTGCCAACACCACCCGGTCACTTCTCCAATCCCTTGGAAAACCTTATTGCTGCGCCGGCTTGTTTGGCGGCTCTCCCGATGAAAGGCGACTCTCCAGCGGCGATTGAAACACGAAGGGTGAGGGAACTTCTTCAAATAGCTCTGGCACAGCAGGATGCGTACTCTTACAGTCGAGACAGAATCCATTCAACCCCTCGCCCGAGCCAGAGCCCAAGCTACAGTAGACATATGGACTTAGCTGATATGTCAAGCAACGCTCAACGCTGCAACCGGCCGCACAGGCATGAGCCGGTACAGGCTGGAGCCCTTAACTTAGCGGATCAAGAGAGGATCCGACAAGAGGCTGAGCGAGCGGTTCAACTGGCAGTGGAGCAGGCGGCTCACCAGACTTTTCCGGCTTATCCAACAACCTCGGTTGAGGCAGGAGTGGCCACGAGAACCAGAGGTGTCCCTTGCCTGGTGCCTGCCATATGTAATGAGTGTTTGCCAAAGGACTTCAAGGGGCCTCGTAAGGTGCCTAATTACACGTCCGACTTGCAGCTTGGGGCATGGATTGACAGTTATGAGATGGCCATGGAGTTGTTGGAGGTCAGAGACGCGACAATGGCTAAGTATTTCACCATGATGTTGGATGGAACGGCTCGTACTTGGCTAAAAGGGTTGCCCCCCAATTCCATCGGCTCATGGGCGGAGTTAAATGCCCGATTCATTCAGAACTTCAAGGACACATGCAAACAACCTATGTCAATCGTGGACCTAACTAATTGTAAACAAGAGGAAGGTGAGTCCACAACCCATTGGGTGCGCCGGGTCAAGGAGATAATTCATTCATCTGATAAGATGGATGCCGGCTCGGCAGTATTAATGTTGGAGAAAAATTGCCGTTTTGAACCTCTGAAGCAGAAGCTGGGGCGGCTTAAACGTGACTGTAATGACATAATCCAGTTGATGGCAGCTCTCATCAAGTATGCTGATTCTGATAGTACCAAAGACCCTGTGTCTGATGAAGAAAAGATAGGGAAGGGAAAGAAGAACGACAATGGCAAGGGTCACCAACATAACCCGGCAAATCAAGGAGGTAATAAAAGTAAGGCTGACGAATTTGTGGCTAACACCAATGCGCAGGGCAACAATCAACGGCGCAAGGGTAGGCAACCCCCTCGGTCGGGCGGGTCAGGTCCCACCCTTGAGCAACTATTGAATGAACCTTGTCCAATACATGTCACCCGGGAGAAGCCAGCCACCCATCTGTGGAAGGACTGTACAATCATGAAAGCATTTAAAAATTCAAATGCATTTGATGGAAGTCACGGCCCTGGCGGCGGTTCAGGTGGAGGCGGCTTTCATGGCCCGGGCGCCGGCTCAGGTGGAGGCGGCTTTCACGGTCAGGGACATGCGGGTAACCAAGGAGGTTATAATCCACAACCCGGCCAAGGTAATCAACAACAATCCGGATACGAGAGCAACCCAAAACAGTTGAATAGTGGGCAATATCATGTATTTACCACTAGCTTGTGCAAGAGGGACCAAAAGCTTCACAAGAGGGCTGTCAATGCCATTGAGCCGGCGATTCCGCATTACTTACGGTGGTTAGAACAGCCTATTGTGTGGAGCAGAGAGGATCATCCTCCTCGAGTTGACAATCCGGGTCACTTGGCCTTGGTAGTAGCACCTCAGGTTGGTGGATATAAATTCACTAAAGTGCTCATGGATGGAGGCAGTAGCATCAACATCCTCTACTATGAGACGTTTCGTCGGAAGGGGTTGACTGATAAGAGTCTTAAGCAATCCAACACTGTTTTTCACGGTGTCGTACCTATCAAGTCGGCATACCCAGTTGGCAAGATTGAATTGGAAGTAGCCTTTGGGGATGAATATGTTTCCAGAGCAGAGAAATTAACCTTTGAGGTGGTTAAGATCAAAAGCCCATATCATAATTTGTTTGGACGGCTGGCTTACGCCAAGTTCATGGCTCGACCGTGTTATGTGTATCTGCAGCTCAAGATGCCGGGTTATAAGGGCACCATTATAGTACATGGAAGCCGGAAAATAGCCCTGGAGTGTGAAGAAGGAGATGCTGCATATGCTGAGTCTGTTTGTGCAACAGAGGAGATAAAATTTTATAAAGATAATGTTGACCCGGCAGACATGACATCTTTAAAGAAGCCAACAATGGAGCATGAACCGGTGTTGAAATTCAAGTCAGCTGATGAAACCAAGACGGTTGATTTTGTGCCCGGCGACTCATCCAAGCAGTTCATCATCAGTGCCAACTTGGATCCAAAATAGGAAAGTGTGCTCATCGAGTTCATCCATGAGAACCGGGACATCTTTGCATGGAAACCTTCTGACATGTCAGGTGTCCCGAGAGAACTCGCTGAGCACACTCTCAATATTGATCCAAAGTTTAAGCTGGTCAGACAATTTCTCTAACGATTCAACGAGGAAAGGTGCAAGGCCATTGGAGAAGAGGTGGCCCGGCTCTTGGCGGCCGAGTTCATTGTGGAAGTCTTTCACCCAGAGTGGTTGGCCAACCCGGTGCTTGTACTCAAAAAGAACGACACCTGGCGTATGTGTGTGGATTACACCGATTTAAACAAGGCTTGTCCGGCTGACCCTTTTGCTCTCCCCCGTATTGATCAGATCATCGATGCTATGGCGGGTTACGCACGTTTGAGTTTTCTGGATGCTTATTCAGGTTATCATCAGATCAAGATGGCAGTCAAGGACTAGGAGAAGACAGCTTTCATCACTCCGTTTGGAGCCTTCTGCTATGTGTCTATGCCCTTCGGGCTCAAGAGTGCCCAGGCAACTTATCAACGGTGTATGCAGAATTGCCTTCACAATCAGATTGGGCGTAATGTTCATGCTTATGTGGATGATATAATGGAAAAGTCTAGGAAAGAGGAAACCTTGGTCACAGATCTGAAAGAGACCTTTGATAACCTCCGGGTCTACAAAATGATGCTTTACCCGGCCAAGTGTGTTTTTGGAGTCCCAGCTGGCAAGCTCTTGGGTTTTTTGGTGTCCAACCGAGGTATTGAAGCTAACCCGGAGAATATTAAGGCAATCACATCCCTGGCCAAACCAACATGCATCAATGACGTTCAACGGGTGGCAGGTCGTGTTGCTGCTTTGAGCCGGTTCATAAGCCGGTTAGGGGAGAAGGCGATGCCTTTGTATCAAATGATGAAGAAAACGGATGATTTTGTTTGGAGCAATGCTGCGAACTCTGCTTTTGAGGATCTGAAGAAACAGCTTGCTGAGCCGCCGGTCCTTGCTGCTCCAGTTGAGAAAGAGCCACTATTGTTATACGTAGCCGCCAACTCATGAGCTGTTAGTGTGGCAATTGTGGTGGAGCGTAAGGAGGTTGGCAAGGAACATCCGGTTCAACGGCCAATTTACTACGTCAGTGAGGTGTTGATTGAATCTAAACAAAGATATCCACATTGGCAGAAGCTCGTGTTTGGGGTGTTCATGGCGAGCCAGAAGCTAAAACATTACTTTCAGGGTCACCCAATCACTATGGTTAGCTCTGCTCCTTTGGGAGACATCGTTCAAAATAGAGAAGCCACTGGACGAGTCGCCAAGTGGGCCATTGAGCTTGGGTCTCATGGGTTGAAGTATGTACCACGTACTGCGATCAAGTCTCAAGCACTGGTTGACTTTATTAATGACTGGACAAAGATGCAGATGCCCGAGGAGAAACCAGACAACACATATTGGACTATTCACTTTGATGGGTCCAGACAGTTGGAAGGCTCGGGGGATGGAGTTGTTTTAACCTCCCCTCGAGGTGACAAATTTTGTTATGTGTTGCAGCTGATGTTTCCTTGCACTAACAACGCAGCAGAATATGAAGCGTTGCTCCATGGTCTTCAAATGGCTAAAGAGATGAGCCTGAGCCGGGTCCGGTGTCTTGGCGACTCAGATTTGGTAGCTCAACAGGTGTCAGGCAAGTGGGATTCCAAAGATCCTCTCATGGCATCTTATCGCCGTGAAGTTGATGTTGTTGCAGGGCATTTTAAAGGTTATCAGGTGGAGCACATTGACCGTAGGAAGAACGAAGCGGCTGATGCTTTAAGCCGGTTGGGATCTCAGCGTAAGCCAGTGCCACCTAACACCTTTTTGGATATTTTGCATAACCCGTCTGTTAAGTTACCAACAGAAGAAGATCTAGCCGTTCCTGACCCGGAGGCGCAGTTGGTGGCGGCTCTTCACGTCATCCCAGATTGGACAGTGCCGTTCTTGGCTTACATGACCCGGGGTGAGTTGCCAGCGGATGAGACCCTGGCCCGACAGATAACCCGGCGGTCTAAGTCAATGACGATTTCTGACGGATAACTATACCATCGCAGCGTCTCTGGAGCATTTCAGCGGTGTGTTTCCCCTGAAGAAGGCCAAGAAATACTTCGTGAGATCCATGAAGGCGATTGTGGTCATCACGCTGGGTCAAAATCTCTGGTGACCAAAGCTTTTCGTCATGGTTTTTACTGGTTGACGGCTCACGCTGATGTAGAAGATCTGGTCAGTAAATGTGATGGATGTCAAAAATTCGCATGACGAGCACATGTGCTGGCTCAAGAGCTGCGGATGGTTCCAATCACTTGGCCATTTGCGGTCTAGGGGCTTGACATGGTTGGACCTTTCAAAAGGTCTAAGGATAAAAAGACACATCTTTTAGTGGCAGTTCACAAATTCACAAAGTGGGTTGAGGCAGAACCAGTGAGTAAGTGTGATGCGGCCACAACGGTTCAGTTCATGAAAAAGGTGATCTTCCGTTTTGGTTTTCCACACAGCATTATCACTGACAATGGCACTAATCTATCCCAAGGGGCTATGGAGGAGTTCTGTCAGTGCGAGCATATCCGGCTTGATGTTTCTTCTGTAGCTCATCCTAAGTCCAATGGTCGGGCTGTGAGACCAAATCAGGAAATCTTAAAAGGTCTCAAGCCCCGGCTTATGGTTCCCTTGCAGTGAATGCTAGGTTGTTGGGTAGAGGAGTTACCCTCGGTGCTGTGGAGTATCAACACCACCCCTAACAGGTCTACAGGTTATACACCTTTCTTCATGGTTTATGGAGCGGAAGCAGTCCTAGTGACATCCGTCATGGCTCGCCCCATGTGACGGCTTATGTTGAAGCTAACAATGGACAAGCCAGACATGATGCACTTGACTTGTTAGATGAGGAAAGAGACTTAGCGGCGGCCCGATCAGCAATTTATCAACAGGACCTGCGCTGTTATCACAACCGCCGGGTTAATTCCAAGACTTTTCAAGAAGGTGACCTAGTGCGCCGGCTCATTCAGGATCTGTCAGATGCACACAAGCTATCCCCACCTTGGGAAGGACCCTATGTGGTCAGCAATAACTTAAACAACGGGTCATATTACCTCATTGACGTTCGAGAGCACAAAGACTCACGTAAGTCGGAAGAGGAGACCCGCCGGCCGTGGAACATTGATCAACTTCGGCCATACTACACCTAAGTCACCGGCTCTCATCATGTACATACTTTGAGGTTGTATATACTATGATAAGTAATAAAGCAGGACCATCGGTCTCTTTTCTTTTCAAAGATTACGCATCTTTACTATTTTTTACTACTATTTTCAAATGACTATTAAGAAGCTGATCATATTTGAATCAAGTCTAACCTTTTTTGGTCTGGCTTATGATTGTATTCGAATCTAGCTGCAAACTATCAAGGTCACTTGGGGCTTCCTGTTCAAACATAGGTCGTATTCGAACCAAAGAGAACATAGCTGTCGTAACCCTCTTGATCGGCTCAAAGCCAAACTCATTAGGGGGCTTCTTGATCGTATTCGAATCACAGCTTAACCACTTTTGGGTCCGACTTGGATCGTATTCGAAGCAGGGTTGTTAAAAACCTCTCAAGGTCATTTGGGGGCTTCCTGTTCAAACATAGGTCGTATTCGAACCAAAGAGAATGTAGCTGTCGGTACCCTCTTGATCAGCGCAACGCCAAAGCCACTGGGGGCTATATGATCGTATTCGAATCTTAGCTTAACCCCTTTGGTCCGGTTTACTTATCGTATTTGAATCAGAAAACCCCCAACCTTTAGTTACAAGGCTAATTTTGTTTACCACCTGCTATTTGTCTTATTAGTTTTTTGTTGTCTCAATTTCAAAATAATCAATCATGGTCTTTTCATTGGCTTGACTATTTGACAATAAGCCGCTAGGGCATGATAATCATCAGGTATTCAGAAGCATTGACTTCTCGGAAAGACTTGATTATCAACCTCATCACACGGGTCATATAAACCGGTGGTCCGGAGGTCAAAGATACAGGTATGGCTATTGTTTATGAACAGTTTCCTTCTATATTAATCAAAGGTTATTTCAACCTTATTTTCTTTTTACGTCCGGTTCTGTTTTCTACTATGATAAAAATATTGGCTATAAACCGGGTGTTCTGACCCGTTCGGTACTAAGCCGCCAAGCCAGTTTTTCCCTTTTATCTACAGGAACAGAGCGGAAATATTGCAGGGACAACCATAAATATAATGCATATATTGACATCAACAAACACAGAATCACACACGGTGTCTTATGCGCGATGGCATAGGCAAATTATGCAGTGTTTTCACAGCTAATCTATTACAAGGCTTTTAAAAGCCCATGAAGATGGTCTTCACTCCTCCCTCACCGACTCACCACCTTCTGCTAATTGGAAGTTAGGTTTTGACCAGTCAAAACCGTCTACATTAATAAATTCCGCTTCTTCATCAATCGAGCCGGCTGGATCAATATCCGGAGCAAAAGTATGTTGACGAACCGGCGGGATAAGGTCGGTCACTTTGTAGGAGGGAGTCGCCATCTTCTTATTGTCCAAGTCAAAACCCGACTGGTATTTATCGATATTTGTTTCATCTCCAAGAATGGTGGCCTGAGGTCGCACCTCCCTCACGCAAGCAACGAAGTCATCCTGTTCAAACAGTGACCCGTCTTCCTTTACCGTGGGGTACCCTCTGGCTACATCCACCGGGTCTAGATCTGGCAACCAAGCCTTGGAGCGGCTTAGGGAAGTTAAAGCCCCGACTCTAGCACAGAAGCGCTTGACTTCGCACCTCCCTCACGCAAGCAACGAAGTCATCCTGTTCAAACAGTGACCCGTCTTCCTTTACCGTGGGGTACCCTCTGGCTACATCCACCGGGTCTAGATCTGGCAACCAAGCCTTGGAGCGGCTTAGGGAAGTTAAAGCCCCGACTCTAGCACAGAAGCGCTTGACTTCTTGGAACCTAGCGGGTAAGATTGACAGCTTCTTTAAGACATCACTGAGCCAGTTGGGTCCTTGATTGGCAGGAGAGATAGCGGCAAGTGCCCGTTGTGCACCAATGTACAATTGCTCCACTAAGGTATACACTGCCTTCAGTTTAGTCACGTTGTCCTGGCTCAGGTTCTTGCTTCGTGGGCCTGCACATGGTTTTTTAAACAAAGGGTCAGCTAGCGGTTTGTATTTCGGGTCAAAAGAAGGTCAAAAAGGTCAGTATAGATGACTTACCGAAGATGGCGGACACCATTTGAGAAACCCGGTCTTTTAATCCGGTGAGCTCCGTCGTAACCTCTTCAAGGGCTGCTTCAGATTTCTCGGTGCGTTGTGTCAGCAACATTTTTTCCTCAGCCCAGGGTTTCTTCTTGACAGTCAAGCTGGTTTTCAAATTTTCCGTCTCAGCAAGACTCAGTTGCAGCTTGGAGTCAGCAGACTTGATTTCTGCTTCCTGATCCGCCAGCCGGGTCTTCGTATCAGTTAATTGCGAGCTCAATTCAGATAAGGCATTCTACAAAATGTACACAGATGTGTCAAGGTTTCAATTAAAGTCCAAGAGTCAAGATTCAAGGCTCAAGTACTTTTGCATTACGAAACCACTTGACACTTGGGGGCTAATGTATGCCAAAACAATTTCTTATGAATCTAAAATACTTCAAGTCCCAAGTACTTTACAAAGTAACGGCACTTGGCACTTGGGGGCTAATGTATGATATTCAGCAAAGTCTCTCAAGGTTAAGCCGGATTACAATATTTGTTGGATTCGGTACAAGAAAGTTATGAAATTCAAAGTATCGGCTCATTTATGGTTAAGTGAACCGGCCCTTGGGGAGTATAGGTGAAGCTTTGTTCTATTTTATTGGACTTCAGAAAAATCTAAAGGTAAAGTCTTAGCCTATATCATAAAGTCTACAGATCATTCTGTTTTTCTCATAATCTGAAGACTTGGGGGCTGCCAAAATATAAATAAGCCGGAAGAACATACCTCATACTTCAGCTGCAACTGCTTGACCATTTCGATCTCTGAGTCACGGCTGGAGTGCACATGGCTGAGATAGCCGGATAATATGTCGTTGGCATTCAGATGGCCATAATGCGAAATATCAAAACGCACTTTCTGTCTCTCCAACGCCTCTTGTTTCACCGTGTGACGAGCCAGCACGGTGGGATTCCCCGGCTCAACAAAGCGGCTTCCGGTGATCAGAACATGCGCAGACGGTGATGGCAGGTTGGCCGAGCTGGATGGTCTAGTTGCAGAGAGATTAACGATGGTATCGTCAACTGACGGCTCGAGAGAATTTACTTCAGCATTGACAGGCAGGTCTTCTGGAGCTTCAGTTAATGGAGGAGAAGGTGGCATTGACAGTTCAAGTGCAAGGACTGGCAGGTCTTCCACCGGCTTAGTTACCTTGGCCTTCTTGGACTTAGCTTGACCACTAAGAGAAATGTTATGGGACTGTCGATATAAAGAGACAGTTTGGAAACCACGGAGGAAAGAGTATTTTTTCCTTACCCAGGGGCAGTCTTGAAGGCTAGAAATTGGGTCTGAGATGAATTGCCAGAAGAGCGAGACACCTCCTGCGAAGATAAAACAAAGTAAGTAATGCAAGGGAGAAGATCCATTAACAGAAAGTCAAAGACAAAGAAATAAACCTCATTCTGGAGTTTTTGAGGAGTCTGTTGAAGAACAGCAGGCGGTTCATCATCATTCTGGGTCTGACGGCGGCTCTCATGTTGCTGCTTTTTCAAAAGAAAATGAGGATCCAGATAAGCCAAAGGTTGTGAAAACCTTACTTTCCGGGTTACGACTCGAAGTTTCTGTCTTGGCAAATGGGCTGAGTCGGAGGAAATAGTTACCTCTTCTTCCACGGCTTGATTGGCCCCTGTGTCGTCCTGGCAATGATCAGTGTTAATAAGATTATTAAAAAGTTGGCCAAGGGAGTCAAGGGCTACCTCCGACTCAGAAGTATCATCAAGCTTCATCAGATCCTCAGCGGTACTTTTCTTCTTCTTGGACCGCCGGGTCGTTTTCTTGGTGTTGATAGCAGCGGCTCTAGCCTTCTTGGCGGCTTCGTGGTCGTACTTGGCTTTCCAGAAATCAGATCTGGCCTGCAGATGAATAAACAAAGATGAAAGATTAGGCAGGTACTTAACACGGCTGGGAAAAATACAAAGAAGGAGGCCAGAGGTTCTTTACCTCTGGCGTCAGGTTAAGTTTGCAGAAGGGGTTTAACCCGACTTTACTGCAGTCTTCGTATTTGCCCTTTACCAGAAGGGTTGACATTGCAACAATATCTTCTTCGGGTAATTGGACGGAGCTGTGACGAAGAGAATCATTTGGGCCTCCACCATATTCACACATCAGTTTTGATCGATGGCTTAGAGGGATAACCCACCATGAGACCCAGCAGCGGGTCAAGTCAACTCCGGGTAAGCCGTTCCCTAATAAGGCATTAATCCTTTTGATTGATGGGATCAGCTTCTTGCGTTCGGCAGCAGTAAGCTTGTCAGGGAGCACGAATTTGGAGTCAAGACACTCGGCGTGATAACCCGGCAGTGGCTTCTCATTTGCTGGTGAAGTGTCTTGACAATAGAACCAAGTCTGATTCCAGTCTTTTGGATGACTCGGCAAGATTATGAGGGGGAAGACAGCGCCCTGTCGACGCTGAATTGAGATGCCTCCAAGCTCCAAGCTAAGGCCGTTGGTGCACTCGTTCTGCCGGTTCAGATAAAAATACTCTCTAAAGAGTTCCACGGTCGGCTCTTCCTGAAGGTACACCTCACAGAGCACTTGGAAGTTGCAGATATTGGATGTGGAATTGGGCCCGATATCTTGAGGGTGGAGTTTGAAAAAATGGAGGACATCTCTGAAGAACTTTGAGTCGGGCGGTTAAAAGCCACGATTCATGTGGTCAGAAAAGACAATGACTTCACCATCTCTTGAATTGGGCCGTTCTTCGTCTGGGTCAGGTGCACGATAAGACATGACATTTTTTCCTGGCAAAAAACCTATGGAGAAGAACTACTTCAAATTGTCCTCAGTCACGGTTGAGGGAACCCAGTTGCATACAGTCGACGCTTTTGGCGGCATGATGTTCAAAAACGAACTGAAAGGAAGGCAACATGCCGGTTCAATTAAATGTTAATGGTGAAAGTAAATGATGATGATACGGGGGAGTAATGGCGGCTTAAATAAGGGCTAATGTCATATAAGGAAAAGTAAGCCGGCACAGTAAGCCGCCATGACTATAGATATTTGAGAAAGCAGATTCAGCTAAGTGTTGAGACAAACAAGTTTCCCAAATTGCTTGGTATTATTCCAGATCAAATGGCTGTTCAAAATGGAAAAAATTCTAGACCTAAAAGTTTAGCGCAGATAAATTTGTAAGTCCTAATGAGGCCCTAGATTGGGGAAAAGGGATCTACCAGTGTCAAGAGCAAGCGCAAAACAACTACCGCATAAGCATGCATCTCTTTTTGATCAAGAAGAGGCGGCAGTGGAAGAACTGCGAAGAACCGCGAAGAACTACGAAGAACATGCAGGAAAAGCTAGAAGCTCTAAATGCGGATCTGAGGAATGGAGGGCGAATACTTACGGCCACGGATCCTCCACAGAAGATCGCCGCCGTTCTCTGAACCGATTCTGGTTGATGCAGCGGCCAAAGTCAACGACGACGAGATGCTCTGCGACGGCAGCGGGGCTCGAGCTGCAGTGGAGTTGCGAGAGGAAGAAGATGAAGAAGAGAGAGGAATGAGAAAAGACCGGGGCGTGCCTATTTATAAGGGGATAAGCCAACAAGGGGGCATGAAAATAGAGGAAGACCCAAATAATGGTTATCTAACTAAATGGACGCCTCGATTCTCGAAAGGCATTAAAGATGAAGATCCGTTGGGAGATGACGTCATAAAAGTTTTTCGTGTTTTCAAGAGATGAGGTCATGGTGGGTTACAAAAACCTCTACGAGGATAAGAAGATGGATTTTGTTTAAGTGTTGAAGATTGACAAAGAACAAAGTTCAAAGTCAACCTGGGGCCTAATGTTGGGGATATAGCTATCAGTTATGACCCGCCCAGGAGGGGCCGGGTCAGCCCCAATGGCGGGTCACAAAGGAAGCCCAGTAGACATTCAAGATGATAGTTTATTAAATCTTATAGAAGGCCTAAAGGCCTAGAGGCGGTTCAAGGCCCAATATTGTAAACCATCGTATGTAAGGAAAGACTTGTAAGGAAAGGAATGTAAAAGAAGTCACCGAGTTGGACACGATTTATGAGCCGGACGGGACTCTGTAGGCCACCATGCGACAACCCGTGTATATAAGGGGACGACCCGGTGGCGGCTTTGGGCAAGAAACAAGAGATCGATAACCAAGCCGGCGAACTAGCCTCTTGGTAATCGAAACCCCAGCAATATCAACACAACTAGACGTAGGCTTTTACCTTCATCGTAAGGGGCCAAACTAGTATAAAACCTCTCGTGTCCTTTGTCCCGATTAACCCCTTTAAGCTTCCTAGTTGCAATGGCCCAACGACTAAGTCCTTCTGCTCGGACATCTGCTGTGACAATTCCACGACAGTAAGAGTAGGTGAAAATTTTGAATCGAGCCCTTTAAACTAGAAGGGAAGTAGTAGTACTCTAATAGCACACTTTGTTGGGATGACTAGATAGGACATGACACGCACCTGGACGGAGGAACTAGTCTGCATTGTGCATATAAGTTTTGTCTGAAGTCAATGTACCTCTACTTTGACCAAACTTATAGAAAAATGTATCAACATGTACAATGTCAAATCAATATTTTTATACTCATTATAAAATGTAGTTTCATAGAATATATATTTGGTATTGTAGATATTGATATTTTTAGTATAAATTTGGTCAAAAACTTTGCAAACTTTGACTTGACACAAATCTTACACGGAGTAAAAAGGACCAGAGGGAGTATCATGCATGCGGAGTAGGCAAAAAATTGCTCATTTATAGCCGTCCGAAGTCTCAAAGGGCCCGATCGCACGAGCGAGGCGAAGGTCGTGGGAGGCGCAACGGTTGACAAAATTAAGTGAAGTTACATCCACGCGCCGGCATGGCGTGCGAGCACGTAGAATCTATATCGTCGGGCCTACCATATGGGTCTAGTAGACATGAAAGCTAGTGGGTTTTGCATAGTACTCGAGAACTCTTTGGGGGCATGCAACCATTTATTCATCGGGCAAGCCAACAACCCCACGCCGTTTGCACGCCCTACTCGTCCCCGTCTTCTACCTTACAACGGTTCGCTCCCAGTCGTCCCGTCCTTTCACATTACACCTGTTCAACTTCTCCTAACCCACCTCCAAAATCCATGGCCTCCCAAATCTCCATGATCGCTATTGAGTACCAGGTTAGAGCCATGATTGGCGATGAGTTCATCATCATCTACACCCATAGATCCGCGATGGTGGAAGCATGCCTTGCTCGCTTCCTACGCATGTTCAAAAGTTCAAAGGATGAGTGGGTCGCTGGGCTAGATGATGAGCACACCATAGTCCTGGAAAGCGAGAAGATTCTAAAGGAGGCAGAGAAGAAGAAGCCTGCCGTGATCTAGGTTTGCGTACATAACGTGTGCTTGCTCTACCACATATGCCATGTTGACATTGAGTGCCAGGATTTTAAGAACTTCCTCAAGGACGAAAGACTGAAATTCCTTACTGTAGACCTTAGGAACGACAGGAGTGTCCTGGGTTGGATAGGCCTCATTGTAGGCCAGCCCTTCGATCTCGAGAAGGCAAGCCTGGTGTCCTCCTCTCAGCCTTCAATGCTGACCCTAGCAGTAGCCATGATTGATCATTCGTACTCTCAACTGAAGAACCCTCACCACAATTTTCATCATGCATGGGAGTCGAAGACAATAGATGAAGATCACTTCCTGTACGCAGCAATGGATGCCTACCTTTGTTTAAATATCTACAAGGGTTGGATGAAGAAGCAGAGCCTAGTGTTCGGTTCAAGCAAAGAAGCATCGATGAAGAGGAAGAGGAAGAGGGACGAGGACGAAGTCGAGGACATGGACTCGGACTCCGAGTAAGGTGGTAGTGTTGTCGCTCATGTTGGTTCTACTACAGTGTCAAGCAGACTAGTTGCTTAGTTTTATTTCAGGGGTGTGTTGTGCTGAGCCCCCAGCAGAACTATGTTTATGTTCTTTCTCATTATTTGAACTCTTTAGTACGTATAGTAGTACTAGTATGTCTTACTACTGTTCTTCTTGTAGATGGTACTACTGCTCGTATCTTTTTGTTCCTACTGTACTTAATACAGTACGTACTAGTAGTATAATTTGGGTTAGTCGATTTGTGAAAGAAGTTCGATGGAGCAAAGGAAAAAGACGGCAGAGAAGCTCCCCCAGTATCTATATTATGGTGGCAGGGTGCCCATGATCTATCTTATGAGTGTTGGGTGTGGAATGCAGTTCATCAAAAAAAATGGATAGTGCCCGGGGTTAAATGGATGGCGAGAGCATGGCGGTGGCAGGCGGTTCAGGGGGGGGGGGGCAGGGAGGCGGCAAGCGTTTAGGCATGTGGCAGGCTGGCGGTTCGATGCCTGAGAGAGAAGATGAACAGTGCATCAATTTCGGTGGTTGAAGAAGGCCTTTTGGCCATCCATGTTGCATCCAACGGCTCACAAGAGTCGACTGGCCCAAATTGCTCCTTCAGATTGCTGGATCCACGTGGCATTCAAGGTCTCGGAGGTAGATTCCACCTCCGCACACGGTTTGCAGCCTCTGCGCGGGCGCGACCGGCTTCCGCCGCGACAGCCACCATGCGTGCCTCCTCCGCACAAGCGAAGACGACAATGACACGCTAGCTCCTCCTTGCCGGCGTGCTACCGCTTGCGCTTGTCCTCCTCTTGGTACTTTGCGTGCATAGATGCAGCTCCACCAGCTGCCCGCATGCTTGGCAGCGCGGCGGCATCGCGAGGAGGGACTGTAGACGACGTGAGCGGGCGAGCCTTCGGCTTCATGGCACAGGGATGGCAGGGACACGGCGGTGATGGGCGAGAAATGGTTGGCCAGAGCAGGCGGGTGCCGACATATGCAACAGTGGTGGCGGCATATTGATGAGTGCGCGTATGGGAGATTAGTTTAGTTTTATATAGGGTTGGTCAAACTTAAAAGAACACCGTACTAGTACATGTAAACATTAGACTGTGGCAGCTCTTATATTAGTTACCACAACAATGATATGGAATCTTGTGCAAGCGCATGCACCGCAGCCACGCGGTCGATCGAACGGTGTGTCACCTTGTCGCGCTCGAAGGACATCCAATGAACCTTTTTGTGTGTGTGAAGACAATCCCCAAATATTACTCAACTTTTGTTTTCCTGGAAAAGTTCTTCACGCTACAATGTTCCCATATATTTGAATTTAGCTTCAGTTCGTGTTTATTTAGATTTGGACGTTTTAGGTCCGCCCTAGTTTTTTGTAATACTGATTTTGTGTGTGTGACTGAGAGAGAACGTGTGTATGTGTCCATATGTGTGTTGTGGCGGAAGGTCAATGTGGAGACGGTGTGCGTGTGATAGAGACATAGAGAGGTGTGAATGTGCAAATGATCATGCATGAGTGAGACATAGAGAGATGACATACGTTGTGTATACATGAGAGAACGGTCTTCTATTTGTACTTATGTGTGTGTGTGCGAGAGAGAGAGAGGAGCATCCGTAACACAACAACCATATCTCTCGTTTCGTCCGTCCCTCGCACGATCGCATGTAACACATGCATCAACACACACATTTTGACACCCTCCCCGGCCCCTGCCCACCTCAAGGCCCGCACATCGCTCTCTATCTCGCACGCACAATCTCTTTGTGAAAACCCTATTTAGCATGTAGCTTTCTGTCACATACACACACATTCTCTCAATATATAGGTTTGATTTCTCTCAATATCTGACACACACACACACACTCCCCTCCCCCCGAGCACACAATTCATCCCCATCCAAGGTTATAAGGCGACCACTCTCGCTTGTGCTTCTCTGCACCCCGGCATGCACACCACCTCAATTTAGAAGCATGATGATGTGACGACGGCTGACTAAATCCTCGCCCCTCTCTCTCCCGCACAAAATTACCAATCCCTCTCTCTCCCGCACAAAATTATCAATCCCTCAACCCACGAGATCCTTCCCCTCTCGTCCATGTTTTTCTAGCTCTCTCATCAAACCTGTTGTCTCTTCTCCTTCCACGTGTACAAAATCCGGATGCACACGCATCTCACGTATGTTAGATGTCTCCATCTGTCTCACAGACCTAACTTCTTCCTCTCTCTTTCTCTCTCTATCTCTCTCTCTCGTTAGGTTTGTCTTCTACTCTCTCGCCCACATACATACAATCTGTCCCGCCCTATCGGCTCCATCTTTGCAAGCTCTCTCTACACGTTTCATTCACACATTGGGATGTGTTCAAAATGTTTCTTTTATAATGGATCATGTAGAGTTATGGTTGGTTTTGTTGCATCGTACAAAGTAAAAACTATGAAATGCATTTAGATTTTCATTTGACTGGGATTTTGTGAGTTTGAGCATACTGTGAAGTATTATAGACCTCGTATACATCTTGGAATTCAACAATGATTCTAACTATTGAATTGTATAAACCATTACATTCGAAGTCAGTAGCCTAATATATTTATTTCATGATTACAATAAATGATTAATTCACTACAAACTAAGAAAACAAATGTCTACTCCCTCCGTTTTTATTTAAGTCGTATTACCATTGGTCAAAGTCAAGTTTTGTAAACTCTCACAAAGTTTATAGCAAAAACTATTAACATATACAATAACAAATAAATACCATTAGATTCATTATTGAATGTACTTTCACATCATATGATGTAGGGTAGAACCCTAATCCGCCGATCTTTCACGAAAGGAGCGGAATCCCGCGAAGAACACGAGGAACACAAAGGGGAAAACAAGAGAAACACAAGGGTAAACGAAGAGGAACACTCAAACCAACATGAATAAGTCACACATGTGCTAGATCCTCGGGTACATAAAGTAAGATACACGATCCACGATCAACTAGGGATGATACATGGTAACCGGTCTTCTCCGTGAGGAGGTCTTGATGTTCTTCCCTAAAGAGGGGTCTCGAATCTCCGTGGAGAAGGTACCCAAGTGGATGAGCAAATCTCTCACACAAATATGAGCTAATCCTTTACTAACCCTAGAAAGTTGGGCGAGGTGGAGTATATATAGTCTAGGGGGGAAAAGGGATACACGGGCCTCGGCCCTTCACTTTGTGCAGACAGGGGAGGCCGGATGTCCGGGCTGGTCGGGCCGGATGTCTGGGCTTTCAGGCGACGCCGGATGTCCGGGCTGGGGAGGCCGGATGTCCAGGCTGGAGTGGTGGCATTTGTTGCTCTCGGGTTCGGAGGGGCCAGATTTCTGGGCTGGTGGCCGGATGTCTGGCGGCTCGGGAGAGGCTGGATGTCCGGGCTGTCAGGGCCGGATGTCCAGGGCCTGTAGCTTCTGGCGGCTGTGCTGCTGTAGTGGATGACGCTCCAGGGGTCGGAGGTCCGGGGCCTTGGCCGGATGTACGGGGCCTGGGAGATGCTCTTGGCTCCTTCCGTTGGTTTTCCTCATCCGTGGACTTGGGGACTTGTACATCTTCATGCGCATCTTCGGGAGGGCCCTCTTGGTGCCTAATAATGCACAACACCTCGGACTTAGGTAGTAGCCATGTCTCATGCATAGAAAGTGGTAGTTCGGAGAGGAGTGAGTTCACCTTATCTTCGATAGCCTTGGCTCGGGCTCATGTCATTGGTCCAAGTGGTGTCGTTGGAGGTGTAGGTGCATCCATGGGGATGACCTTGGGATGCTCCGCATCATCTGCCCTCCCATGGGGAAGATCCGTCCTCGGATCGAACTCCTCATCACCATGGTAGGGCAAGAGATCTTTGATGTTGAAGATGTCGCTCACAGAGTACTTGTCACGAGGGATGTCAATCTTGTATGCGTTGTTGCTGTAGCGTGCAAGCACCTTGAATGGTCCATCCGCGCGTGGTCGAAGTTTGGACTTGCGTTCTTGGGGAAAGCGGTCCTTGCAAAGGTGTAGCCACACGAGGTCTCCAATGTTGAATATCATAGGGTGCTTGTTGACGTTGAGCTTGGTCGCAAGGCGTTGTACTTGGCGCTCTATGGTGTTTCTTGTATCTTCATGCACCTTCTTGAGATGGTTCACTCGTGCACTTGCATCCAAATTGATGAGCTCTTGGAGTGGTAGAGGGAGAATATCCAATGGTGACAAAGGGTTGAATCCGTAGATGACCTCGAAAGGGGACTTGTCGGTTGTTGAGTGTCTTGCGCGGTTATTATGGGGCGCGACAAGAGAAGACTCAGGGATGCAAAGTTTGTTAGCTCGCATAAGATATCCATCTTTGATGTAATAGTGTTCCCAAGATGTATGCGACAAACACTTGGCATAAGGAGCAGCAAAAGTTGCATCATGCTCATATAAGTCTTTGATATGCTCGAAGCCAATGACATCTAACTCAAGTTGTGTAACAAGCATGTATATGCGGAAAAGAGCATCCGCTACGATGTTTTCTTTACCCTTGATGTACTTGATGACATAAGGAAAATACTCAATAAATTCACTCCATTTAGCATGACGCTTGTTCAACTTGGTTTGACCCTTAAGATACTTGAGAGTCTCATGATCGGTATGAATGATAAACTAATGGGGACGAAGGTAATGTTCCCATTCATGCAAAACGCGGACTAAAGCATATAGCTCTTTGTCATAGATGAGGTAATTGAGTTGCGCTCCGGAAAGTTTCTCACTAAAGTAAGCTATGGGGCGCTTCTCTTGCGTTAACACACCTCCTATGCCATTACCACTAGCATCGCAATGAATCTCAAAAGGCTTGTAGAAGTTGGGTAAAGCAAGCACGGGAGCATGAGTAAGCAAATTCTTAAGCTCATTGAATGCGGTATCTTGGGATGGTCCCCAAACAAAAGGCGCATTCTTCTTGCTCAAAGCATGCAAAGGCGAAGCAATGGTGCTAAAATCCTTCACAAAGTGACGATAGAAACCCGCAAGGCCAAGAAAACTACGCACTTGATGCAAGTTGGTTGGTTGTGGCCAAGTCTTAATAGCATTGATCTTGGACTTATCAACATGAACACCCTTATAAGAAACAACAAAACCCAAGAAAACGAGCTTATCAACACCAAAGCGGCATTTCTCCATATTAGCATAGAGGCGCTCTTTTCTAAGAGTTTGCAAAATGGTGCGGACATGGGTGACATGCTCTTTGATAGATTTGCTAAACACAAGAATGTCATCGAAGTAAACCACAACAAATATACCAATGTAAGGGCGAAAGACATGATTCATAAGCCGCATAAAGGTGCCCGGTGCTTCCGAGAGACCCATAGGCATGACTAACCACTCATACAAACCAAACTTGGTTTTGAAGGCGGTTTTCCATTAATCACCCTCTTTTATGCGGATTTGATAGCAACCACTCTTAAGATCAATTTTGGAAAAGATAGTGGCACCACAAAGCTCATCAAGCATATCATCTAGGCGTGGAATGGGATACCTATAGCGAACAGTGATAGCGTTGATAGGTCTACAATCAGAGCACATGCGAAATCTACCGTCATGTTTTGGCACAAGAAAGACTGGGACGGCACAAGGGCTCAAACTTTCACGCACATGTCCATGGTCTATGAGATGCTTTACTTGCCTTTGTATTTCTTTGGTTTCTTCGGCGTTGGTGATGCGGAGCATCGTACGATCATCCCCATGTACACTCAAGCATACGCCATTGGACACAAGGTGAACCCATTCCTAAATGCTTCCCCTTACCACTTGTGCGAGACATGGTTGCTACCTAATGTAAAGACATGTGTGCTCAGGAACCAAGGAGATGACCATGGAGATGCTCAAAGCATAGGACAAGTCCACACGGAAGCGGGTCGAGAAGTGCCTCAAGTGGAGTCGCCGCGGAGCTAAAGCGGCCGGACATCCGGCGCCACCAACCAGAAGAAGACCAGAGAGAGATAGACACTAGGCGACTCTACAACGGCCGGACCTCCGGCCGACCCCCGGACATCTGGCGCCCCGCAACGGGCCGGACATCCGGAGCCCCCTATCCAGAGAGCACCGAGGCTGACCTCGCCAGCCCGGACATCCGGCCCGTGCCCCGGACATTCGGCCACCCGCGAATGGCCGGACATCCGGCGCCTGTGTGCGCACAGTGAACGGGCCAAGGGTCCATGTATCCCTCTTTTCCACTTACCCCTTTGTGGCTTAGACTATATATACTCCCCCACCTCCTTCTAGTTAGGGTTAACATTGTGATACCTCATTTGAGAGATAGAGCTTCGCTCATCCATATCGGATCTACTCCACGAGAGAGACCGCGACCCCTCTACACAGAAGATCCACCTTGGATTCAAGACCCCTCACGGGAAGATCCCCTTGTGGATTCAAGACCTCCTCACAGAGAAGAACCGGTTGCCTCTTGTATCGTCCGTTGTTGACTTTGGATCTTGTATCTTCCTTTGTGTTCATGGATCTAGCACATGTGTAACTTGTCCCACTAGTGATGGTGCTTCTCTTGTCCCACTAGTGGACTATTTTACGAATGATTGCTTGCATGATGTTGACACACCTATACCCATGCTTCATGCGACTTCTTCATGTCATGACTTACCTATTTATGATGAATATGATGACGAGCATGTTGAGTTGCCTAGTTGTGATGCTATGCTCCATAGGATACCATGTGAAAATTCTTTTGGTCACATCATGTTTGACAATCCATTAACCTTGTAATATGCTATGAGTGAGATATCCCATATTACATCTTTTCAATCTCAACATAGTGACTATGCATGCCCCATTCACATAAATCCCATTTGCACTTATGGCATAGATGACGAGATGATGGTCATTGGCTTTTGTTTCTCTTGCGATGACATTGCCATGCTTCCTTTACATGATTTGCGCAATTCATCTACTATGCCATGCCATGATCACAATGTTCCAACTATGCATTGTTTTGGATGTTGTCAATATTCTCCATGTGATGTTTCCACTAATGATCATGAGGAGACCCCCATAGTTTCCTCATACATATTAGGATATTTTGATGCATTCCATACTTTGCATGGTTCTCATAATTGCTTGCACCATATGCATTCCACGCATAACAATGCTCTAGATATATCCCATGATGCATTACATAATTTGAGTCTCCATTATGCTATACATAACAACAAACCTATCATGATGGATGGCATGTTTCTGTATCACGCATCTCATTTATTTGAGCATTGGATATTTTGTGCTAACCAACACGTGCGCATCATGATGGATGATGTGTACATCTACCACACACACACAATTTTCCCTTTGTATTTGTTTTGTGTAGGTACTCATACTCGTCAACCTCTCAATCCCAAGAGTTGACGAAACGAGCTCTTGAGAGAAAAGATGACTTGGGATCCCGTGAACTATCCTTCCCACCACTCTCTTCACACAACGACTACGCGCATCTCTTTTACTTGGCTCTCACACGGCTTTGGGATATTTACCATTTGTCACCTTATGCCCATTATATCGTGTTCACTTTGCATGCTATGCCTCTTTCTATGATTTTGCCATGCAATTGTGACCCTTGCTTGCATCTACCCATGATTCACCGTTATGCTACTCCTATGTGTATTTGCATGCTTGGTGGAGATCCTTGTTGCTATTGCCATGTTTATCATGTGCCTCATGCTATTGTTGCTTGTTGTGTTGGGAGAGTCATGATGTCCCATTGCTATTTACATATGGCCTCTCTCCAATACATTGATGATACTTTGCTCATATCCTCCTTTCATGCTTATGCTATGTCATGTGAATTATTCATGCACAATATTTGCACCCATGACATGCTTGCCATGATTCCTTCTAGTATGTTGCATCTTCGCACTACTAGCTTGCTTGACTTAATCACCATGATTGCTTGCTTTGTCACATCACCCATGTTCAACTCTTACTCGCTTTCTTGGGTTGATGACATATATGCTCGTGCCTCTCACATGATACATCTTGTTCATTGTCGCTTGCCTCCAATTATGCTTATTGATCTTGGAGACTTGGACACCTTGTGATGCATGCTTTCTTGATTGAGCCTATTGTATTTGGTTGTTCTCGCATCATCATATGCCTCCATACTATGAAATGCTCCCTTGTCCTTTCTTATGATGAGCATGATGCACACACTTGTTGGGTATTTTACCACACGAATTATAGGTTTTGCATCTCTGGTAACCTCATTTGTTTTTCCGAGTGTTTGTCATGTTCGTTCATGTTGAAGGATTCACAAGGCGATACCGTCATGACACAATTTGGTCATGTAAAGGCATACACGATGTCCAACACCAACATTTGTGAGAATCTCCTAAAGGTGAACTCCTTCCCTTTGAGTCATCCTCAAATATGCATATTGGATGAGTCACTCTTTCATTGTTGTTCCATTCTTCTTGTCTACATGTTACATCTATTGGATGGAGGACCGACATTGGAGATGCAACCCATGGACCTTAAGTTGAGGAGCGCTCGGACTTATTGGATGCACCTTCGAACCTCCACTCATGCCACGACATCGAGCATTGGTACTCCAACACCTCCATATTTGGTGATTGTGCTCACACATGTCATGCTCGATGGACATATCATACACATGAAAAATTTGCATCTTATGCATTGATTGACTCACATCATGATTGCCTTGTTGCATCTTGTATTCCCATGTCATCCATGATATATGAGCTTGTGCACTTTCTTAGTAATTTTGTTGTGATCTTCATTGATGGCATATATATACATCATGATCATATTGCTCATCATCAATTGCATGATGACATACTCATATTGAGCATCCATTGCCATATTCATGCCATTGATAAACCATCTCTCTATGACATCATTTTACACTATGGTTGCATTGATCACATTCACAATACATTTGTGTGCGCAATGAATGCTTTCGCTCCCATGAATGCTTTGCATACCATTCCATATCTTTTGGATAAGCTTCATGCACCTTATCATGATCAATCTTGTCACACAGACTCTTTCTTATTTGATGGAAACTTTGTGTGCGCTAACCATTGTATTTCTGAGTGTCGTTTGTGTTTGCTCCTTCTGCATGTATACCACACCGGCGACACCTTGGAGTACTTGGATTGCACAATGTCTTCCTCTTCGTCCAACTATAAATCTGTCCACGACAACTGTTTCCATGGTGATGAGGTTTTCGATCCTAGGTAGGATCTTCCCCAAGGGAGGGGAGATGATGCGGAGCATCCTACGATCATCCCCATGTACACTCAAGCATACGCCATTGGAGACAAGGTGAACCCGTTCCTAAATGCTTCCCCTTACCATTTGTGCGAGACATGGTTGCTACCTAATGTAAAGAAACTACGTGTGCTCAGGAACCGAGGAGACGACCATGGAGATGCTTGAAGCATAGGACAAGTCCACACAGAAGCGGATCGAGAAGTGCCTCAAGTGGAGTCGCCGCAGAGCTACAGCGGCCGGATATCCGGCAAGAGCCCAGACATCCGGCGTCACCAACCAGAAGAAGACCAGAGAGATACAGACGCTAGGCGACTCTACAGTGGCCGGACATCCGGCCGACCCCTGGACATCCGGCGCCCCGCAACGGGCCGGACATCTGGTGCCTGCCCGGAAATCCGGCGCCCCCCTATCCAGAGAGCACCGAGGCCGACCTCGCCATCCCGGACATCCGGCCTGTTCCCTGGACATCCGGCCACCCGCGAAGGCCAGACATCCGCCCCCCAGCCCGGACATCCGGCGCCTGTCTGCGCACAGTGAACGAGCCAAGCGCCCATGTATCCCTCTTTCCCACTTACCCCTTCGTGGCTTAGAGTATATATACTCCCCCACCTCCTTCTAGTTAGGGTTAGCATTGTGATAGCTCATTTGAGAGATAGAGCTTTGCTCATCCATATCAGATCTACTCCACGAGAGAGACCGCAGCCCCTCTACGGAGAAGATCCACCTTGGATTCAAGACCCCTCACGGGAAGATCCCCTTGTGGATTCAAGACCTCCTCACAGAGAAGAACTGGTTACCTCTTGTATCGTCCGTTGTTGACTTTGGATCTTTTATCTTCCTTTGTGTTCATGGATCTAGCACATGTGTAACTTGTTCTTGTTAGTTTGAGTGTTCCTCTTGTGTTTTCCCTCGTTTCCCTCCTCGTGTTCTTCGTGTTTGTCGCGGGATCTGCTCCTTTCGTGAAAGATCGGCCGATTAGGGTTCCACCCTACATTAGTTGACGCGGTAGGGAGCTTTGTTCGGAAGCGGTGCTCCGGGGATGAGGTCGATGCGATGCTCAATGCCTCATAGGGTAGGTAGTCCCGGAGGTAGCTCATCGGGGAAAACATCGTGAAATTCCTGCAAAAGAGAAGACAAGACTAGAGGAAGAGTGTGAGAAGTGTTAGTTTGTGATGCATTGTCCTTGCACATGAGGACGTAGTGTAGGACACTAGATGGGTTCTCACACACTCCTCTTATCTCACTTTTGGTGGCAAATAGGACTAGGTTCTTCTTTTCGCTAATCGTGGAGGTGTTCGATTTGGGCTTGTGGCGCTCACTCTCATTATGGTGGCTCGCTCTCTCAGTATGATCTCCATGATGGGTGGCTTGCTTGTCGGCAATCACTTGACTTGGCGACATTGGACGGAGGACGTACTCCTTGCCCTTCATCTTGAAGATGTAGTGGTTCGTTTTCGGACGTTGTGGACGACTCCTCTATCGAATTTCCATGGCCGTCCAAGGAGAAGATGACAAACGGTCATTGGAACGACGTCGCACTCCAAGGTGTCTTCGTAGGCGCCAATTTTGAAGGAGACTTGTACTCGGTGCTCGACTTGTATGGTACCGGAGTCACTAAGCCATTGCACTTTGTATGGATGTGGATGCTTCGTCTTGGGCAATTGGAGCTTGGAGCAAAGTTCTTCACTTGCGAGATTATGACAACTCCCTCCATCGATGATGACCTTGACGGATCGTCCATTGATGCCGGCCTTGGTGTGGAATATGTGGCATCTTTGGTCTTCTTCTTGGTGATGTTGGAGAGTCAAAACCTTGGAAACAACAAGGGCGGGACTTGAATCTTCATCGCAAAAAACTTGTTCTTCTTCATTGTTCACTTTGCGGTGCATGGCGACTTGCTCAAGGGCTTCCATTTCGCCTTCACTTAGTGAGTCATAAGTGCCATCGTCGTTGAAGACCATGGTTCGCTTGTTGGTGCACTCATAGGACTTGTGGCATCGGCCTCCGCAAGTGAAAACTTGAAGGAACTCGTCTTGACGGTCTCATCGGTTGGGGTCGATGATGATGAAGCTCTCGGCTTGAAGTTGCTCGTAGTAGGATGGCTTGTAGTGGACGAAGCTTTCTTGGAACTCGACTTGTCGATGTTGGTAGTAGAAGGCTTTGTAGTCGGTGTTGGAGTCGTTGAAGCTTGGTTGTTGGAGAAGCTGTAGGACTTGGATGAGAACTTGGCATACTTGAAATCATCTTGCACTTGGTGTTCCGCTTTGGTAGCTTGGTGCACTAGCTCGATGAGATTTGAGTATGGTTGGAAGTCGACGATCTTCTTGATGGGATGATTGAGTCCATTCAAAAAATGTGCCATTGTTTGCTCATCATCTTCCGTGACATTGGCTCTTATCATTGCAATCTCCATCTCCTTGTAGTATTCTTCAACGCTCTTGGTTCCTTGTTTAAGTTGTTGGAGTTTCTGGAAGAGGCCGCAGTTGTAGTAGGTAGGTACGAAGCGTGCTCTCATGACATCCTTCATTTGTGCCCAAGTAGTGATGGGTGGTTCACCTCTTGCCTCTCGGCGCTCTATGATTTGTTCCCACCAAATGAGCACATAGTCTTGGAACTCAAGGGATGCCATCGCGATCTTCTTCTCTTCTTCATAATTGTGCAAACGGAAGATCTTGTCAACTTTCAATGCCCATGAAAGGTACTCTTCGGGATTGTTGCTTCCGTTGAACTTGGGCATGGTGAACTTGAGCTTGCCATAGCGTTGCTCTTCATTGTGTTGGGGTCGGGGATGATGACGCCCATGTTGTTGATGATTGTTCAACTTGTGGTGCTCTTGGCACGGAGGGTTGTCATCCTCATGTTGTTCTTGTTGTGGAGGATCTCCATTGTCTTCATGCTCTGGATTGACTTGTTGTTCTTGGCAAGCTTGTGGAGGAGCTTGTCGAGCTCGAGGAGGAACTTGACGATGTACGCGAGCTTGAAATCTTCATTCTTGAATTTCTTCGCGAATTGCTTCCTCTTGTTCACGGGCTTGTCGGCCTCGGTCGGCTACGGCTCGACTTGAATCACGTAGAGCTTGTTGCGCCGGAAGTGCTTGAGCGTCACAGAGTTGTTGTTCTTGGCGTTGTGCCTCGGCATCTTGAGCATTTTGGTGTAGACGCGCTCTCTCTTCCTCTTCATGTTGGTGTTGTCGTTGCCGTTCTCGTGCTAGCGCAAAGGCCTCTTGTGTTTGACATTGTCGGTGCACTTGAGAGTCGGTATCGCGTAGGGGATTGAGGCTTGCTTCACGATCGTTGCGCGCGGCTCGGTGAAGAGTGTTCGATATCGGTGTACTTGAGCCGGAGAGGGTGAAGTTGGAGTGGCGGCTTGAACGGCTCCTTCTTGAAGTGGAAGAAGAGCGGTTGAGCAACAAAGCGCGAATCTCGTCCATCCTTGTGTCATTCTCTTGCTTGTGATCGTCGAGCTTGTGGTAGAAGTAGTCCCTTCTACGTTGCTCGGAAAGTCGCAAGTCGGTGGCAAGGCTGTTGCTCATCTTTGTGGTCGTTGTTGATGATGATGTAGGACGGCGGTGATGATGTAGGACACGTCCATGGCGAAGATGAGCGGCGGTGATGTCGATGTCGAACCGTACCTAGATAGCCGAAACACAAAAGTATACAGTACCGCAACTCAAATTCTCAAACCTCGAAGTAGCAAATGTTTCGGAGAGCGAAACGGTCCAAAATGGTTGGGCTATGCGGAAGTGGTGGAGGTATGCGGAAGTATATGTGGTATATGGTGGGCACCGGAACAAAATTTGGTGAAGAATGGACGGAAAACAGGGCGGTGGATGGAGATGTTGCTGCCAGGGATCGGATGTCCGGGTGGAAGGCCGGATGTCCGGGGGCCGTATGTCCGGGCTTAACGGGCCGGATGTCCAGGCTCTGGATCCGGGAACGAACGGGATGAACACCGCGTGGAGATGTCAAATCCGGGCGAAATTCGGAGGAATTTGTGGATGGAAATTGGGGGAAAATGGATGGGAAGCTAGATCCACTCAAAACAAAGCAAATCAATGGATCCAAACCAACAAAATCTGAACACACCAACAAATTAAAAAAAACTTTGGGGCTAATTTTGGTGGGGATTTTTTGAATTAGGACGAAAAACAACAAAACAAGGCTACAAACACAACGGGGATGCTCCGAAATCGTGATCAACGTGGCTCTTGATACCAAGATGATGTAGGGTAGAACCCTAATTGGCCGATCTTTCACGAAAGGAGCGGAATCCCGCGAAGAACACGAGGAACACAAAGGGGAAAATGAGAGAAACACAAGGGGAAATGAAGAGGAACACTCAAACCAACATGAATAAGTCACACATGTGCTAGATCCTCGGGTACATAAAGTAAGATACACGATCCACGATCAACTAGGTACAATACACGGTAACCGGTCTTCTCTGTGTGGAGGTCTTGATGTTCTTCCCTAAAGAGGGGTCTTGAATCCGCTTGGGGGATCTTCTCCGGTGGAGGCTCGAATCTTCATGGAGAAGGTATCCAAGTGGATGAGCAAAGCTCTCACACAAATATGAGCTAATCCTTTGCTAACCCTAGAAAGTTGGGCGAGGTGGAGTATATATAGTCTAGGGGGGAGAAGGGATACATGGGCCTTGGCCCTTCACTGTGCGTAGACAGGGGAGGCCGGATGTCCAGGCTTTCAGGCAACGCCGGATGTCCGGGCTGGGGAGTATGGATGTCCGGGCTGGAGTGGTGGCATTTGTTGCTCTCGGGTTCGGAGGGGCCGGATTTCTGGGCTGGTGGCCGGATGTTCGGGGGCTCGGGAGAGGCCGGATGTCTGGGCTATCGGGGCCGGATGTCCGGGGCCTGTAGCTTCTGGCGGTTGTGCTGCTATAGTGGATGACGCTCCAGGGGCCGGATGTCCGGGGCCTTGGCCGGATGTCCGGGGCTTGGGAGATGCTCTTGGCTCCTTCCGTTGGTTCTCCTCATTCGTGGACTTGGGGACTTGTACATCTTCATGCGCATCTTCGGGAGGGCCCTCTTGGTGCCTAATCATGCACAACACCTCGGACTTAGGTAGTAGCCATGTCTCATGCATAGAAAGTGGAAGTTCGGAGAGGAGTGAGTTCACCATATCTTCGATAGCCTTGGCTCGGGCTCGGGTCATTGGTCCAAGTGGTGTCGTTGGAGGTGTACGTGCATCCATGGGGATGACCTTGGGATGCTCCGCATCATCATACATATTTGTTACGGGAAATATTCATATTTTTCTATAAACTTGGTCAAACTTTAGGAAGTTTCACTTCGGTCAAACCTAATATGCAGAGTTAATAAAAATGGAGGGAGTACTAGTAGGTACTAGTACTACTCGCTAGTTGCTTAGCCCAATCACCCAACACGCCACATGGGGAGTTCAGTGTCAAATTTTTTTGAGGTCGGCGGGAAAATCTCCCGCGACCCTGATTCGAGCAGTGCGAAGTTACAATCATACCCTTCGGAACAGGCCAACTGATGACACTTGGTAGGGGGCTGTTTTGGTAGCTTTAGGTTCACCCTACCCAGCCAACCCCACCCTGACACCCAGAGTAGTACACCTGAATACTCCCCAGTTTCTATCCGCACCGCAAAATAGACTTCTCCACGATACCTTAACCTTCGTGCTCCTCCCCTTCTACATCAGCGCACTCGTCCACCGCAGCGCATCTGCCTCATCGACGATGTTGTACGCCGCACTGGAGACGGTCCACCATCGTCGTGGTACACGAAGCCTCTTCCCTGGCACCGTCTTCCACGGTTTCGGATCTGCTTCCCAGAAGCCAACGCCAAGCGCAGAAGCACCACCGTCATGGACAATGAACTAACTCCCGTTGCCGACCATGATGCACAGACCGCGACCATCATACTCCTCCTTGATTGGTAATGTCCGTATTGAATCTCTTAGCAATACATGTGCAGTTCCAATTTTCTTCATACCTACCCTTCAAATTTCCTGGTTGCTATTGTTCCCGTAAAAGTAATTGGTTATAGCCTACATTGTCTAACAGAATTGTGTGTCGCTCCTGTATCGCGCTGTGCTTAGGTAGCTTCTTCCTCTGCAACCAGTAGTGTGGAAAATGATGGAAAGGTTTTTAGAACTAGCAAGATGTCCATGCATTGCACGGAACATCAAGATGCATTTGTATGAGTAGTTTATCTTGTGGCAGAAAAGGATGAACGGGGGAAGGCCTTATTTGCAAATGTGGAGAGGGGTGTGGGTATCTTTTTGCAAAATTGCCATAGTTTCCTTCCTATCCGTCGAATGTAAATCGGATGGCCTATATTGCAGGATGGCAGGCACACCATCATCACCAACTCTGTTTTTATAAGAGTAGAGATAAATATAAATATAAAATAAATATGAGTGTAGAGATGAGAGTAGAGATAGCAGGGGCGTCGGGAAAGGATCGCGCGCGCGGGCAAAAGCTGCCGGGCGCGCGCTAGTTTTGACGAGTGGTGTCCGGCGTGCTTTATAAAATCCAATGCCCTCCCACCGCTCTGTGCCTTGCTACTTCTCTCTCCCCGCTCTGAGCCTCACCACCGCTCTCTCCCCGCTCTGTCTTGCCTCGCTGCCGCCGCGCCGCCATGCCTCCGCGTTGCCAGGAAACTTGGGGATACCGCGACGTCCGCGCTCGCCCCTCCAGCGGCTTCTCCGTCGAAATCTGGTTCCGCGGGTTGCGCTCTGCCTCGGCACTTTCGACACCGACCACAAGGCCGCCCGCGCGTACGACGCGGCGGCGTGGCGCCTCCGGTAGCCTCATAGAACATTGAACTTCCCCAACATGCCGACGCGGGAGCTGGCATAGGAGCTCGCGCCTCTGCCGCAGCTTATCACCGACAAGGATCGTCGCGACAACCGGAGGCGGGAGCATCGTCTCGCATCGCAGGGATGGGCGAGGAAGCCATGGCGATGTGGCGCCAATGCTTCCCACAGGACATCATCAACGAGTGCGAGTTCTACGCGCAAAGGAGGGTGGAGAGGGAGAAGAGGAGGGCAGAGCAAGCCGCCTATCGCGAGGACAAGCATACGCGGAAAGCGGCCGCTCAATTCAACATGAAGCTAGAAGCAGTGTCACCCTGGGACTCCGACAACGATTGGTATCTTGACACCTACATTGAGATGCCGGAGGAGGACATCAACGAGGAGGAGTCGGACGACGAGGAGTAGTTGAACTATCCATTTTTTATCTATCTATGCTGAGAACTATCTATGTCTCTACTCGCTACTCTCCATCTCTACTTCTCTATCTCTACTCTCTACTCTTATGAAAAACAGAGTTGGTGATGATGGTGTGCCTTCCGTCCTGCAATATAGGCCGTCCGATTTATGTTTGATGGATAGGAGGGAAACTATGGCAACTTTGTAAAAAGATACCCACACCCCTCTCCACATTTGCAAATAAGGCCTCCCCTCATTCATCCTTTTCTCTCACAAGATAAACTACTCATACAAAGGCATCTTGATGTTACGTGCAACGCACGGGCATCTTGCTTGTATCTATCTATGCCAGTATCGACTCAGAGTCGAATGTGTATCGAGTCGGAGTAGAAAGGAGAAAAATATAGCGCGTCTGCTGGAGCAGAGCGCGCGCAATTTGTTGCATCAGCCGCTGGATCCAGCACTCCAGGCCTACAAAAACTGGCTATTTCGATGCTGTAAACGCTTTTAATGCGTCGCGCATTGCACTTCTGTTGGAGATGCTCTAACATGGCAGATGAGTGCTTTAATGTGGCCCACAAGATGCGTGAGTATTACTATATTTTTCTTGCCATGTTGAGATTTTAAAACTACGAGTGCGAACATGCAGAGGAGCAATGAAGACCAAACACGGAATATTGGGGACATCTTCAAGGAGCATGGCAAGTTAAAGAGGAGCTGCACCAAACCTGTAAAATGAGCTTTGGTAAGTACCACCCTTTCAATTACTTTCATTTAGCCTCATGTTCTTCGATGTGTATATGTTGTAGTTTTTGTTTCTCTTAGCCTCATGTTCTTCGATGTGTAATAAGAAGAGTCTTAATCATCCTAATGGTTTCATTTTTAGCTTGATGTAGGAACTGGGTGTTCTCACCTTGGACTCTATTTTTATATTTTTCCTTTTGAATTCACTTCTCCGAGTCTGGTTTATCTGGCTTCTACTAAATGGATTTGGGTTGCTCTAAGTATTGATCTAAAAAAGAAGTAAATTTATGTTAGGATGCAGTTCCTGCGAGGAGGGAAGTATTGTCAACCTCGGGATCATGTTTCCAAAATGAGGCTGGGTTACACATAAGGTGCCCGTTCCCTAATGATGTTGGATTAGACACAAGGTGCAAATTCCCAGATGATGCTGGATTACACACAAGCCGGGTGGAGTCGTCAACTATTCATATCCTCGTGGCTCTAGTAAAGGCTGAAAGAAAGCATGCAGTAGGCATTGAGAATGTAGCTGAGTTCCTGAAGAAGCGAAAAGAGCAATCGGGTTCTCTCTTCACCCAAGCCGAAGAAGAGATGGAAGAAGCCAGAAAGGAGCTAGCAGAGGCAGAGTAGGCTTGGCGTCTCCTGCTATCTAAAACTGTTGTCAATACAAATTTTCCTTCGTAAAAGTTAGGTTCAAATGTTTATCCAGTCTGGATGCCTGTTGTGATGTCCGTGCATCTATTGATGTGGCACAAAATAAAAAAAATTGGGTCATGTAATAATAGCAATTACTTTCTAAACAATAACAGACGAAGCATTGGACATGGTATAGTTCATGCGCAAGCCCAACATTCCAAGTACAACTTCCACATCAAACTCATGTTCACATATATCTGCACATTCATAGATAATGTCAACAACCATGATTAACTTCAAAGCCAAAAAAATGTGAGGAAAGTTATAATTAATTAAAAACCTCTAGTTCCTACTACCAGTGCGAGCACAACAAGTCAAGACCATGCGTAATTAATTATATTTTGGTCATTTTTTTGACTAATTGCGAATAACTTCTGGAAGCAGGTATAATTTCTAATGTCGATCGCGACTGGGGTCCATGATATTTTGAGCCAAACCGGGCAACACACTGGGTGTCTATGCCGGCGGCGCGGTGGTCATAGCATTCGTGGGTTCAGAGCGGCACCGGCTCCTGTGGTGTACTATTCCTCGGTGTCGGCGGTGGACACAAATGTGTTGGCCACCTCCGCCAACATGTCGTGGTTCCGCTAACTATTGCGTCGGATGGCGCGGCCAACCACGGTGCACTGGATGCCGTGGTCCCCCATGTGCTAGCGTGCAGCAACTGGACACTTCTCTGCGAGCAGGCTTGGAGCGTCGAGTTGATGCACCAGGGGGCAGCTTGGAGCGGTGGCTTGCTTCTCCGCTTGCCCGCCTGCAGCCTCGCCCAAGGTACTGACAGCCTGGGTGGGGAGGGAGGTGGGGCAGCGAGTTGCCTGGCTTGTCGGGGCACCCAACCAGCTTTTATGCCGGAGAACTCGTCTTCCTGCACACCGGATGCTATGGAGAGTGTGGAGAAAATGGTGCAAGGAGGATATGGGGAGCAGCGGTGTCGTGCGGTTCTTGCTAGGCGTCTGGCCTCGTTTAAATAGCGAGCAGACGAGAGAACGCAGCTGACATTCTGTTCTAAAATGTCGGCCGGCTCGCGGAAGGACGTGTTGCCGGCACACGCGCAGATTCAATGGAGGCAGGTGGGGCAGTGTGAAGCCGGTTGCATGCGGCGAGGAGGCGTGTTCAGCCTGTCCTGCAGCGAGTGGGGCCCTCTTCGCCGGCGCGCTGGTTCAATGCCTGGGCTATGAGAGGTCACGTCCGTGTTAGAGAAATCACTCCCTCTAGTCCTTTTTTATTTGGGTATAACAAAATCTCGTTTTCCATTCACATTTTACAAGTAAAATTCGTGGACAAACTTTGACCCAAAATACGATGGGGACTTGTAAACCAGGACAGAGGCAGTAGTTATGAATTCCATTTTCGCTTCATACCAATCGTTCTAAAAACTACTCCTACTTAGTACTTATAACGTGCCATTGAAAATCGGAACTCTTACCCTGCTAAAAACGATATTTTAAACATGGCTACTCGATCAATGGCGACTAGCGAGCGACCGCCTCCAGGTCATTAACCTATGGTCCCGACCATCAACTCCTACGGATCAAATTATCACGCGAGCTGACTATTCCCACAAAGGTGTGCTCCACCACATACCCAGTACCCGTGCATGCAGCAATCGTGCACCTTGGGTTTTAAGGTTTATTTGTTTACGGTGCCTTTACGTAACTCTCATGTGTGTGAAAGAGCGAGAGACTGACTGCGTGCGTGCGCCTCTTCTCTTCGTATATGTACTCCACTGTTTGTCTGGTGTCCAAAAAATTATACAGTAGTAATAACTAGCAATGTGTCAATGCGTTGCCACACGATCAAAGTAGATTAATACATATTCACCGATTTCATAGAAAAAAGAGTCTAGTTTTGAAATACGTATATCACTAAAAATATGTTATGTTTCACTCAAAATATATTCCTTTGGCAGTTTTGATGAGATAAGGGAGGAATGAGGTTGATTTCAAGATTCGAGAAGTGGTATATCTCTAATTTCCACTCTTATAAAAAAACAGAGTTGGTGATGATGGTGTCCCTGCCATCCTGCAATATAGTTCATCCGATTTATATCTGATGGATAGGAAGGAAACTACGGAAATTTTGCAAAAAGGTACCCACACCCCTCTCCACATTTGCAAATAAGGCCTTCCCTCATTCATCCTTTTCTCCCACAAGATAAACTACTCATACAAATGCATCTTGGTGTTCTGTGCAACACATGGGCATCTTGCTAGTTGTTGCAAAAATCCCATGTGTGTGTGTGTTGTGTGTGTGTGTGAGAGAGAGAGGGAGAGAGGGGGACGACAGAATGTGTGTGTGTGACAAAGACACAAAGAGTGTCTATGCGAGAGGTATCAACTTAAAATGAGGCGATAGTGTGTGTGCATGATCGGGAGGGCGTGTCTCAAGAAGGGACAAAAATGTACATAGATACAAGGAGCGGGAGAGAGACATGCATGAGATAGTGGAAGCATGAGTGTGCGGGTGTATAAACCTATCTGGAGGCTATTCGATCAATGTTTGTGAGAGAAATATGAGTCGGGGGTGCGAAAGCGAGAGTTTTGTGTGTGTGTGTGTGTGTGAGAGAGAGAGAGAGAGAGAGAGTAGTCGGGAAGGGGAGTGGAAGCAGGAGTTGTGTGTGTGTGTGAGGGGGGGAGTTTGTCTGATCGGTAAACACATGAATAATGTTAGTTTTAAACCTGGGATGGAGACGGAAAGGAGACTGCAAAAAATGTTGTGTCTGCGGGAGAGAGTAATTTTAGTGGTATGAGTCATACCTAGAGAGGTATAGGGTGTGTGAGAGAACCCTATAGAAAGAAAGACAAAGTGAAAGACGAGTGAGAGTGTGTGTGTAGCGGTGAAAAAGAAAGCTTAGGTACCTAGTAATACCAGAGAACGCTGGAGACATGAGAGATAATGAAAATAGTGTAATGTATAATGATAGGGAGAGTGTGACACTTCTCAAGGGAGACGTCAAGAGACCATGTTTGCGAAAATAGGAGAAACATGAAGTGAGCGTGTAGGTGAGCTGGAGAAAAGATAGTGGCAGCTACATGAAGGAGCATGCGAGAGGGATGGGCATGAAAGGAGATTCAAGTATTTAGTTGCGTGTATAGAAAATGTCAACATAAAAGGGATTCAAATATTTGAATTCGAGATGATGATACATGTAATTCATACTCGAACCAAAATTGAATTCACGGGCATCTATCAAACATGCATACTCATATGAATTCACGCTCATCTATGTTATTTAATATGTAGATATTACTGATCGATACATTTTAGTAGAACATAATTTGGTATAAATTTTTTGAATTCGGCCTTATGATCTTGAGATCATTGTATTTGTAAATCATATTATATATATAAAGGAGCAGAATTCTTTGTTGTGCTTTTGAAAGTATATATAAAAAATGATGTATATATAATTTTATTCCAATCAAAAATGGATCCTTCCCGAACAAAAATAGAATAAAAAATGGATTTGAATTGAGTTGGCACGGTAAACGTGCACTCTTTCTCTGCAAAAATTTGAATGAAGCGGGGAAAGTCGCAGTAACCGCCCGAAACCAAAATCTTCGAGATGGAAATTACTGCCTATCCCTGACACGCAAAGCCTATCGGCTCGATTTCTATAGGTTTTGATAGGGGTAGGTTTGTAATTTCACTCAAACGTGACATAACCGCCTCTCACCCGGATTCATACACGGTGGGCGCCAAAACACAGTGTCTCCTCGGCCGAAATAGACTCCATCCCTGATTCATACACGGTGGGCACGAAAACAAACTCTCATCGGCTAAAATTTTCGTCGGCAAATATTCGGTGTATGCGAGATTACCGTCCTATCCCCAACCGACTAATATTTTTGTGATGTAGGAAATTTAAAACGGGGGCTAAGTTTGTAAATTTCCTCGCATTTGAGACAAGCACGCCCTGAAGACATGGTTCCCCCTTCCTCTCTCCCTCCATTTCCCCATTCATACTCTGTGGGCGCCAAAACACCCTCTCCACCCCATCCTCCTTCGTCCGCCACCCCATCCACCGTCCTCCTCCACCATGTCGGAGCTGATACCCCGACGTTGTCATCCATTACAGGAAATCAACCTCTCTCATCCACAGCTTTGGACCAGGATCCTTGCATCCCGTCGTCTCGCTTCATCCCCGCTGTCGTCCACCTTAACGGCGCCGCTCCTACGACCGTCTCGTCCACCGCCCCGGGATATTTTCCTCGCCGCCATCGTCTACCCTCCTAGATCTGCTTCCACGCCGCTGACAGTCATCATTGCCGCAACACCGTCAAATTCGTAGCATATGCATACACGGCGCCGCACCAGAGGTGGTACTCTTTCCTATCTGCTCAACTTATTTATCACAGCAAGAAAATAGATAGCCACTGCTTTACTTTGATTTCTTGTCCATCACTTACTTGTTAGTTGACAGCAAACATTGATTGCGAAGTTGCCTTTGTCCAGTTTGCACCTTTAGATCTGCCATGGCATGCTCAACACTATACTCGCAATGCTTATGGTTTTCCCCTTTTATATTCCACGCCAATTAAATGACAGTAGACTAAATTTCAAAATTGGGTCAGTCGATTTTTGAGACCTCGCCGGAGTTCTCCGGTGTGAAGGAAGGGGCTAGGGTGGGGACGGGGTGGTTGTGGGAGCAGTGGCCTGGCAGTGGTGGGGCCTCACCGAATGAAGAAAACTCGACGCGGGTTGGGGCAGGGGTGGGGGTGGCGGAGGAACACATGCGGTGTGGGAGGTTCAGGGGAGGGCGGCGGGTGTCGGTGTCAAAACCGGCGGATCTTGGGTAGGGGGTCCCGAACTATGCGTCTAAGGTTGATGGTAACTGGAGACAGGGGACACAAATTTTTACCCAGTTTTAGGCCCTCTCGATGGAGGTAATACCCTACGTCCTGCTTGATTGATATTGATGAGTATGGGGGTTACAAGAGTTGATCTACCACGAGATCGTAATGGATAAAACCCTAGAAGTCTAGCCTGTCTGATTATGATTGCCTCTATGGACTAAACCCTCCGGTTTATATGGACACCGGAGGGGCCTAGGGTTGTACAGAGTCGGTTTACAGAGAAAGGAAACTTCACATCCGGACGCCAAGCTTGCCATCCATGCAAAGGAGAGTCCCATCCGGACACGGGGGGAGGCCTTCTATCTTGTATCTTCATGACCCATTAGTCCGGCCCATGGCAGATAGACCGAATCACTGAGGATCCCATAATCCAGGACTCCCTCAGTAACCCCTGAACCATGCTTCAATGACGATGTGTCCGGCGCGCAGATTGTCTTCGGCATTGCAAGGCGTGTTCCTCCTCTGAATACTCCAAAACAGCCTTGGAACACAGAAAACATGTCCGGGTCTGCAAAACGAGTACCACACACATACGCAGAGAGTATGATATTTTATGAGTCCAATCTACTAAAAAATTTTGTAGCATGACATCACGTCACAGCCCGGTCATTATTTTGAACCGTTTTTAGCCTCCCGCTCCATGTTTCAAGATGCGGTTTTATTGGCACGTCTTGTCAAAGCAGAGATCGTGTCCCCTTATTGCGGGATTCTCATCAATACGGGCACGGGTAATCCAACCGCGCCGTCTGCACAACCCTTGGGGAATAGGCGAGTTTTAAGGAGAGTGGGGAGGCGCTTGATATTCACAGCCTTTTTTAAAGGGATGAGGATTCACCTCTTTCACCCACGCTTTCCTTCTCTCTGCCCATCCATTCTCGAGCTCCAGCGCCCAAGCTTCCATCCTTTCCATCTAAAAAAGCACTCCATCCATGTACGGATCCGGAGCGCACGGCAAGTGGATGGTCTCCTCCGCCAAGGAGAAGGACATCACCAAGCTCTGGGAGGTCGGGTACTTAGCCAAGGAAATCGCCCACCGGCTTCCGGCCAAGGGACAGATTGACCCTACTCCGGAGCCCCATGAGAGGGTCGTGTTCATCCCCCACTTCGTCCGCGGGTTGGGATTTCCTCTCCACCCATTCGTTCGCGGACTCATGTTCTACTATGGGCTGGATTTCCATGATCTAGCCCCCAACTCCTTCCTCAATATCTCGGCATTTATTGTTGTGTGCGAGGCCTTCCTCCGCATCCCACCCCACTCCCGACTGTGGTTGAAGATCTTCAACTTGAAGCCGAAAGTGGTGGATGGCCAACATGCAGAGTGCAGAGGCGCCATGGTGAGAAAGCTGCGCAATGTCACATGGCCCAAAGGTACCTTCCTGGAGACCATCAAAGGGTGGAAATAGCAGTGGTTCTACGTCACAGAGCCACGCGACGCCACTTGGGCCGTGGCTCCTGAATTCCAGTTCGGCGCCCCGATGCGGCTCACCTCCTGGCTAGAGAAGGGCCTGGACCAGTCTTCGCTGGACAAGCTAACAGCACTTCAGAAGCACATCAAGCGCATGGTGGACAAGAATGTCAAGCTTGTCAATGTGATCTAGGTGGTGCTCGCTCGCCGGATCCTACCGTGCCAAAGCTGGACTTGCCACTTGTGGGAGTTCGATCCGGCCAAGCATCAGACCTCGCAACAGGTCTTCGGCACTATGCACGAAGACATCTGGAAGGTGCTCTTCAAGGCCAATGAGACGTGGCCGGCGACGACCGAGGACCGCGGACACGACCTGGGCCATCCCGCTAGTGCGGTAAGTTTTCCGTATTTCAAGGTGGATCCTTTACTTGCATACTCAAGGAAGATTTCTAAGCTTCCCTATTTGTTTTTTCAGGGCTGGACAAAGAAGGTGGAGCGGATTCAGTGTCCAGCTCCGCTGCCCGAAGAACCAGCTATCCCGCTTATAACAAAGATGCTGGTTCCGGTGCCCTATCAAGCGCTGGAGAAGAAGGCCAAGGGGACCAGGGGTGGTCTCCTCCATAAGGGCACTTCAGACGTGACGTCTGAAGACGCCGAAACCCAATCCCCTCCCGCCACCGACGACGAGGAAGAGGAGGAAAGAAATTCTCCCCCTGAGGGGGGAAGGAAGAAAAGGGCGGCCTCCACGCATCTGGAGGTAGAGCCGTCCAAGAAGGGGAAGGCCTAAGCCACGGACAACTCCGCGTGGGAGATTGATAGCAGCTCCGAGTGGCGCCCCAGGGATAAGCCCTTGGGTGAATCGTAAGTACTCGAAGATGCACACAAATACCCAGCCTCTTTACATCATAATTTTAACAGGTTAAATCATGCACTTTCAGTCCGGCTCGTTCTGACCTCGAGCGATCCTCATCTTCGGGAAATTTGCTGGATCTGAAGGTGATGGACAGCGGGTCCCTTCCGGCAGCCTCCTCTCCCAAGGCTACGGAGGAAGCTGAAGTGCTGTCCCGAAGGACCCTCCCGGCCCAGGGGGAGGCACAAGAGGCCGTCACGGTGGCGCCAGAGAATGATACCTCGGTCGCCGGACACATCGGGGAGCAGATCCCCATGGAGACTGGCGATGGGGGCCATACCCAATTCGGCCCCCAGCCGAAAACGTTCCCGGAGACCTATACGGCTTCGGAATCCGGCAAGCAGCCTCCTTCAAAAGAAGGAGGTGCACCAATTCCACCGGTGATCTCTGTCCATCCAGAGGCACCGAATACTCTATTGGAAGCGCTGCGAAGTGCTTCCATTGTTGAGGAACACTGTACCCTCATGGGTACGGTGGTTGAGAGGATTCAGTCTGCCAAGAGCGGACTGACCGAAGCCTACACAAGCCTTCTAACAGGCTTCGAGGTAAGTGACACAATTGTATAAAAATAATGTCATAGTATAGACAGTAGCCCCTGAGACACTGTCTGGTGTTCGAAAAGAAAAGCCGGAGAGAGGATCAACTAACTTTCGCATGAGACTAACCATATGTGTCTATGTGAATAAGCAGGCATCTTTGCTGGCTGCGACCTCTCATGCTACTGAGGTATTCGGACTGAAGCAGAGTCTGGAGCAGACCGAGGAAGAGCTCGGCCGCGTGAAAAAACAGCTGGAGGATCATCAATGTATGCAATGACCTTTTGTAGATCTAGAAAGGATGAATGATTTTAGCTGACCATAGTGCCATGATATTTGTTAGGAGCGGCGACCGAGGTGGGGGCCCTCAAGAAGGCGCTAGCCGAAGCCCAGGAGAGAGCGCCGAAGGAACAAGCCGCTCGTGAGAAACACGAGGCCAGGGTTGGTGAGGTCCAGCAGAAGCTCCAGGAAGCTGTGCAGAAATGTGAGTCCTTGGAGCACAATATTGCGGATCAAGAGTCCGAACTTGCCAAGGCCCGCCAGAGCGCGCACGATGCCCGGATTGAAGCCCAGGGCGCCCTCCAGGAAATTCAGGAGGCCGGAAAAATCACAGCGGGTAAGGCATTTATTATGCAGAGCAAGTATATGAAGGGAAGTTTTCTCTTACTGACCCGGATTTGGAGTTCTCTAGGAGTGTTTGCGGATTTGCCACGCAGCGTTGCCGACGCTGCGGAGTTCTTCCGAGCCGAAGAGGGGAGCTCGATGGAGAAGCTGTTCTAGTCGCAATACCTTGCGCCAGAACATCTGGTGCCCTTTAGCGATTAGCTAAAATAGCTGGTGGAACCGCATAGGGTGGCCGAACTAGCCATGAAGGATTTAATAATCCGGCTATGGCCTGCCGAAGTAATACCCAGCAGCTACTTTGGGCTCGTGAAGCGGCTGGTCAATGCGTGCCCCTGGCTTGACGTCATCAAGCGGTCGGTCTGCATCGAAGGTGCGCAGGCTAATTATCCGATTATTAATAATTCATTTATTAATCTAATTGACATTTCATATTAAGCACACAATATATTTCATTTACATAATTGAAATACATCATAGTACAACATTGTATAGTTTTAGCACTCAGCTACCCCGTTACACAACTACACCAGCACCAAGTTTCACATGCAACATCTATAACCTTTCGAAATTAGCATCATAGACGCTACATAGACAGATGTATCTCATTTGGAAAACTACTGAAGCAGAAGGCGAATATTGAGCCTTCATTGATGTTGAAGGTCTTTGTAACTTTAGGCCAGTGCCTGTGGATGATTGACCGTCCATCCTTCGTCCTCTTCAGGAACACTTCAATATTGAACCGTGGATGTTGTATGAATACCTTCCTCGCCTCCTGACCATACAGGTGGTTTCAGAGTTAATCATCAGTGAACTGCTTTGGAAAGGCCTGAAAACAAGGATGTGCATAAATATCTTCTCTATATTGGAAATGGGGCAAAGGAATAAAAAGGCAAGGTATAATAGTTAGTACCATCCTGTAGTGAACTGATGTCTTCTTCATTGTGCAGACAAAGATCTTGTTGTTTTTTGTCGCTAATTTCTTTATCCTAACAATCTTTCTGAGTTTCTTGACTTGACTGATATTCATGGACAACTCATTTCCCCATATGCAAAAAGGGCCAAACAGTGGGTCAAAACCTCTGACAGCAGGACCTACATGTGCAAGACCAAATTGTTGAAAACCTAAATATTAGAAAGGTTCTTGCAATTGCACAATAATGTGCTATTAGACAACAGACCATGCACGTGCTAACCTCGATTGTAAACCTCGGTGCTTCCCATTGTTTCCCTGCAACACATATAAGGTAGTTAGTCATCAGGTTAAGTAAGGGTTCACATGCTATCCGTAAAATATGTTGATGAAAAATAAGCACATTGCAGATTCATCAAATTAATTCAAGCCACATGGAAAACCTATTTATCTAAACCAAGCATATTTAAGAACTAGGAAATATAGAACTTCTATATGTTTCTGATGTATTAGGTGCAACCAAATTCGATTTATTCCTCACATGCACAACAATACAAAATTCTACCCATGACAATTGGACATCGCATTGTAGAATTGAACCTAGCAGTTAACTAAACACCACAACAAATGAACCAAACATTAACTGAGCACCACATTGCACAATATAACATACTCCTAATATAAGATCAGATAGTTAACCAAACCAAGCATTCTTAACAACTTGGAAATATAGCAATTGTATTTGTTTCTCATGTATTTAGTACAGCCAAATTCAATTTATTCCTCACATGGTATACAATAATAGAATGCACCCACAACAATTGAACATCGCATTGCAAAATTGAACCAAACAAAATAGTTAACTAAACACCACAACAAATGAACCAAACGTTAACTGAGCACCACATTACACAATATAGCATACTCCTAATAGAAGATCAGACAGTTAACCAAACCAAGCATGCTTAACAACTTGAAAATATAGCAACTGTATTTGTTTCTCGTGTATTTAGTACAACCAAATTCGATTTATTTCTAACATGGTATACAATAACATAATGCACCCACAACAATTGAACATCGCATTGCAGAATTGAACCAAACAGCCAACCGCGTCGCGTCGTCAGCGCGTGAGGCGTTGATGGTGGCCTCGATGGCGAGGTGCTCCTCCAAGATCCGAGGGTCGACACGAATGGCAGCCATCACGACCTCATCCGCACATGCGGCCTCGATTTGCTTCCCCGCTGCCAAATGCTCCTTGAGATCTTGGTTATACCACATGCACCATGGCTTAGGGCGGTGCTTATTTGGTGGTGGGGTCAGTGATTTGGGTGGAAGGTGTCGCGCAGATGGTTGGGGCATGTGGGATGTGGAAGGAGGAGGAGGATGGGGGTCGGGTGTGGATTAACTGCCTGGATAGGCGAGGCTAAGCAGCGTGAAGGAGGGTCGTCAGTGAGGAGGCGGCACTTCAAGCAAGGAGTGAAGGTTTCAACTTGGAAAGGAAGGCGGAAACAGGGGAAATGTGGCTTTTGGCAAGGGGGAGTGGGCAGGGAGGTAGATATTTCCGCGGAAGCCAAAATTTTGGAATCGCTTCAGCGAAAAAACTGGCACTTAAAGTGTCATCAGACACGGTCCATTATTCGGAACTGTGTACGATATGTGAACATCGCAAACGATTCAGATAGCTTAACCCATGTGTGATGAGTTTGAATGTCAAAAAATTTGGTTCAAATTTCCCTGCTTACAGTGGTCATCCACGTCATTGCATAATTTGGGTACACAAAGGAGACTACAACACACTCACACTTCTTAATCGACCAGGTTCAACAATTAAATAGAGCTAGCTGACCTAAACATTACTCTAACAAATTAAAGACTATCGCTCTTAATTAAACAAAACAAAGAGTACTACTACGGCTGGTGCTCATCGATCTCCGCCGCCGCCTCCATGTCCAACTCGCCCCCGACGGTGTCCTGGGGAAGGGGCTCCATGGCATCAATTGCACCATACTCGGCAAGCATCTCGCCATACGCGTCCACCATATCTTTTGAATAGGCCACCACAAGATGGGCGTGGGCAGCCGCGATCTCGGCTTTGGCGGGCTCCGTCGTGGCAAGTTATGTCGCGCAGGAATGGGCGGCTGCTCGAACTCTCTCAGCGATTGACAACTCTTCATCTGTGGGTTGCCGACCATTGTCGGAGAAGATTCGTTCGATTTGTGTGGTGACCGCCATGAGCTGGGCATGGATGGCCTCGACATGGTGGTGGGCGGCCTACATCAGGGTAAGGCCGCCGCTGCGGAACCGACAGCTGCTGTGCCTCTCTCGTCAGTGGCTATCCCCGAGGTAGATGCTGCCTGTAACATCCCAAAATTCTAAATTTTCGAATGTTATAATAAATAGATAGATTTGATTGATTGTTTGATTGATTGTGTGAAATTGAGTGAAATTCGAAACCTTTTTGAAAGTTAACTGAGAGGGAATAAAAGGACTTTCCCAAAATTTCATTTGGCATTTATGATCTTCGTGAATTCAAATTCTTTTCAAATACAAAACCCTAGAGAGAAGATGACATAACTTCTTCCATTTAAATAAATGAAAAGGGTGTTTGAAAAATATTTGAATTCCATTGGGAAATATTTTTCTATTCAGAAACTTTATGCAACTCAATGATTTTCACGAGAGAAGATAAAATGACTTCTTAAAATTATGAAATATGAGTTGGGAGTTTCAAAGATCACATTTAAAGTCCTTTTTGAATTTATTTTCAATTTGGAGTTATTCAAGTTTTATTCAAATTATTTTTCTCCAAAAATAAAATATATGGAAAATAGGGTAACATGATTCCCTACATCAGAAAATTGGAGATAAATAAATTTGAATTCATTCTGGTATTTCTAAAATGATTTTTATTGGATTTTATTAGACCAGTAGCACTCTTTGAATTATCTGAATTTGTGTGAATTTTATTTAATGCTAGGAAAATGTTCGTCTTGTAGAAAATCTTTTTCTGAAAATTTGATATATAATATGCCTATATAAAGTTTTATTTTTATTTTCGTTTTTCAGTTTATCGCATTCTGTTTAAAAAGAATGACAAAAACTGCGCGCGCGCCTGAAACTAACTGTCGCCCACGTGCGCATCATAGTACCAGCGGGCGCCCTATCTTTTTTCTTCCTTATCCTATATGGGCCAGGCCCAGCCAGCCTTTTCAATTTTTTTATTTCTTAGGCCGATTTTGTTTTAAAAAAAACTGCAGCCGCAGCGTGCGCGTGCGGCCGGCTGAAGGCCTTTAGGCCCATGCGAGCCACCTCTTTTCATCTCTGTTTCGTATATTTTCGTCTATGTTTCGTCCCATATTGCCTAGCCTTTAACCTTGAAGCCTCTTTTCCATCAACAAATATAGACCCATAGAGCCTCCAAAAATCATCCGATTCGGGTTAAATCAATATTTTGGTTTGACTAGATTCATTTAAGAAAAATATATTTCTCCTCTCCGGCTCGACTTCTGGAAATTGTCTCTTCTCTCCAAAGTCGTCTTTTCTTTTCTCAACCCTCAAACATTGCATGAGTAGGATTGATAACATGTGGGTATTGGGAAGTAGTTGATGAGGTAGGAACCTATTGCCCTGCATTCAAACCTTGGGAGTTACTATTACGTTATGCTTATACTGCTATGCTATGCTCGTAGACGTGGATTGGGTTTGAGAGGATTTCATGACAGATGTGAGATTGTTAATTAATGGTTTACTTAAGGTGGCAACTTTAACACACATCTGGGTGGATTGAGGCACCTGGGTATTCCAGCGATTGCTTGTCTAGGCACCTGGGTATTCCAGGATTGCCTTTTTTTATGGACCGCCACCCAGGCTCAAAGGGATCATGAGATTATTCATACTAGAAACTTCCGTGTGCAGCCACAAGCTACTATGGGCTCTAGCATAGTTGACTAAGTTGTGCGAACTCTTACAGTGGTAGACTAGCAGATGTAGGGGAAAGTAGGTGTAACGGTCTACCCGATCGTAAGGTGCTAGCGCTTCTGAAAGACTATGTCTCGGTCATCCGTTTCTCAAACACCATGCGTGTGAGAATCCCAACGGAGGAGATCGAGTCTTGTGGGGAAAAGTGCACAAACCTCTGCAGAGTGTATAAACTAATCATGATTAGCCGTGTCCCTGGTTATGGACGTCTTGAGTATCTAGTACTTGGATTATCATGTGAATCTCATCATGTTACTTTAAATTAAGTTTGTTGGGTTTAATGATGTTACTTAATTGGGATTGAGAATGCTATCAACCATTCTCAATGTTTAACAACCACCATGATAGTTAAATAAAATTTATTCCTTTGCAGTAGGGAAAAATTGGCTTTTCGCAAAAACCTTATGACCATAGAGCTTTTCCACCAGCCATACATGCATGTAGTGATAGCCATTGTTCATCATTTCTCTCTATGGTGTGAATTTGCCAGTACATTCAATGTACTGACCCTTTGTGGCTGCAACGTCTCATGTTGTAGGATTATCTTACGACGAGTAAGTGATACGTTAGGGTTACGATTTCTACACTCAACTTTGCCGTTGGTGTTGATGGGAATCCACAACCTTGTTACTTCCGCTATTTTGGATTGAGGTAATAGTATTTACGTTACTTTTACATGTGATTTACCTCTGTTATAAATCCTCGAGTACTGTGTGTGTCAGCATACCAATCCAGGGATGACACTTAAGCACAGAGACTTGATCCATTCGGGTCGGGTCGCTACAAGATGGTATCAGAGCACATGTTGACTGTAGGACGTGACCCTAGAAACTGGCAAGCCCATAGGAAAGAGTTTTCTCTAAAACATTACTTTTCAAAAAGATCTTTTACCTCTCTTCTCTTCTGAGCTTATTCAAATATCCCCTTTTAGTGAGACCATACCCCCTTTTCCCTTTTGACCACACGAAGATTCGACTAATGAGACCACTCCAAGAAGTACAAGACATCGGACAACCGAGATCATTCGGAATGAAGAGGATTTTACCATACATTATGATAATGGAAACTACAACTGTTGAAGACTCTGAAGACTAGGAGAATTGGAGGCTCCGAAGAATTTCCAGATTTGTGTGACCTAGGAAGGCTACCCTTATTGAACTTGGCAGACTACAGAAGTTGTCAATACCCGAGATCAAGGTGTATCGGAGAAAGACCGAGCATGGAGAGTTAAAAACCTCAAAGTTTTTTTAAGAAAACCCTAAGGCAGGAGATATCAACTATGGAATGATAGCTCATGGGAATGACAAGAGCAGAAACACGGTTATCCGTGATGTCATCGCCCGCTGATGCTATTGTCACCGTGCTAAGTTAAGGATGCATTTCTTCAGAATGGATTGGATGGAAGAAGGCTGATGGAGCACCTATCAGCAAGATGAAGTTTTAACCTTAGTTGGTGTATCACCAGGATCTGGAGTGTCACATCAAAAAGTTAAGATGGACCTACAAGAAGCAGTATTTGATAAGGAAGCGTTTCGTGAAGAACTCAGGACCCAGAAGCTGAAAGTAGCCAAGCTAGAGGAGCAAAGCCTTGAGACATCAAAGATTCGTCAGGAACTGAAGGATAGTAGGATCATGGCTCATGTCGAGGTTGATGAAACTCAGAAGTTTGGAACGCAACTCCAGAAATATTAAAGGACGTCACGATAGACTTTGCGACAACAGAAATGATCTGGCAAAAGGATTTGAGAAAGACAAGCATGATCGGAAGAAGCCATTGGAGGCATGAACAAGACTTGAAGAGTTAGATGACCTTGAAGATTTATTAACCTCTAGAAGACCAAACCCCTGTTATATATCTACATTAGATGCGACATGTGTGAGCTATCATTTATTGGATGTTTTTCCCGACAGCCACAAATAAAATCTGTCTTTTCAAAACTTTTGTTTGTATTGTGTGTATCCCTCTCCCTCTCTCTTATCTTACCCCAAACCCACATGGACCCAATAGAGGACGAATGGAGATGAACTCATGTTTCCCTGGACCGATAAGTCAATTGGAGACGGACCGATGGTTTCAGAACACGGAGGATCATATGAAGAATAACCCTATAGTCGGAAAGGATATGACCCAACATGCTCTTCAGTGCTTTGAAAGAGGTGCTGCTACTTGGTGGAGGATGTACCAAACCATCAATGGATGGCAAGGAGTAACCACTTGGAAAGAATTTAAGTTGACTCTGCCAAAGTCTCGGCTTGTGTCCCAGAAGTTGAATCCTTATGGAAAGGATATGAAGAAACCTTGTGCATACAAGATTTGTGGAGAAATAGGACACAGCCATAAAGAACACAAGGATGAATGCCCTAATTGTGAAGGAAGTCACCTAGTTGAAGAATGCCCAACTAGGTAGATTACTTGTTTCTTGTGTGAAGGGACTACCCACTATCCTGCTCAGTGTCACATTTACCCCATGGTACAACGAACCATCCAGTAGAAGAAAGAAGTAATGAAAGGAGCCCTCATGGAAATTTTAGAAGAAGCTGTGATGAAGGAAGGGATGGAGGACACACCTAAAGAAGACCCGAGTAAACCCTGCACTAAGTCTTGCTATTCATGTGGAGAAGAAGGACACATCTCCCAAATTTTTTTGAATGGGGATCTAGTAGAATTCCTGATAGAGGAAGTAGAATATGACCCACAGGAAATAGAAGCCCTGATTGGAATGGAAAAGTCCAGGAAGAGAAACCAATTGGAGCCCAGGAGGGACCTGAGTCATATCACCTGTTATAGGTGCAAGGAGTCAGGGCACTACCTCAACAGTTGCCCAAAAAGGAAACCTCGAGACTTGTCAGAAGTAATATGTTTTAGTTGTAATGGAGCAGGGCACTTTGCCAGAGAATGCCCCAAGGATAAGGAAACTTGTGCTAGATAGTTGAGTTTGCAACAAAAGAAATGGTGTAGTAGAAGTGAGAACATTTTCTTTTATATTGAGGTGTTGGGTTGAGACATGTAACAGAAAAGCGAGCGATTGTAATCACTTGAGAATGAATAAAGTTAGCATCATTGGTACTGATATGGATTTTATGAGTTGTTACTCTATGAAGAAGAATTTTGGCCATTCTGAGGATATGATAAATATGGTATATGGAAGATCTGTGCATATTAAGGGTGGTAGTACCCTGTAAGAACCGTTGACCCCTGGAAAACATAAGGATACTCCACTGAGTGGATTTTGGACAACATGAATATGAGTTTTGTCTCGATATGTGTGATACCCCAAGAGTGTGTGGGATGAAGTTGGAGACCGTCGGTTGTTTGGACCAAATGTGATCAAGGAGTCAGAAGAGAATGTTATGTTGATTCGAGATAGACTGAAGGTAGCTCAGTCTAGACAGAAGAGTTATGCAGACTCAAAAACGCAAGGAGGTAGTCTATGAAATTGGAGATAGAGCATGTCTTCGTGTGCCCCCTCTGCGAGGAGTTCAATGATTTGGAGTTAAGGGAAAGTTAGCCCCGAGATTTGTAGGACCATACCGAGTTTTGGAGCGTATGGGAGAAGTGGCCAACAAGTTGGAGTCATCCGAAGGACTGTCAGGAGTTCATGATGTGTTTCACGTTTCCAAGTTGAAGAAGTGCCATGCAGAGATGGCCAATATTCCCTTGTAAGGACGCTTGACCCTGGAAAGGATAATGATGTTCCACGAAATGGAATATGGACTCCACAAGTATAAGTTTTTATCTCGGTATGAGGGATATCCCACGAGGATGAAGAGATAAATTACTATTGGATATAAAGGAGGTATGATGTCGGAAATATGGATCATTGGAAACTCCATGATGAGTCTGAGTAATCATGTCCTAGTTTGGTGCCAATAGAAGGAAGGAAGACAGTACAACTGGATGGATTTAAGAATGCTAGGAAGTTGGAAGTTGGAACAATGATCAGTTGCCCGATGATAAGTTCAAGGACTACAAGTGATGAGATGGGCCATAACCCACATGCCCCAGGACCTGCCAAGAAGCAAGCACATTCTTGCTGAAGGAAAAACCCTGGAGGAAGATACGGCGTTTATCGACAGACAATTTTATAGGAGTAATGCAAAACCTGAGAGTTGTGAAGGAATGATAGATGTTTGTTTGGCTTGCAGAATCAATGGATTATTCCGAACGTAGTTCATGGACAAGAGAAATTCTGCAATGCTTGTGAGGATGACCGAGTGTTAGAATGCGAGATTCGCTAAACCGTATACATGGTAATGATTTGGGTGCGGGATGGATTGATCACCATACCGACTTACTCTTATTGTTCGCCTTGATATATGGGATGGTAAATCTGAGTGACTTACCTATAGTAGAGCGCTGACGATCAAAACCTTGTTTAAGCCTTAGAATGGTATAGGTATTTTTCCCTTGTACAAGGCAGCTGCTGCCAATTGTAGGTTATACGGTGAGGATCAGCCCAGACTCATTTCCTGCAGGAGAAACCCTAAATTGTCAACCACCATGAGATATCGATAGTTAGTTAGTATTGGCGTCAGACCCACCAGCTAAGAAGACCCAATCTCGGAATAACCTTACCAAGAAGAAAGGACAGAAGAATTAAGGAAAAGATTATGCCACTACCGGAAGAGCCCAGAGAAGGAATTATCCTTGCGATCTGAGAAGACCGGGACTATCAAGGATAAAAATGGAGTATATGAGTTTTGATGGAACCGTAACCATGCTTCTAAGGGTGGTAGCACCCCAGACCCCGGAGACGATTGATGAAATTTTGAAGAGACCCCGAACCTAACCTATTACTTTCTAGCCTCTCCGAATCTCGAGGACGAGATTCCTTTTAAGGGTGGTAGGTTTGTAACATCCCAAAATTCTAAATTTTGGAATGTTATAATAAATAGATAGATTTGATTGATTGTTTGATTGAGTGTGTGAAATTGAGTGAAATTCGAACCTTTTTGAAAGTTAAATGAGAGGGAATAAAAGGACTTTCCCAAACTTTCATTTTGCATTTATGATCTTCCTGAATTCAAATTCTTTTCAAATACAAAACCCTAGAGAGAAGATGACATGACATCTTCCATTTAAATAAATGAAAAGGGTGTTTGAAAAATATTTGAACTCCATTGGGAAATATTTTCCAATTCAGAAACTTTATGCAACTCAATGATTTTCACGAGAGAAGATAAAATGACTTCTTAAAATTATGAAATATGAGTTGGGAGTTTCAAAGATCACATTTAAAGTCCTTTTTGAATTTATTTTCAATTTGGAGTTATTTGAGTTTTATTCAAATTATTTTTCTCCAAAAATAAAATATATGGAAAATAGGGTAACATGATTCCCTACATCAGAAAATTGGAGATATATAAATAAATTTGAATTCATTTTGGTATTTATAAAATGATTTTTATTAGATTTTATTAGACCAGTAGCACTCTTTGAATTATCTGAATTTGTGTGAATTTTATTTAATGCTAGGAAAATGTTCATCTTGTAGAAAATCTTTTTCTGAAAATTTCGATATATAATATGCCTATATAAAGTTTTATTTTTATTTTTGTTTTTCAGTTTATCGCATTCTGTTTAAAAAGGATAACAAAAACTGCGTGCGCGCGCCTAAAACTAACTGTCGCCCACGTGCGCATCATAGTACCAGTGGGCGCCCTATCTTTTTTTTCCTTATCCTATATGGGCCAGGCCCAGCCTGCCTTTTCATTTTTTTCTTTCTTAGGCCGATTTTGTTTAAAAAAACTACAGCCGCAGCGTGCGCGTGCGGCCGGCCTTTAGGCCCATGCGAGCCACCTCTTTTCATCTCTGTTTCGTATATTTTCATCTACGTTTAGTCCCACATTGCCTAGCCTTTAACCTCTAAGCCTCTTTTCCATCAATAAATATAGACCCATAGAGCCTCCAAAAATCATCCGATTCGGGTTAAATCAATATTTTGGTTTGACTAGATTCATTTAAGAAAACTATATTTCTCCTCTCCGGCGCGACTTCTGGAAATTGTCTCTTCTCTCCAAAGTCGTCTTTTCTCTACCTTATAAAGGTATCTTTCCTTTTTTTTTCTTCTTATACTTCCGTAGTTTATTATTTTTAGACTAATACAATAGAATAATTAGATTATCAATTAGTCTACGTATTTATACGTTAGACCTTAACCGTAGCTATTTTTCTTTCGTAAAACAGCTTGGCCCTGATTTTTCAAATAGCCATAACTTTTTACTCGTTTATCCAAATCCGACGAAACCAATGCCCACTTCTTCATTATGATCCCCTCTATCCATTAATCCAACTCAAACATGTTTTTAAGAAGTTTAAAATTTGGATTAGATCAAATTTAGATTCAAACTTCGTTTGATCATAACTTGAGTTCGTACCTCCGTTTGAGTTGATTCTTTTTGCAAATCGAAGCTCTTGACCTAAACCTTCTGATAAGGCCAAATTCATATAATTTTGGTACTGTTAGAAATTGTTTTATGTTGCAAGAGTTATTTGCTTGGTGTTGATGTTTTCCGAATTGTCTTCTTCGTTCTTACTGATTTTTTTGAGTGATTGCTTATGTGTGGTTACTATTGCTTGCTTACGATAGATTGACCAGAGTGTGACGAGTAGAACTATCAAGAGTTTTGAGTGCGAATCATCTTCATCAACATTGCAGGCAAGTTCACACTTTGATCATATCCCTTTTCATACCCAGTTTTTATGCATTAGTCTCAACCCTCAAACATTGCATGAGTAGGATTGATAACATGTGGGTATTGGGAAGTAGTTGATGAGGTAGGAACCTATTGCCCTGCATTCAAACCTTGGGAGTTACTATTACGTTATGCTTATACTGCTATGCTATGCTCGTAGATGTGGATTGGGTTTGAGAGGATTTCATGACAGATGTGAGATTGTTAATTAATGGTTTACTTAAGGTGGCAACTTTAACACACATATGGGTGGATTGAGGCACCTGGGTATTCCAGGATTGCCTTTTTTATGGACCGCCACCCAGGCTCAAAGGGATCATGAGATTATTCATACTAGAAACTTCCGTGTGCAGCCACAAGCTACTATGGGCTCTAGCATAGTTGACTAAGTTGTGCGAACTCTTACAGTGGTAGACTAGCAGATGTAGGGGAAAGTAGGTTTAATGGTCTACCCGATCGTAAGGTGCTAGCGCTTCTGAAAGACTATGTCTCGGTCATCCGTTTCTCAAACACCATGCGTGTGAGAATCCCAATGGAGGAGATCGAGTCTTGTGGGGAAAAGTGCACAAACCTTTGCAGAGTGTATAAACTAATCATGATTAGCCGTGTCCCTGGTTATGGACGTCTTGAGTATCTAGTACTTGGATTATCATGTGAATCTCATCATGTTACTTTAAATTAAGTTTGTTGGGTTTAATGATGTTACTTAATTGGGATTGAGAATGCTGTCAACCATTCTCAATGTTCAACAACCACCATGATAGTTAAATAAAATTTATTCCTTTGCAGTAGGGAAAAATTGGCTTTTCGCAAAAACCTTATGACCATAGAGCTTTTCCACCAGCCATATATGCATGTAGTGATAGCCATTGTTCATCATTTCTCTCTATGGTGTGAATTTACCAGTACATTCAATGTACTGACCCTTTGTGGCTGCAACGTCTCATGTTGCAGGATTATCTTACGACGAGTAAGTGATACGTTAGGGTTACGATTTCTGCACTCAACTTTGCCGTTGGTGTTGATGGGAATCCACAACCTTGTTACTTCCGCTATTTTGGATTGAGGTAATAGTATTTACGTTACTTTTACATGTGATTTACCTCTGTTATAAATCCTCGAGTACTGTGTGTGTCAGCATACCAATCCAGGGATGACACTTAAGCACATAGACTTGATCCATTCGGGTCGGGTCGCTACACTATCGCCGCCGCCTGAGAAGCAATAGCGGCCGTTTGCGCTGCCTTGGCTGCCCAGACGCAGATTGCGGTCGCCCTCACGAAGCTTGTTAGCACGTGCTTGGCGATTGCAGCCGCACTCTCGTCAGAGTGGGCCATCGAAGTTGCCCTCACAACGCGGTTCCACGTCCCCATCTTTCACCAGCGACGATTAAACGGTGTAATAATATTTGAGGAGCGGGCTAGTGTGCTTGACACTCCGACGGTGCTCCAAGATATTTTGTGCTGCATCTCACATGGTTGGTGATAATAAACTGTGTGCAATCTACCTGATTTTTCGTCTTCATTTGAATTACGTAATGTGGTCAAAGCTGCAAAGGATGGTGTTTGAATTGCTAGAACTTTCATCTGTAGTGAACATGCAACTATAGGTGTGTCGTCAAAAAATTGGAATTATTCAGGGTTCGTTTGGACGTTTTTATACATTAACTTGGTTTTGTAGGAATTTCAAGTGCATAATTTAAATTTGAACTACATGCACATGCTCCAGTGCATATAAACGGGTTGAAAAATCAAATATGTGTCCTTGGTTCCATGCTTAGGTCCCATGCACGAAATGGGAATGAATGTCAAACATCCTGCCGGTCACTCGGCCACAAACATTGAGATACCCGGTTTTTAAATTCTAGTAAATCCAAAAATCGTCTGAAACTCATGAAACTTGGCATGCTATCATGGAGAGGCACCAACATGTCGTGGTAAAAAATTTGTCCCATTTGGGGCAGGTTTGGGTATAAGCTTCTCCCAAACTAGAGCTTCTCACAACAAGCGTGATGGTTTTGGTAGGGAACGTGCCACCTTTGGGGACGGAACGATATCCGTTGCCTCTTATTGCTTTCAAAAAATTTCTAGTGTCAACATAGAACAACATGAGTGTTGTGTTTAATTTTGGAATTTTTAAGGGTTCGTTTGGACATTTTCATACATTAACTGGGGTTTCCAGGCATTCTATGTGCATAATTCAAATTTGAACTACAAGCACATGCTCCAATGCATATAAATTGGTTGAAAAATCAAATTTGTGTCCTTCGGTGCATGCTTAGGTCCCATGCTAGAAATGGGAATGAATTTCAAAACCCTGCCACTGTCATTCGGCTGCAAACATTGAGATACTTGGTTTTAAAATTATAGTAAATCCAAAACTCGTCTGAAATTCATGAAACTTGGCATGCTATCATGGAGCGGCACCAACATGCTGTGGTAAAAAGTTTGTCCCATTTGGGGCAGGGTTGGGTATAAGATTCTCCCAAACCAGAGCTTCTCACAACAAGCGTGATGGTTTCAGTAGGGAACGTGCCACCTTTGGGGACGAAACGATATCCATTGCCTCTTATTGCTTTCAAAAATTTTATAGTGTCAACTTAGAACAACAGAAGTGTTGTGTTTAATTTTGGAATTTTTCGGGGTTCGTTTGGACATCTTTATACATTAACTGGGTTTTCTAGGCATTTCAGGTGCAGAATTCAAACTTGAACTACATGCACAAGGGGGTACATTAGTGATCCAAGAGTAGATCACTGGACAACATTCAAAATTATCCTTAGAGGACTAAGGAAATATTTCTCGGTTATGGAGCTGATAAAGAGTTCATTGTGAAGAGTTACGTCAATGCAAGCTTTAACATCGATCTGGATGACTCTGAGTCTTGATCTGGATACATATTGAAAGTGGGAGCAATTAGCTAGAGTAGCTCCATGCAGAGCATTGTAGACACAGAAATTTGCAAAATACATACGGATCTGAATGTGGCAGACCCGTTGACTAAACTTCTCTCACAAGCAAAACATGATCAATCCTTAGTACACTTTGGGTGTTAATCACATGGCGATGTGAACTAGATTATTGACTCTAGTAAACCCTTTGGATGTTGGTCACATGGCGATGTGAACTATGGGTGTTAATCACATGGTGATGTGGACTATTGGTGTTAAATCACATGGCGATGTGAACTAGATTATTGACTCTAGTGCAAGTGGGAGACTGAAGGAAATATGCCCTAGAGCCAATAATAAAGTTGTTATTGATATTTCCTTATATCATGATAAATGTTTATTATTCATGCTAGAATTGTATTAACCGGAAACTTTATACATGTGTGAATAAATAGACAAAACAAAGTGTCCCTAGTATGCCTCTACTTGACTAGGTCGTAAATCAAAGATGGTTAAGTTTCCTCACCATAGACATGTGTTGTCATTTGATGAACGGGAGCACACCATTAGAAGAATGATGTTATGGACAAGACCCATCTGTTAGCTTAGCATAATGATCGTTAAGTTTTATTGCTATTGCTTTCTTCATGACTTATACATATTCCTTTGACTATGAGATTATGCAACTCCTGAATACCGGAGGAACACCTTGTGTGCTATCAAACGTCACAACGTAACTGGGTGATTAGAAAGATGCTCTACATGTGTCTCCAAAGGTGTTTGTTGGGTTGGCATAGATCGAGATTAGGATTTGCCACTCCGAGTATCGGAGAGGTATCTCTGGGCCCTCTCGGTAATGCACATCATGATAAGCCTTGCAAGCAATGTGACTAATGAGTTAGTTGCGGGATGATGCATTACAGAACGATTAGAGAGACTTGCCAGTAAATAGATTGAACTAGGTATGAAGATACCGCGATCAAATCTCAGGCAAGTAACATACCGATGACAAAGGGAATAACGTATGTTGTCATTACGGTTTGACCGATAAAGATCTTCGTAGAATATGTGGGAACCAATATGAGCATCCAGGTTCCGCTATTGGTTATTGACCAGAGAGGTGCCTCGGTCATGTCTACATAGTTCTCGAACCCGTAGGGGCCGCACGCTTAATGTTCGATGACAATTTTGTATTATATGAGTTACGTGATTTGGTGACCGAATGTTGCTCGGAGTCCCGGATGAGATCACGGACATGACAAGGAGTCTCGAAATGGTCGAGAGGTAAAGATTCATATATAGGACGATAGTATTCGGACAACGGAAGTGTTTCGGGGGTATCGATACGTATCGGGTCACCGGAAGCGGTTCCGGGCACCCCCCCCCCCCCGGCAAAGATATGGGCCATATTGGGCCAAGGGCAGGACGGACTAGCCCCTAAGGGGCTGGTGCGCTGATACGTCTCCAATGTATCTATAATTTTTGATTGCTCCATGCTATTATATTATCTATTTTGGATGTTGATGGGCTTTATTTTACACTTTTATATCATTTTTGGGACTAACCTACTAACTGGAGGCCCAGCCCAAATTGCTGTTTTTTTGCCTATTTTAGGGTTTCGAAGAAAACGAATATCAAACGAAGTCCAAACGGAATGAAACCTTCGGGGACGTGATTTTCTCAATAAACGTGATCCAGGAGACTTGGAGTGGCCGTCAAGAAACAAGGGAGGAAGGCACGAGGCAGGGGGCGCGCCTACTGAAGGAAATATGCCCTAGAGGCAATAATAAAGTTATTATTTATTTCCTTATATCATGATAAATGTTTATTATTCATGCTAGAATTGTATTAACCGGAAACATAATACATGTGTGAATACATAGACAAACAGAGTGTCACTAGTATGCCTCTACTTGACTAGCTCGTTAATCAAAGATGGTTATGTTTCCTAACCATGGACAAAAGAGTTGTTATTTGATTAACGAGATCACATCATTAGTTGAATGATCTGATTGACATGACCCATTCCATTAGCTTAGCACCCGATCGTTTAGTATGTTGCTATTGCTTTCTTCATGACTTATACATGTTCTTATGACTATGAGATTATGCAACTCCCGTTTGCCGGAGGAACACTTTGGGTGCTACCAAACGTCACAACCTCACTGGGTGATTATAAAGGAGCATTACAGGTGTCTCCAAAGGTAGATGTTGGGTTGGCGTATTTCGAGATTAGGATTTGTCACTCCGATTGTCGGAGAGGTATCTCTGGGCCCTCTCGGTAATGCACATCACATAAGCCTTGCAAGCATTACAACTAATATGTTAGTTGTGAGATGATGTATTACGGAACGAGTAAAGAGACTTGCCGGTAACGAGATTGAACTAGGTATTGGATATCGACGATCGAATCTCGGGCAAGTAACATACCGATGACAAAGGGAACAACGTATGTTGTTATGCGGTCTGACCGATAAAAATCTTCGTAGAATATGTAGGAGCCAATATGGGCATCCAGGTCCCGCTATTGGTTATTGACCGGAGACGTGTCTCGGCCATGTCTACATTGTTCTCGAACCGTAGGGTCCGCACGCTTAAGGTTTCGATGACAGTTATATTATGAGTTTATGAGTTTTTGATGTACCGGAGGAGTTCGGAGTCCCGGATGAGATCAGGGACATGACGAGGAGTCTCGAAATGGTCGAGACGTAAAAATTGATATATTGGACGACTATATTCGGACATCAGAAAGGTTCCGAGTGATTCGGGTATTTTTCGGAGTACCGGGTAGTTACGGGAGAAGCAATGGGCCTTGATGGGCTTTAGCGGGAAGAGGAGAAAGGGCCAAGGGGCTGCTGCGCCCCCCTCCCCTTTGGTCTGAATTGGACTAGGGAAAAGGGGGCCGACCACCTTTCCTTCTCCTCCACTTCCTTCTCCCTTCCCCCCCTCTTGATGGACTCCTACTAGGACTTGGAATCCTAGTAGGACTCCCATCCTGGCCACACCAATAGCCTTGGCCGGCCTCCTCCTCCTCCATCCTTTATATACTGAGGCAAGGGGCACCCCATAGACACAAGTTGATCTTCGTGATCGTTCCTTAGCCGTGTGCGGTGCCCCCCTCCACCATATTCCACCTCGGTCATATTGTAGCGGTGCTTAGGCGAAGCCCTGCGACGGTAGAACATCAAGATCGTCACCACGCCGTCGTGCTGACGGAACTCCTCCCCGATGCTTTGCTGGATCGGAGCCTGGGGATCGTCATCGAGCTGAACGTGTGCCAACAACTCGGAGGTGTCGGAGTAACGGTGCTTGGATTGGTCGGATCGTGAAGACGTACGACTACATCAACCGCGTTGTCACAACGCTTCCGCTGTCGATCTACAAGGGTACGTAGATCACACTCTCCCCTCTCGTTGCTATGCATCACCATGATCTTGCGTGTGCGTAGCAAATTTTTTTAAATTACTACGAAACCCAACAGTGACATCCGAGCCTAGGTTTTATGTGTTGATGTTATATGCACGAGTAGAACACAAGTGAGTTGTGGGCGATATAAGTCATACTGCTTACCAGCATGTCATACTTTGGTTCGGCGGTATTGTTGGATGAAGTGGCCCATACCGACATTACGCGTACGCTTACGCGAGACCGGTTCTCCCGACGTGCTTTGCACATAGGTGGCTTGCGGGTGACAGTTTCTCCAACTTTAGTTGAACAGAGTGTGGCTACGCCCGGTCCTTGCGAAGGTTAAAACAACACCAACTTGACAAACTATCGTTGTGGTTTTTGATGCGTAGGTAAGAAAGGTTCTTGCTAAGCCCATAGCAGCCACGTAAAACTTGCAACAACAAAGTAGAGGACGTCTAACTTGTTTTTGCAGGGCATGTTGTGATGTGATATGGTCAAGACATGATGAGATATAAGTTGTTGTATAGGATGATCATGTTTTGTTGAAGTTATCGGCAACTGGCAGAAGCCTTATGGTTGTCTCTTTATTGCATAAGATGCAAGCGCCAAATAATTGCTTTACTTTATTGCTATGCGATAGCAATAGTTGCAAGAGCAATTGTTGGCGAGACGACCACGTGACGACACATTGATATAGATCAAGATGATGGAGATCATCGTGTCATGCCGGTGACGATATAGATCATGATAGTACTTTGGAGATGGAGATCAAAGAAGCAAGATGATGATGGCCATATCATGTCACATATTTTGATTGCATATGATGTTTATCTTTTATACATCTTATTTTTTCTTAGTTTGACGGTAGCATTTTAAGATGATCTCTCACTAATTATCAAGAAGTGTTCTCCCTGAGTATGCACCGTTGCGAAAGTTCTTCGTGCTGAGACACCACGTGATGATCGGGTGTGATAGGCTCTACGTTCAAATACAATGGGTGCAAAACAGTTGCACACGCGGAATAATCAGGTTATACTTGACGAGCCAAGCATATACAGATATGGCCTGGGAACACGGAGACCGAAAGGTCGAGCGTGAATCATATAGTAGATATGATCAACATAGTGATGTTCACCAATGAAACTGCTCCATCTCACGTGATGATCGGACATGGTTTAGTTGATTTGGATCACATGATCACTTAGAGGATTAGAAGGATGTCTATCTAAGTGGGAGTTCTTAAGTAATATGATTAATTGAACTTAAATTTATCATGAACTTAGTCCTGGTAGTATTTTGCAAATTATGTTGTAGATCAATAGCTCGCGTTATTGGTTTCATATGTTTATTTTGATATGTTCCTAGAGAAAAATTGTGTTGAAAGATGTTAGTAGCAATGATGCGGATTGGATCCGTGATCTGAGGTTTATCCTCATTGCTGCATAGAAGAATTATGTCCTTGATGCACTGCTAGGTGACGGACCTATTGCAGGAGCAGATGCAGACGTTATGAACGTTTGGCTAGCTCAATAGGATGACTACTTGATAGTTTAGTGCACCATGCTTAATGGCTTAGAATCGGGACTTCAAAGACGTTTTGAACGTCATGGAGCATATGAGATGTTCCAGGAGTTGAAGTTAATATTTCATGCAAATACCCGAGTTGAGAGATATGAAGTCTCCAACAAGTTCTATAGCTAAAAGATGGAGGAGAATCGCTCAACTAGTGAGCATGTGCTCAGATTGTCTGAGTACTACAATCACTTGAATCAAGTGGGAGTTAATCTTCCAGATAAGATAGTGATTGACAGAATTCTCTAGTCACCATCACAAAGTTAGTAGAACTTCATGATGAACTATGATATGCAAGGGATAACGGAAATGATTCCCAAGCTCTTCGTAATGCGGAAATTGACGAAGGTAGAAATCGAAAAAAAACATCAAGTGTTGATGGTAGACAAGACCACTAGTTTCAAGAAAAGGGCAGAGGGAAGAAGGGGAACTTCAAGAAGAACAGCAAGCAAGTTGCTGCTCAAGTGAAGAAGCCCAAGTCTGGTCCTAAGCCTGAGACTAAGTGTTTCTACTGCAAAGGGACTGGTCACTGGAAGCGGAACTACCCCAAGTGATTGGCAGATAAGAAGGATGGCAAAGTGAACATAAGTATATTTGATATACATGGTATTGATGTGTACTTTACTAGTGTTTATAGCAACCCCTCAGTATTTGATACTAGTTCATTTGCTAAGATTAGTAACTCGAAACGGGAGTTGCAGAATAAACAGAGACTAGTTAAGGGTGAAGTGACGATGTGTGTTGGAAGTGGTTCCAAGATTGATATGATCATCATCGCACACTCCCTATACTTTCGGGATTAGTGTTGAACCTGAATAAGTGTTATTTTGTGTTTGCGTTAAGCGTGAATATGATTTGATCATGTTTATTGTAATACAGTTATTCATTTAAGTAAGAGAATAAATTGTTATTCTGTTTATATGAATAAAACCTTATATGGTTACACACCCAATGAAAATAATTCGTTGGATCTCGATCATAGTGATACACATAATCATAATATTGAAACCAAAAGATGCAAAGTTAATAATGATAGTGCAACTTATTTGTAGCACTGCCGTTTAGGTCATATTGGTGTAAAGCGCATGAAGAAACTCCATGCTGATGGGCTTTTTGAATCACTAGATTATGAATCAGTTGATGCTTGTGAACCATGCCTCATGGGCAAGATGACTAAGACTCTGTTCTTCGTAACAATGGAGCGAGCAACAAATTTGTTGGAAATCATACATACTGATGTATGTGGTCCGATGAATATTGAGGCTCGCGACAGGTATCATTATTTTTTGATCTTCACAGATGATTTGAGCAGATATGAGTATATCTACTTGATGAAACATAAGTCTGAAACATTTGAAAAGTTCAAAGAATTTCAGAGTGAAGTGGAAAATCATCGTGACAAGAAAATAAAGTTTCTACGATCTGATCACGGAGACAAATATTTGAGTTACGAGTTTGGTCTTCAATTAAAACAATGTGGAATAGTTTCACAAACTCATGCCACATGGAACACCACAGCATAATGGTGTGTCCGAACGTCATAACCGTACTTTATTGGATATAGTGCAATCTATGATGTCTCTTACCGATCTACCACTATCGTTTTGGGGTTATGCATTAGAGACAGCTGCATTCACGTTAAATAGGGCACCATCTAAATCCGTTGAGACGACACCGTGTGAACTATGGTTTGGCAAGAAACCTAAGCTGTCATTTCTTAAAGTTTGGGACTGCGATGCTTATGTGAAAAAGTTTCAACATGATAAGCTCGAACCCAAATCGGAGAAGTAAATCTTCATAGGATATCCAAAGGAAACTATTGGATACACCTTCTATCACAGATCCGAAGGCAAGACTTTTGTTGCTAAATTCGGAAACTTTCTAGAGAAGGAGTTTCTCTCGAAAGAAGTGAGTGGGAGGAAAGTAAAAAAACTTGATAAGGTAATTGTACCTTCTCCCTTATTGGAAAATAGTTCATCACAGAAATCTGTTCTTGTGACTACTACACCAATTAGTGAGGAAGCTAATGATGATGATCATGTAACTTCAGATCAAGTTACTACCAAATCTCGTAGGTAAACCAAAGTGAGATCCGCACCAGAGTGGTACGGTAATCCTGTTCTGGAAGTCATGTTACTAGACCATGACGAACTTGCGAACTATGAGGAAGCGATGATAAGCCCAAATTCCACGAAATGGTTTGAGGCCATGAAATCTGAGATATGATCCATGTATGAGAACAAAGTATGGACTTTGATGGATTTTCCCGATGATCGGCAAGCCATAGAAAATAAATGGATCTTCAAGAGGAAGACGGACGCTGATAGTAGTGTTACTATCTACAAAGCTAGAATTGTCGCAAAAGGTTTTCGACAAAGTTCAAGGTGTTGACTATGATGAGAGTTTCTCACTCGTATCTATGCTTAAGTCTGTCCGAATCATGTTAGCAATTGCCGCATTTTATGAAATCTGGCAAATGGATAAACAAAACTGCATTCCTTAATAGATTTATTAAAGAAGAGTTGTATATGATACAACCAGAAGGTTTTGTCAATCCTAAAGGTGCTAACAAAATATGCAAGCTCCAGCGATCCATCTATGTACTGGTGCAAGCATCTCGGAGTTGGAATATACGCTTTGATAAGTTGATCAAAGCATATAAGTTTTATACAGACTTGCGGTGAAGCCTGTATTTACAAGAAAGTGAGTGGGAGCACTACATCATTTCTGATAAGTATATATGTATGACATATTGTTGATCGGAAATAATGTAGAATTAATCTGCAAAGCATAAAGGAGTGTTTTTAAAGAAGTTTTTCAAAGAAAGACCTCGGTAAAGCTGCTTACATATTGAGTATCAAGATCTATAGAGATAGATCAAGACGCTTGATAAGTTTTTCAATGAGTACATACCTTGACAAGATTTTGAAGTAGTTCAAAATGGAACAGTCAAAGAAAGTACAATAGTGATCTAAGAGTAGATCACTGGACAGCGGTCAAAATTATCCTTAGTGGAATAAGGAAATATTTCTCAATTATGGAGGTGACAAAAAGGTTCGTCGTAAAAAGTTACGTCGATGCAAGTTTTGACACAGATCTGGATGACTCTAAGTCTCGATCTAGATACATATTGAAAGTGGGAGCAATAAGCTAGAGTAGCTCCGTGCAGAGCATTGTTGACATAGAAATTCGCAAAATACTTACGGATCTGAATGTGACAGACCCGTTGACTAAAATTATCTCAAAGCAAAACATGATCACACCTTAGTACTCTTTGGGTGTTAATCACATAGCGATGTGAACTAGATTATTGACTCTAGTAAACCCTTTGGGTGTTTATCACATGGCGATGTGAACTATGGGTGTTAATCACATGATGATGTGAACTATCGATGTTAATCACATGATGATGTGATCTAGATTATTGACTCTAGTGCAAGTGGGAGACTGAAGGAAATATGCCCTAGAGGCAATAATAAAGTTATTATTTATTTCCTTATATCATGATAAATGTTTATTATTCATGCTAGAATTGTATTAACCGGAAACATAATACATGTGTGAATACATAGACAAACAAAGTGTCACTAGTATGCCTCTACTTGACTAGCTCGTTAATCAAAGATGATTATGTTTCCTAACCATGGACAAAAGAGTTGTTATTTGATTAACGAGATCACATCATTAGTTGAATGATCTGATTGACATGACCCATTCCATTAGCTTAGCACCCGATCGTTTAGTATGTTGCTATTGATTTCTTCATGACTTATACATGTTCCTATGACTATGAGATTATGCAAATCCCGTTTGCCGGAGGAACACTTTGGGTGCTACCAAACGTCACACCATAACTGGGTGATTATAAAGGGGCATTAAAGGTGTCTCCAAAGGTAGATGTTGGGTTGGCGTATTTCGAGATTAGGATTTGTCACTCCGATTGTCGGAGAGGTATCTCTGGGCCCTCTCGGTAATGCACATCACATAAGCCTTGCAAGCATTACAACTAATATGTTAGTTGTGAGATGATGTATTACGGAACGAGTAAAGAGACTTGCAGGTAACGAGATTGAACTAGGTATTGGATACCGACGATTGAATCTCGGGCAAGTAACATACCGATGACAAAGGGAACAACTTATGTTGTTATGCGGTCTGACCGATAAAGATCTTCGTAGAATATGTAGGAGCCAATATGGGCATCCAGGTCCCGCTATTGGTTATTGACCGGAGACGTGTCTCGGCCATGTCTACATTGTTCTCGAACCGTAGGGTCCGCACGCTTAAGGTTTCGATGACAGTTATATTATGAGTTTATGAGTTTTTGATGTACCGAAGGAGTTCGGAGTCCCGGATGAGATCAGGGACATGACGAGGAGTCTCGAAATGGTCGAGACGTAAAAATCGATATATTGGACGACTATATTCGGACATCGGAAAGGTTCCGAGTGATTCGGGTATTTTTCGGAGTACCGGGTAGTTACGGGAGAAGCAATGGGCCTTGATGGGCTTTAGTGGGAAGAGGAGAAAGGGCCAAGGGGCTGTTGCGCCCCCCTCCCCTTTGGTCCGAATTGGACTAGGGAAAAGGGGGCCGGCCACCTTTCCTTCTCCTCCACTTCCTTCTCCCTTCCTCCCCTCTTGATGGACTCCTACTAGGACTTGGAATCCTAGTAGGACTCCCATCCTGGCCGCACCAATAGCCTTGGCCGGCCTTCTCCTCCTCCATCCTTTATATACTGAGGTAGGGGGCACCCCATAGACACAAGTTGATCTTCGTGATCGTTCCTTAGCCGTGTGCGGTGCCCCCCTCCACCATATTCCACCTCGGTCATATTGTAGCGGTGCTTAGGCGAAGCCCTGCGACGGTAGAACATCAAGATCGTCACCACGCCGTCGTGCTGATGGAACTCCTCCCCGACGCTTTGCTGGATCGGAGCCCGGGGATCGTCATCGAGCTGAACGTGTGCCAAGAACTCGGAGGTGCCGGAGTAACGGTGCTTGGATCGGTCGGATCGTGAAGACGTACGACTACATCAACCGCGTTGTCACAACGCTTCCGTTGTCGATCTACAAGGGTACGTAGATCACACTCTCCCCTCTCGTTGCTATGCATCACCATGATCTTGCGTGTGCGTAGGAATTTTTTTGAAATTACTACGAAACCCAACACCTACCCCCTGGGCGCGCCCTCCACCCTCGTGGGCCCTCCATTGCTCCACCGACGTACTTCTTCCTCCTATATATATCCACGTACCCCCCAAACATCCAGGAGCACCACGAAAACCTAATTCCACCGCCGCAACCTTCTATACTCAAGAGATCCCATCTCGGGGCCTTTTCCGGAGCTCCGCCGGAGGGGGCATTGATCACTGAGGGCCACTACATCAACTCCATGGCATCTCCGGTGATGTGTGAGTAGTTTACTTCAGACCTACGGGTCCATAGTTATTATCTATATGGCTTCTTCTCTCTCTTCGGATCTCAATACAAAGTTCTCCTCGATTTTCTTGGAGATCTATTCGATGTAATCTTCTTTTGCGGCGTGTTTGTCGAGATCCGATGAATTGTGGGTTTATGATCCAGATTATCTATGAACAATATTTGATTCCCCTCTGAATTCTTTTATGTATGATTGGTTTATCTTTGCAAGTCTCTTCGAATTATCAGTTTGGTTTGGCCTACTAGATTGATCTTTCTTGCAATGGGAGAAGTGCTTAGCTTTGGGTTCAATCTTGCGGTGCTCGATCCCAGTGACAGAAAGGGAACCGACACGTATTGTATTGTTTCCATCGAGCATAAAAATATGGGGTTTATATCATATTGCATGAGTTTATCCCTCTACATCATGTCATCTTCCTTAAAGCATTACTCTGTTCTTATGAACTTAATACTCTAGATGCATGCTGGATAGCGGTCGATGTGTGGAGTAATAGTAGTAGATGTAGAATCGTTTCGGTCTACTTGTGTCGGACGTGATGCCTATATACATGATCATACCTAGATATTATCATAACCATGCTCAATTCTATCAATTGCTCGACAGTAATTCGTTTACCCACCGCAATACTTATGCTCTTAAGAGAAGCCACTAGTGAAACCTAGGGCCCCCGGGTCTATCTTCCATCATATTAATCTTCCAACACTTAGTTATTTCCTTTGGTGTTTATTTTACTTTGCATCTTTATTTCTCTTTATCATAAAAATACCAAAAATATTATATTATCATATCTATCAGATCTCACTCTCGTAAGTGACCATGAAGGGCTTGACAACCCCTTTATCGCGTTGGTTGTGAGGTTCTTATTTGCTTGTGTTGGTGCGTGGGACTTGAGCATGATCTCCTACTGGATTGATACCTTGGTTCTCAAAAACTGAGGGAAATACTTACGCTACTTTGCTGCATCAACCTTTCCTCTTCAAGGGAAAAGCAACGCAGTGCTCAAGAGGTAGCATGCGCCCCCATATGGGCCGGCCTAAGTGGAGAAAGGAAAAGGGGAGGAGTAAAAGAAATAGAGGGAATCCCCTTCCTTTCCCCTCTCCCCTCTTTCCTTCGCCCCTCCGGAGATAAGGAAAGGGGGAGGCCGAATTGGAGGAGGCCCCCAAGTAGGATTCCTCCTACTTGGGGCGCCCCATGGCTGCCCCCCTCCCCCTCCCACCTATATATATGTGGGGAGGGGCGCCTAGAATACACAAAAAACATTGTTAGCCGTGTGCGGCGCCCCCCTCCACAGTTTATGCCTCCGGTCATATTCACGTAGTGCTTAGGCGAAGCCCTGCGCGGATCACTTCATCATCACCGTCACCACGCCGCCGTGCTGACGGAACTCTCCCTCGACACTTTGCTGGATCAAGAGTTCGAGGGACGTCATCAAGCTGAACATGTGCAGAACTCGGAGGTGCCGTGCGTTTGGTACTTGATCGGTTGAATCGAGAAGACGTTCGACTACATCAACCGCGTTAAATTAACGCTTCCGCTTTCGGTCTACGAGGGTACGTGGACACACTCTCCCCCTCTCGTTGCTATGCATCTCCTACATAGATCTTGCGTGAACGTAGGAATTTTTTTGAAATTGCATGCTATGTTCCCCAACACGTACAAGTATGCAAAGGTCCGCATGCTTCTCTAGGTTGCCTTGGGCCTCCTTTATAGCTCAAGGGGTAACCAAAGTGGCAAACCTGTCTTTATCTAGTGATTAGATAACTAATAGTGCTATCATACCAAACTCTGGCGGTTAGGACAAAGTGCATTAAATGCACTACCAGGTTTCATGCTGAGGATGCAGCCTGGAAAGCCTGCCGTGCCGCTTAATCATCTTCTACTTATCAGCTTGACACACCTCTGGACGAGTGTCATATGAAGGTAATCTATCATCCAAATGGTTGCCACATGCTCAGTGGAAGCCACTTAATCACTTGGGGGCTCGACACTGCACTAATAACTGATTTGCGTCGTGGTGCGATGGAGCGGTGGCGCCTTGGCGGGGAGATTTACCCTTGGCGGACCCTACAAACCTGCCGGGAAAATCTTGGACTTGTCCTTGGGGCGGCCTCGACCCGGCCAGGCTCTCCTACCTGGCAAGGGAGGCTTTCGCAAGGTGACATCTTGATGTCTTGGTTTGTCTTGGTCTTCTTGATCTGCTCTTTGATCTCTCGAAGAGCTACTTCTTTGGTTTGTGTACCCCGACAGTGGGTGGCGCGAGTGAAAAAAGCACAGAGTAAGTAGGTTATTTGCGTATGGGAGTAAAGAGGACTTGATACTTTAATGCTATGGTTGGGTTTTACCTTAATGATCTTTAGTAGTTGCGGATGCTTGCTAGAGTTCCAATCATAAGTGCATATGATCCAAGTAGAGGTAGTATGTCATCTTATGCCTCTCATATAAATTGCAATAATGATTACCGGTCGAGTTATCGATTGCCTAGGGACAAATAACTTTCTTATGACAAAAAGCTCTCTACTAAAACTAACTTAATTGTTTCTTTATCTAAACAGCCCCTAGCTTTTATTTACATGTTCTTTATTATCTTGCAAACCTATCCCATTACACCTAAAAAGTACTTCTAGTTTCATATTCGTTCTCGGTAAAGCGAACGTTAAGTGTGCGTAGAGTTGTATCGGTGGTCGATAGAACTTGAGGGAATATTTGTTCTACCTTTAGCTCCTTGTTGGGTTCGACACACTTACTTATCGAGAAAGGCAACAATTGATCCCCTATACTTGTGGGTTATCAGAGCGTCATTATATTTTGTTAGGATTTGCTTGCTATTATTTAGAATAATGTTTTGCATCTTTCATTTCAATAAAAATGTCAAGTATAGCCTTTGCCATGCTTATTTTACAAGTCTATATGTGGCTGTTTGAAAACGGAAAGTTGCATGCTAGTGCATGAATTCTTGAAAAAAGAAGTCAGAATGTGATAAAATGTTGGATTTTTTTTACACAATAAGCTATGATAAATTTAATACAATGTGGTAAATTTTCAGAATTTTTGGAGTTGAATTCTTGCTTCCTTTACAGATTATCCTGTTTTGGCAGATTGTTGTTATGTTTGCATATGTTTGCTTATTTAATGATTCTATTTGAGGATAGGATTATTAAATATGCAGAGGCATTTAGTATGCAATGTTGAATAATAATTTTAGTGATTTGCTATAGTAGAGAATCATAAGGTTTTTGCATTGATTTATACACGAGTTCTTTTTGAGTTTTGTGTGGATGAAGTTCTTAAGATTTAGGGAAATAGTGATATAAAAGGAATTAAGGAGACACAAAAGCTCAAGCTTGGGCATCCCAAATTAATATTTCAACAAGTATCAAGCATCTAAGCTTGGGGATGCCCCGGTAGGCATCCCACCTTTCTTCTTCAACAATTATCGGTTAGTACCGGTTGAGCCTAAGTTCTTGCATCTACACATGATGTGTGCTATTCTTAGATTTTCATTTTATTTTGTTTTGCTTGTTGTTTTAATAAATACTTAGATCTGAAACTTTTTAATAAGAGAGAGTCATCACATAGCTACCTATTTACTTAACTACTCATTTGATCTTCACTTATATCTTTTTGGAGTAGTTTCTCATTTGCTCTCATGCTTCACTTAAATTTATTTGAGAGCTTGTTAGTAGCAATGGTAATATATAAATTTAGTCCCAAAGTGATGGATATTCAAGAGGGATATAATAAAAACTTTCATGTAGATCATTGGATATGATAAGTTTGATTCCTTGCAATAGTTTTGAGATATGGAGATAATAATATGTGACTCATGTTGGTGAGTAATTATGCTTTAGTAAGAATATTGGTGTTAAGGTTTGTGATTCCCTATGCAAGCATGAAAGTCAATAGTTATGCAATGAAGTTACATCCTACTTGTGGTTTATTACTCGTGGTTAGTTATGTTTAATGCTCGTTTATGATCGTTTTTGTTTCTTCGTTGGTTGTTTCTCAATCTATTTGCTAGCCTCCATTTGTACTAAGTGGGAATACTATTTGCGCATCCAAAATCCTTAAACCCAGTCTTGCCACATGACTCCACATTACCTACCTATATGCGGTATTTCTGTGTTGTTCTAAGTAAATTTGAATGTGCCATCTTTAATTTTCAAAATGAATTTCCTTTTTGCGTGCTTGTACCGCTCATGAAGCGACAAGGGGTGGCTAATATTTTCCATGCTAGATGTGTTATTCTCAAGATGAGTGTTTATTCACTTGTCATTGCACGATAGTACGGTGGTAATAGGGATGCCCAGTCCCGAAATGAAAAAGAAATTTACTTTATGTTGTCAAATATTAAATTCCTTGGAAAGTATTGGTATGGACAACACCCGTGGATACGGCTAATCGTGGCGTGTGAAAGTATGGTGGAAAAAGGAATAAACTTTATGTTATGTTTGTAAACCACCTATGATATATCTAGCATGGAAAGTGTTGGGAATTCTTGGTCGTTTTCATTGACGGGAAAAGTATGCCTCTCAAAATATTTTATCTCTCAATTTAAGCTTTGAGCTCTGGCAACTCTACAAATCTTTGCTTCCCTCTGTGAAGGGCCTATCTATTTACTTTATGCAATTTTTATTTTTATTTGAGTCTCCATCTTATCTTATAAAGCACCAACTAGGGAGCACTATTGTCGTACTTGTGCATTGGATGTAGCTTATATTTGAGTGTGTTTCATGAATGGATCAATGATTGAGCATAATGGGCTAGGGATAGCTTTCTTTAGCATTGATATTTTGAAAGACATGGTTGCTTGTTAGTATGCTTGACTATTCATGTATTCATGTCAAATTATAGTCTATTGCTTTCAATCATTCAAGTCCAAATGTCCATGATACAAAAGAAAGAGTATATGATGAGTATGACAAGTAGCATTCCACAAAAAAAATTCCGCTTTGAATTGCCACTTTATCATGATGAGTTTTATGAGAAAGAGTTGTTGTTATGATGCTAGGAAAAGTGATTGAAATTATCATTGATCAAACCTATGCACTATGCTAGCATTCACACTTCATAAATTACTTCTTTTATCATTCACCTACTCGAGGACGAGTAGGAATTAAGTTTGGGGATGCTGATACGTCTCCAACGTATCTACAATTTATGAAGTATTCATGCCATGTTCACAACAATTTTATATGGTTTTGGTATGATTTGCATGGAACTAACCCAGACTGACGATGTTTTCAGCAGAACTACCGTGGTGTTGTTTTTGGTTCAGAAATAAAAGTTCTCCAAATGCAACAAAAAAATTTGACGATTTTTTGGAACAAAAGAGGCACTAGAAGCTTCATGGGATAACCAGAAGGTGAAGGAGGTGAGCACAACTGTAAGGACCCGAGACCGATGCTCCAGATGCCTTCCAGTTATTTCGTTGCCGCCGTGTGTTTTATTTGCTTGTTGCATTTCATCATGTCATCATGAGCATTGCATCTGCATGTTTACATAAAACTTGCATACGTTCGTAGTCCCGCTTCTCCTTTCGTCTCGGTGTTCTTTCTCAGACCGACCAGGCTTTGCTTCCCTCTTGTATGGCTGCATAACCTCTCCGCACAACCCACACTCTTTGCTGCCTTGTCCGAAACCTCTCCTGAACCTGAACCGGGCTGTCATGAACAATGGGTATGGATCATCCCCAAACATCCCTAAAATATCTTCGCTTCTTTGTTAGACTCTCCTAGCCTATTTTTCTCGGACCGTCCGATTACGATCGGAGGGCCGGTGTAGCCCCTACCCTAATCCCACTGCTATATAAACCAGCCTACCCTAACCCTAGACTAACCAATCCCATCCGCACCGCTGCCGCTCTCTTTCTTCCCCTTGGGATCCATCCCCACCAACCACAGCCTCCGACCATATCCCCGTTTTTCCGCGCAGCCGCCCGAGCATCTCGATCCCGGGTGGATCGAGCGCTTCGCCTCCAACCCCCGCCACCTCCGGCTGATCTCCAGTGCACCCGAGCTCCACCTCGTGTGCACGTCTCCTCGTGCCCGAGCCTTCGCTCATCAAGGAGTCGAGCTCCTTGATCCACCCTCGCTCCCAACTTTCCTTTGCCTCGACCTCGTCAGTCTTGACCCCGCGCCACAGACACATCTTCGGCAAGCAACCAGCACCACCAGGCCATGCCCCTGTTTCCTTCTCTCTCCCTTGAGTTCTCTCTCTGGTTCCTCACATTCCCTTTCTTCTCTTTATTCCACAGGACGCCATGGATGCAACATCTCGACCCCACCGTGGCCTAGACTCCTTTGCTCCGGTCGTCGTCGCCGGAACGCCACCATAGAACCGTGGCCGAGCCCCATGGCGCCCATCGTCGGTGACCCCAAGCACGCCTGAGAAGCCCTTCCTCCAGCTGGCCTCATTCGAGCGCCGCCCCTTGCCAACCTCCTCTGCACGCCGCCCCTCTCGGTCGAACCTCCTCCTCCGGCCTCTCCATTTTCTTTTCGCTCTCTGCTCCTAGTTGCTTCTGATAGTCGCCGCCGCTGTCACCTTGTGTTGTAGGAGCCCGCCAATCACCTCAGTTCTAGTCACCCTCGCCGGAGAGCACCCCGCCGCCGGTGACTCTGCTTCACCTGAACTGCGGGGTCCTCTTTTTCCTTTGCCCCGCACCAAGTCTGGCTTCCGTTGATAGTCTCCTCGCTCGATCTGGTCGAGTCGTCGACCACGACGCAACAGGCCCAGCTACAACACACTGCACACCCCGGCCCAGCCTCTGCACTAGCGGGCCTTGGCCCATAGTGAGCGCCCAGTCCACCCAGATTCAGCCCGATGACATTTTTCTCAGGATCTGCAAAATTTCTCCATATTCTAGGAATTACTGTTTTGCAGAAAAACCCCTTGTGTTCATGCATCTAATAACTAATTAACCATGCATCATATGTAAATGATTTAAATATGTAAAATGCTTAGAATTTCATCTAGTTTCACAATATCCAACTGTGAAACTAGATGAAATTCTAAGCATTTTACATATTTAACTGCGAAAATAGATGAAATTCTAAGAATTTTACATATGATGCACGGCTAGTTAGTTATTAGATGCATGAACACTAGGGTTTTTTTTGCAAAACAGTAATTCCTGGAATGCTGAGAAATTTGCAGATCCTGAAAAAACGTCATCAGGCTGAATCTGGGCGGACTCGGCACTCACCATGGGCTAAGATCCGCTGGTGCAGGGGCTGGGCCGGAGTGTGCAGTGTGTTGGAGTTGGGCCTCGAGACGCGCTGGGCCTGCTGCATCGTGGTCGATGACTCGACCAGATCGAGCAACGAGACTGTCAACGGAAGCGGGACTTAGCATGGAGTGAAGCAGAAAGAGGACCCTGCAGCTCAGGTGAAGCAGAGTCAGCGCAGCGGTGGTGCTCTCCGGCGAGGGTGACTAGAGCCGAGGAGATTGGCGGGCTTCTACAACACAAGGTGACAACGGCGGCGACTGTCAGAAGCAACTAGGAGCAGAGAGCGAAAAGAAAATGGAGAGGCCGGAGGAGGAGATCCTACCGAGAGGGGCGGCGGGCAGAGGAGGTTGGCAAGGGGCAGCACTCGAAGGAGGCCAGCTGGAGGAAGGGCATCTCAAGCGCGCTTGGGTCGCTGATGATGGGCGCCATGGGGCTCGGCCTTGGCTCTATTGTGGCGTTCCGGCGACGACGACTGGAGCGGAGGAGTCGAGGCCACGGCGGGGTCGAGCTGTTGCATCCATGGCGTCATGTGGAATAAAGAGAAGAAAGGGAATTTGAGGAACCAGAGAGAGAGAACTCGAGGGAGAGAGAAGGAAACAGGGGCACAGCCTGGTGGTGTTGGTTGTCGCTGGTGGCTGGCCGGATATGTGCCTGTGGCGTGGGGTCAAGGCTGACGAGGTAGAGGCAAAGGAAGGACAAGCGCGAGGGTGGATCGAGGAGCTCGGCTCGGGCATGAGGAGGCGTGCACACGAGGTGGAGCTAGGGCGCACTGGAGATCAGCTGGAGGTGGCGGGGCTTGGAGGCGAAGCTCTCGATCCACTCGGGATCATGATGCTCGGGCAGCTACGCGAAGAAACGGGGATCTGGTCGGAGGCTGTGGTTGGTGGGGATGGATCCTGAGGGGAAGAAAGAGAGCGGCAGCGGCGTGGATGGGATTGGGTAGAGTAGTGTTAGGGTAGGCTGGTTTGTATAGCAGTGGGATTAGGCTAGGGGCTATACGGGCCCTCCGATCGACATCGGACGGTCCGAGAAAAATAGGCTAGGAGAGTCTAACAAAGGACCGAAGATATTTTAGGGATATTTGGGGATGATCCGAACCCATTGGTCACGAGAGCCAAGTTCAGGTTCGGGAGAGGTTTTCGGACAAGGCAGCAAAGAGTGTGGGTTGTGCGGAGAGGTTATGCGGCCATACAAGAGGGAAGCAAAGCCTGGTCGGTATGAGAAAGAACACCGAGACGAAACGAGAAGCGACACTACAAACGGATGCAAGTTTTGTGAAAACATGCCGATGCAATGCTCATGATGACATGATGAAATGCAACAAGCAAATAAAACACACGGCGGCAACGAAATAACTGGAAGGCATCTGGAGCGTCGGTCTCGGGTCGTTACAACAACCCACCAGAGCGCGCCTGAGCCCTTGCCCGTGTGCAGGTAGTTTGTGGTCACCTCAAGTCCCATCTTCGCGTGAAACCATCACTAAAAAATCCTATAAATACAGAAACCCCAAGAAATAACCCTAGATCAGAAGTTCCGCCGCCGCAAGCCTCTGTAGCCACGAAAAACCAATCTAGACCTTGTTCCAGCACCCTGCACGTTCTCGTCTATGCACAGGGGTTGATGCATGTTCTCGTCTTTTGTTTCTCTGGTAGAAATATTGGGGCACTCTTTGAGGTTCTTTGTGTTGGATTGAGTATTATGAATCTGAATTTGCTTTGGTGTTATTTTAGTACGAACTCTTGATAGATCGATCGGAAAGAATAACTTAGTATTATTTTAGTACGAACTCTTGATAGATCAATTGGAAAGAATAACCAGTAGCTATGTGTTTAATCTCTCTCTCTCTCTCTCTCTCTCGTGTTCTTGAGTTGGCACGATCTTGATGTATCGCGAGCTTTGTTAATATAGTTGGATCATATGGTGTTTTCCCCTTTCTATCTTGTTGTGATGAATTGAGTTTTCCCTTTGAGATTTCGTTCTTATCGGATTGAATACTTTTGTGGATGATTTGAGAATGCTTGATGTATGTCTTGCTATGAATACCTGTGCTGACAATGGGGTATCACATTGATTCACTTGATGTGTGTTTTGGCACTCAACTCGCGGATTCCCGAGGTGACATTTGGGCAATCTATTCATAGGGGTTGATGCACGTTCTCATCTTTGTTTCTCCGGTAGAAATCTTGGGGCACTCTTTGAGATTCATTGTGTTGGATTGAGTATTATGAATCTGAAATTGTTTGATGCATATTGTATAATCAACTCACGAATACTCGCGGTGACATTGGAGTATCTAGGTGACATTATCTAACGCCCTGAGACCGATGCGCCAAATGTCTTCCAGTTATTCGCCGTCATTACCATGTCATTCGTTTGCGTGTTGCACTTTGACATGTCATCATGTGCATTGAATTTGCATTCGTGTTCAACTCTTGCATCCGGTCATGTTCGGCATTTTTCTCTGTTGTCCGTTTTGGAATCTGACACTCACACACGCACCCGCCGCACCTCTGAAATCTTGTTTATGAGTGGGAGAAAAACATTCTCGGAATGGGCCGAGAGTTTACGAGCGGTCTTGTTGTATCACTTGTAGACCGCCTGTCAAATTTCGTTCCATTTCGAGGTCTTTTGATGCCCCAACGGTTAACCCATTAACCGTCGGGCGTTTCGGTACTCCGAGACAAACCGGACCGAAGCCCTCCTTCTCTTTGCAGCCCAACACCTCTCCATAGGAGCCCACTAGCCATCAAACTCGCCTCCATGCTCTTCACCATTAGATCACGATCGTGTGGGCGAAAACCGCACTGAAAAGCTCCTCTCCTAGCCCCCTCTACCTATTTAAACACCTCCCTCGTCCAAATCTGAGAGAAAACCTACCCTAACCCTAGTCTGCTTTCAAATTCATGCTAACCCGCAGCTTCTCCCACCTCCAGCCGCCGCAGCCGTCCGGGCCCGCGCAGGGCCTGCACAAGGCCATCCAGGGCCCGAGCGCCGCCCGCGTCGCCCCGGAGCCGCCGCCGTCCGTCGCCTCGGCCTCCCGCGGCGCCACCTCGCGCCGCCGCCGTTCGCCACCGGTGCCGCGCCGCTGCCGCCTCCCGGTGCCAGCCGCTAGCACCGCCCCGTCGCCACCGACCTCACCGCCGGCGACCTGGACCTCGTCGTCGTCCGCCTCCACTGACTCCTCACGCCTCCCCACGCCGCCCCTCGCCGGGATTCGGCTGGATCCCGGCGAGATCCGGCCCGGAACTGCCACGCGCACCCGTCCGGGGCCATCTTCGCTGGCCACCTCGCCGAAGTCAACCATCGTGACCCGGACACGTTCGACCTAGCCTCTGTGAGGTTGTTGCTTTCCCTAAGTCCCTAAGTTTTTCAGCTCATGTGTGCATCTTCTGTGGCTCATAACTTTGTGCGTGTTGCTCCGATTGGAGTGTATGATATGTCGAATTGTTCATCTCCGGATGCTCTTCATGATGGTGTACTTTGCATGCATGTTATTATTCACCTTGATGCCTGAATCATTGTTGCAAAAGTGCTAAGTGATATAACCTGCTGAAATCTGCTGTAACATGTCATTTTGTCTTTTTCATAGCATTTTGTGTGTTTTTCTTTAGAGCAACATGCCTAAATGTTTTAGAAGGATAATAATGCCGTCTTTGCAGTGGTGTAATCCATTTATCATGATATGCCTTGTGGTGACTAGCACAAGCTTGCCAAGTAGGGTACTTGTTGTTACTGTTATGCTAAGTCTGAACTGTTATATTGTGATGCCATGTTTGTCTATTGCTAACATCAAATCTATGCATAATCTGGAGATGTTCATTGATCAAGTTTTGATGCACATATTATGATCTATCCATCCCTACCCTTGTTTTTAATTATAACATGATGTACCTTATTATTTTGGTGATAGAGGCGGGGGTGTCCCGATCTTTCGATGAGATGATAACTATCGATTTGGTGGAGACGACTTTGACGATCCGACTACAAACATGCACGACGTTGCGCCTTAGCAATCGCTAAACCAATCTCCTGAGGTTACTGACGATTCCGGAAGCACGGTCAGCCTGACCACGAAGGTCTATTCCTGCAAGCAATCAAAGAACGAGCAAGAATATGATAAAGCAATCTGAATATTGCAAATATATATGAGGTATTGATAATGGTGGGGATCCGTAAGCGGTCTTGGTCTGGTCGTTGGACACAAACGAAGTACACGAAGTTGCAATGGCTAACTTTTAACTAAACAAATCCCAAGGAAAAGCTACTAGATGGATCTACTTATATAGGAGCAAGGGGTGGCGGCCAAGGAGGTGGGAGGACGTCCCAAGGCAGCCTAAAACTAAATCTAGGTCGTACAAGGCCAATGGGCCCAAGTGGAGGTGATGTAACACCTTTGGACTTGTAGTTTGACTCGGATTCTGCTGCAGCATCAGATTGTTTCATCCACAACTCAACGCTCCAGACGAATTTGAAGGTGATTCCAATTGGGTTGGAAAGTGCACGAAATCTAGTTTCCAACAAAAAAAATCACCCAATTCGGAGTCCTTATGAAAAACTTGTGTGCGTTTTGAGTCAGGTGTGTCTGTGCAGTCCGAATCTGAATCCAGAACGTGAGAGACTTGGACTCTATCTTCTCTTGGGCCAAAAGTGACGTGAGAGAACTTTTTGGACAGAAAATAAACATCTCTTTCTTCCTTATCTTCATATGTGGATTGTACAAATGTCCCATACACCTGCAATTAGACAAAACACAAAAGTGTGTGAAGTATTTTTGTTCTGGATAACATAAATAGATTATTGAATAGTTTGCACTAGAAATCACCTGACAAATATGCATATATGCAATATTTTTGGTCATATCCAAGGTAGTCATGTCCTCATCATCCTCCCCTTCTTGAAAATAAAGCCGTCCTCGGCGTTGCTTAATCTGAAATGTGGCTAACAAAAGAGACAAGGTGTACATGTTGTATATGTATATGTCATCCATTTTTACTTCCCTTGATTTTTGCATATATGACACATGAATAGATGAGTAACTTGCATAGTTCATAAAATCTAAAGCCAAAAAATTAGCACAAGAAGTAGAAGGCATGAAATATTGCAACTCAGTTTGCACATATAAGTGAAGCTCTTATTCATTTCAAAAGATTGACAATGTTCATCATTAAACCATCCCAACATTGGTGAATAAACCTTACTTGCATCAAATTTACATGCTACAACATGCTTAAATAAGCAAACATGCAATAAGTCATTCAACACAGAATCATCACCAAGATTAGAGGTCATATCAAAATGATTAAACATTGGTTCTTTTGCATCAATAGTTAATTCAATGGGTGCACTCAAAATTGTTGGTATTTCAGTTGTTTGATCACATGGAAAAGTCAAATTATCAACGTAGTCCTCTAAAATAGGTGGTGTGATCAAAGTAGTGGGTAGCTCATCAGATGGTGCATTCAAATTGACAAGGCATTCATCATTCTCATGTAGAGATGGAAGATCAGTACCTTTGTCATTACCTCTTATGATCAACTCAGATGATGTAGCCACTCTCGGGGGTGATGTGTCACATGGTGGAGGTGATGTAGTCCTGACAACAACGGATGTGGTTGTCATAGTATGCCTAGTAGTTGAAGGAACAATCATATCAACTCTTGGAATGTGCACCGTGCGCTTGTTCTCCTCGTGGCCAACACGTCGTTTTATTTCCTGTTCAGCTTTGCAAGCAAGAGGAAACAAATGGTCCATAGGATAACACTCTTCATGAATTAGTATCTCTTGAATATCACGGTTTAATCCTCCCCAAAATCTATCCATAAAACCATCTTCACTTTCTTCTAAAGAGGAATGCAACAAGGTAGTTTGTAAATCATCATAATATTTTGTTACAGTTTCACTACCTTGTTTTAAGTGTTGCAACTTCTTAATCATGTCACGAGTATAATAAGCAGGGACGAAAGTATGTCGCATGGCAAGTTTCAAATCATCCCAAGTAGTAGGTATATAATCAGGGTGTAACCGACAATATTCACTCCACCAAACCAAAGCATAACCAGTGAAAGAACCAACCGCAACCTTAACCTTTTTATGTTCATTGAAATTATGGGAAGCAAATATATTTTTTATGTCGAACTCCCATTCAATATATAAAGCAGGTTTAAAACGGCCGTTAAATGGTGGTATAGATACATTAACCTGATCATGTGCATTTGGATGTTTGTGCACCTCTCGTGACGGCTGTGGTATTTGCAAAGGTGGTGGCACGTCTCCCGCGATCGACAAAGCCCATGAATTGACTCTGGATCCTGTCATGATTAGTAGAACAAGAAACAAAACCCAAAAATAATGTTCCTATAACTACTAGGATGTGGTGGTAAAATGCTCACAGTAAAGCAAATATCAATGTCTTACAAGTTCTTACCATGCAGCAGGCGGTGATCGGCAACCAGCGGTGTCAAGTAATTCCGAATATTGAGTAAAGCGATTGCCAGGGGAGCGTATGTATACACGGTGTAGAAATATGTGGAGCTGGGTTGGCTATATATGGTAGCAAAAGATTAGCAATAATCAATTCAAAGATGCAATGTTTAATAAACGCTCAACGACGGTACTGTGCTGGTCCTAGGCTAGACCGGACTAGAGACGCGAGCCTAGAACACTAATAAGGTCACGGCGTAGCACAACTAGCATCAATGAAGGATACTAAGTAGCTCTTGACAGCAAGATATAAGTGAAGATCACAACGGCAGTGAAGATAATGATGAAAAACAACTGCCAAGCAGGATATACAACAACTCTCTTTCCAACTTTCCTCTTGAAAAGTTTGAGACAATTTTCTGATACCACTTGATAGAGGCGGGGGTGTCCAGATCTTTCGATGAGATGATAACTATCGATTTGGTGGAGACGACTTTGACGATCCGACTACAAACATGCACGACGTTGCGCCTTAGCAATCGCTAAACCAATCTCCTGAGGTTACTGACGATGCCGGAAGCACGGTCAGCCTGACCACGAAGGTCTATTCCTGCAAGCAATCGAAGAACGAGCAAGAATATGATAAAGCAATCTGAATATTGCAAATATATATGAGGTATTGATAATGGTGGGGATCCGTAAGCGGTCTTGGTCTGGTCGTTGGACACAAACGAAGTACACGAAGTTGCAATGGCTAACTTTTAACTAAACAAATCCCAAGGAAAAGCTACTAGATGGATCTACTTATATAGGAGCAAGGGGTAGCGGCCAAGGAGGTGGGAGGACGTCCCAAGGCAGCCTAAAACTAAATCTAGGTCGTACAAGGCCAATGGGCCCAAGTGGAGGTGATGTAACACCTTTGGACTTGTAGTTTGACTCGGATTCTGCTGCAGCATCAGATTGTTTCGTCCACAACTCAACGCTCCGGACGAATTTGAAGGTGATTCCAATTGGGTTGGAAAGTGCACGAAATCTAGTTTCCAACAAAAAAAGAATCACCCAATTCGGAGTCCGTATGAAAAACTTGTGTGCGTTTTGAGTCAGGTATGTCTGTGTAGTCCGAATCTGAATCCAGAACGTGAGAGACTTGGACTCTATCTTCTCTTGGGCCAAAAGTGACGTGAGAGAACTTTTTGGACAGCAAATAAACATCTCTTTCTTCCTTATCTTCATATGTGGATTGTACAAATGTCCCATACACCTGCAATTAGACAAAACACAAAAGTGTGTGAAGTATTTTTGTTCTGGATAACATAAATAGATTATTGAATAGTTTGCACTAGAAATCACCTCACAAATATGCATATATGCAATATTTTTGGTCATATCCAAGGTAGTCATGTCCTCATCATTTGGTGCCCTCAAGTTACTTAAAAATATAAATGTCAACATGCCCAGTTTTCACTAAGTTTGTTATATCATCTTGCCATGTTCACTTGAAGCTATCATCAAATCTGTTGCTCTAATGATCATGCTCAATAATGATGTTTTGTTAAGTGTGTCTAGTACATGCTTGACATGCTCTTTTTTCCATGAATAGTTCCCGTAGCATATAATTTTTTTGTCTCAAAGTATGCATCATGAATCTGTTTTCTGCCATACCCCGTTTTTCAGTCTGAGAATCTGTTATAACTTGCAATCTTATCTTGATGAATGCCATTGATCTACGGGTTATATGGAGATTCTTAGTAATCATGTTTTGCCATGTTTAACCTATACTTTAATACCATGCTTTTTCTTGCTATGTTCTTACACTATAGCATCATCGTTCCATGCCTCCAGCATGTCAACATGTTATTCCTTCTCACATGTATGCCCTGTTTTTCACAGTCCTAATATGTGTTATAAAGTAGCTTGTTGCATTGATCATGTTGGTTTAAACTTGGTGCCTAAGAACCTGAACCTTGATGTTATTTGAAGCATGTTACCTGTTCTTCAAGTGCATGTCATGGTTGTGTCAGTCTTGTTCCTGTAGCATGTTGTTTTGATGCTTGGAATATGGCTAGTTGTTGTTTTGGACAGCTTGTCCTTTAAACTTGTTTCATGTGTAACTTGTTTCATGTGTATGTGTTGAACCGTGGCTCCGTTTGGAGCATGCTCTATATGAAACTTGCTTGGTTTTGTGCGTGGATTCATATCATCTGGTTGCGTCCATGTTTTGAGTGTGTTTGCTTGATGTTTGTATGCATTTTGCATCAATTCCATGTTTAACTTGATTTGCTCATATCTTCTAGGTCGTAGCTCCGAATTAAATGAATTTTATATGTAACTTGACTATAAAAACATGTAGATCATCATGGTGCACTTAAACTTGATGTTTAACAACTTCAACATAATGTGTTATTCAGATCTGAACCAATTTCGAAATTCGCATATGAGGACTTACCGGAATTGTTATATGTTGTTTCCGGCCTCATTTAAACTTGCTTTGATGTGATGTTCTCGTATGCATCCTCTCTTGCCATGAGTAGTATCATGTAGCCTTGTCATGCATCATACTTGGTTAAGAATCATGTCATGTTTTTGCGTTGCCTGTTTACCATGTTGTTTGCTTCTTTCCGGTTGTGCTTCTTCTCGATAGTTCCTGTTTCATTGCGATCGTGAGGATTCGTTCGACTATCTTGGTTCTCTTCTTCATGGACATGGTCTTCTTCCTAGTGGGATCTCACGCAAGATGACCTTTACCCTGGATCTCACTACTATCTTTGCTATGCTAGTTGTCTCGATGCTATCGCTATGTCGCGCTACCGACCACTTGTTAACAAGCCTCCCTATATGCCATGAAACAGCCTCTAACCTTTTCCACCGCCCCAGAAAATCGTTGTTTGGCTATGTTACCACTTTTCTCAGCCCCTCTTATAGTGTTGCTAGTTGCAGGTTATTCCATGTTGGGACATGGATGTCATGGATATCTTGGGATATCACAATATCTCTTATTTAATTAATGCATCTATATACTTGGTAAAGGGTGGAAGGCTTAGCCTTTTGCTGGGTGCTTTTTCCACTCTTGTCGCCCTCGTGTCCATCATACCGGTGTTATGTTTCTTGATTTTTGCGTTCCTAACACGGTCGGGGTTCATGGGCCCCCCTTGACGGTTTGCTTTGAATAAAACTCTTCCAGCAAGGCCCAACATTGGTTTTAACATTTGCCAACATAATAATATTGAACTAAATAATTAATTTGCATAGGGCATCATGAACCCGAGGATTCTTAATTCCACATAATATAGGGGGGCCAGTGTTGTTGGTGCTGATCCAAACTAGAGCACTGTGCGGGGCCGCCCCGGGGCAACTTGGGGTATTTTGGCACCTATACGCGTAGCTCATTCGTCGTGGCCTGAGACGAGATACGCGTGGCTACTATCAGGGTGTCAGCATGTCGGGAGGTCATGTTGTACTTGTTTTACCATTGTCGAAATGTCTTATGTTCAAAGGTGCATTGAATTTGCATTCGCGTTCAACTCTTGCATCCGGTCATGTTCGGCATTTTTCTCTGTTGTCCGTTTTGGAATCTGACACTCACACACGCACCCGCCGCACCTCTGAAATCTTGTTTATGAGTGGGAGAAAAACATTCTCGGAATGGGCCGAGAGTTTACGAGCGGTCTTGTTGTATCACTTGTAGACCGCCTGTCAAATTTCGTTCCATTTCGAGGTCTTTTGATGCCCCAACGGTTAACCCATTAACCGTCGGGCGTTTCGGTACTCCGAGACAAACCGGACCGAAGCCCTCCTTCTCTTTGCAGCCCAACACCTCTCCATAGGAGCCCACTAGCCATCAAACTCGCCTCCATGCTCTTCACCATTAGATCACGATCGTGTGGGCGAAAACCGCACTGAAAAGCTCCTCTCCTAGCCCCCTCTACCTATTTAAACACCTCCCTCGTCCAAATCTGAGAGAAAACCTACCCTAACCCTAGTCTGCTTTCAAATTCATGCTAACCCGCAGCTTCTCCCACCTCCAGCCGCCGCAGCCGTCCGGGCCCGCGCAGGGCCTGCACAAGGCCATCCAGGGCCCGAGCGCCGCCCGCGTCGCCCCGGAGCCGCCGCCGTCCGTC